>NC_022032.1:20621171-20635337 GCF_000317375.1 Microtus ochrogaster | reverse complement strand
GTGCGCCACCACCGCCCGGCCCAAGACAAGGTTTCTCTGTGTAGCCCTTGGCTGTCTTGGAACTCGCTCTGTAGACCAGGCTGGCCTCGAACTCACAGAGATCCGCCTGTCTCTGTGCTGAGATTAAAGCCATGCGGTACCACCGCAGACTTGGTATGTGTTTTAATAAGGTTTCTAGGGGCAGAGAAGGTGACAGATGGGGCTGGAGGGCACAAGAGATACAAATCCCTTGAAGCAGTCTTGGGGAGAAATGGGTCCCAAAGTAGACTATTTATCTTACCCTACCCTCTATACTTAAACCTTCTATAATCGTGGCCCTCTGATTATGCCAACTATCTGCTGGAGTCCAGAGACCCTTCTGCCTTTTTTGTGGCCACACATTTGTTCCAACTCCTCCTCCGTGCTGGGCTTTTGGGTTTTCCCTGGGCCCATGAGTTTCTCTAAATGCATATCCCAGGGAGGCTGGGTTGCTATCTCTGTCCTCGCCCGTGACTTTTTTAACGCTGCCCCATTTGATCCTTAAGTATTCATAGAGTTGAGCCTAACTATACTTTTAAGACCTAAACACACATTTTAGAGTGTAGTTAAGGACAGTCCTTTGAGTTAAAAAAATTGTTGAGAGTGTGTAGGCATTAAGATTTTATTTCATTTGGAAGTTTTTAATTGGTGATCTCGGAAAGATTTTCTTTCCTCCTTCCTTCTTTTATAAACCTCCTTTTTTATACAGCTCGGGCTAGCCTCAGACTTGTTATATAGCCAACCGTGGCCTTGAATTACTTGACCATTTTCTTTCCACATCTGAGGGCTGAGATTATGGGTTTGCAAGACCACCCTTGGCTAAGAGTTGCTTTCTTAAAGAGGCTTCTTCAAGGAGTAAATTATCAAGACAGAGCATTTTTTTTAAAAAAATTGCATACTCAAAAAACTCATGTACGCTCAAAAGCAAAAATCAGAACAACTCACAGCTCAAGTGTTTTAGATCCACTTAAAACTGTTTAATTAATGGATGTCCAGCTTAGTGGTTTGAATTCCTCGCTTTAAAACTTGTTTGGTTCATCCAGCAACTGGGATACACTTTCTAGTGCTTTCTGAGCCAAAGAGTAGAGAACAAATCAGTGCCAGTCAGTTCTGGTCTAGTGGGCCCACAAACATCCAAAATTGTTTTGTTTTTGCTGTGTTGATGATTGAACCCGGGGCCTTGTGCACACTTGGTAAGCATTTTGCCAACTGAGTCATATTCCCAGCCCCTGAGATACGAATAAGGTAATTGATCGTGCTGGGAACTGGCCCCAGGCAGCTAAAGTGCATCTGCAGAAGGTCTCTGCTTTGGTGCCCCATTTGGGGGAATATTTGGATGGTGAGGCAGGTGCTAGCAATTGTGCCAGGGTTATATGTTTAAGCTAACTTGAAGTTCTTGAGGAAGAGAAGCGAAGTTGGCCAAGGCTAGCTCAGTGGAGGCATGCAGGCTTTTACCGCTGCAGCCAGCGGAGGGCTATGAATATTTAAATATAGATTGCTGGATTAGACTGGTAGAAAAATCCAGAAGAGTTTCAGATGTGGGCTTCTTTCTTGAAGACGCTTGCCTGTGATAGTAAAACCTCAGGATTAGTCTAAAGCAGGGAGCGGCGATGCACTTAGGCCTTCATTAGTGTCCAGTCAGCCATAAAAACCATTTTTGTGAATCACCTCACTCTGGCTCCCTGGCACTTTCAGCAAAGGTGTGGCTGTTTCTATACAAGAAAGTATTCAGAGCGAGGTCCCGAGCTCTTCGGCCGTGCCTAGAATCACGGAGAGGCTTCTCAGTCTTAGACAATCCCACTGTCTACTCCGTTTCCCTATTATCACTCCGTTGTTTATTTATGTTCTCAAGCACGTGTTTGTCTCTTTGCGCGTTTGTTTTGAATTTGGGAAAGAAACCGTGTGGAGCGAGGGATTTGTTGGTCATCATTATGGTCATTTAGGGTAGTGGTTCTCAAACTGTGGGTTGTGACCCCCTGGGGGGGGCACATACCCCATATCCCACATAATAGACATTAACATTAAGATTGATAACAGCAGCAAAGTTACCGTTATGAAGAGGTAATAAAATAATTTTATGGTTGGGGATCACCACTAGATAGATAGAAGCTGTGTTAAAGGGTGGCAGCGTTAGGAAGGTTGAGAACCCACCAATGTAAGGGAACATAAAATGGAAAAGGTGTCTGGGGTGCTGTGGAGGGGAAAAGGTGAGAGTGGAGGGAGCACGGGCTGAGGTGGAAGCTGAAAACCAGCCAGGCTGAAGATGATAGAGGAGGAGGAAAAAGCAGGCAGGGGACACCTGCCAGCAGCAGACCCGCACAGGTCATGTGACATTGCGGGATGACTTCAGGTTGGAAGGGTCTTCTCTTGAGTGCTTTCCTTTGGATTCTCACAGCCTTTCTAACCAAGTTCATCCCTTGGTATCCTGATGGAATAGTCTCCAAGGAGGCAGAGACGGGAACACACTAGGGCTCCATGGACCATCCAGCCTAGAAGAATTGGTGAGCCTCCGGTCCCAGTGAGAGATCTTGTCTCAAGAAATAAGGTAGATAGAAATAAGAAGAAACAGTTGGGTGGTGGTGGCGCATGCCTTTAATCCCAGCACTCAGGAGAAAGAGGCAGGCAGATCTCTGTGAGTTCGAGGCCAGCCTGGTCTACAGAGCGAGTTCCAGGACAGCCAGGGCTATGTAGAAACCCTGTCTCGAAAGACAAGCAAGCAAACAAACAAAACAAAAAAGGAGGAATGACCTCTCAGTTTGTCCTCTGGCTTCTATATACATGTGCACACACACACATACATGTACACACACACACAGTATATATACACACAGACATTCTTCATCTGATTATTTACGCTAACATTGTCCCTGAAGTTGTATTGGACTGGCAGTATTTATCCAGACTCAGGATTCACCTTGACTCTTTCTCCAAGGAACTTCTTGCCTTGTAGAGTGTGATGGGAATCATTCCCATCACACGTCATTTCCCCTTGGGTTGGATAATCTTCTCAAACCTCGAAAAGCTTGCCAACTTCGGAGTTAATATGGAACTTTATGACTTTTTTTTGTTGTTGTTGTTAGTTGTGGAAAATGTGCAAGCAGTGTGATTTGGCTGGGTTGGTTTCCTTTCACCAGAGGCTGGTTATTAATTTATTAAAACATGCTGGTTTAAGAGAAAGTCTTTAATCGTTAACTGTGAAACACTAACGTGGAAACATGAAAGGCGACCTTAGGAACCATGTCTGACCCCCCAGACAATGTCAACTCCTCTTGCATCTTTCTCTGTCATTTACATTTCTTCTCCTGTGGGAAAAGGAATATTCTAGAAGATAGGTTTTACACCATTTCTGTCTTCATTTTATTCAGTGGTTGCTAACCCTCCCTCAGAGTGGAAAAGGATATGACAGGGAGAAAGATGGAGTTATATTAATGTTTCTTATGTGTCACAGGTTTCTGCAGACACTATATGCATTGCCTCATTTAAACTTTAATGAGGCATTGGTAATGGAGTTCACCTTTAGAAATATTTTTGTTATTGTGTGTATGCACTGCTTGGTGCCAGAAGAGGGTATCCAATATCCTGGAGCCTGAATTAACAACAGTTTTGTGCAATGTAATGTAGGTGTTCTGTGGTAGGACAATGGTCTTCCACCTTGTAAAGATTTGTTGCTTGCATTGCTTTAATAAAATGCTGATGGGTCAGTAGCCAGGTAGGAAGTATAGGTGAGGCATTGAGAACAAGAGAATGCTGGGAAGAGGAAAGGCTGAGTCTGCAGTTGTCACCCAGTCATAGAGGAAGCCAGATGAGAATGCCTCATTGATAAAAGGTACCAAGCCACATGGCTAACACAGACAAAAATTATGGGTTAATGTAGGATGTAAGAGTTAATAAGAAGCCTGAGCTACTAGGCCAACCAGTTTACAAATAATGTAGATCTCTGTGTGTTTCTTTGGTACTGAATGGCTATGGGACCAGGTGATACAAAAACCTCTGTCAACAGTATTTTTATTTTTTTGTATCAAAAAGTACAACAAAACTTTTAGTTGTAAAATAATTTCTCTAAATTAAAAAGAATTTATGGCATGGTGATACATAAAAATGTAAAGCAACATCTGAAGATACAGGTTCTATGAAAGAAATATATTGCGTTATATGATTTTCATTCTTTAATTGTTTTAAAATTTTATTTATTCATGTGTACGTATGAATGTCTGTGCATGTGAGTGCAGGTGCCCATGAAGGCCAGAAGAGGACATATTGCTGCTCAGTATTAGATCTGGAGTTAAAGACATTTGTGCCCTGCCTGCCATGGGCTCTGTGACCTGAGTACATGCAAGTGCTCTTAACTGCTTCTCCTATGATTTCTCTCCAGTCCCATGATTTCAATATACATAATATTGGTAATTATACAACGTAGGTTCTTTAAAGCTATGACATTGCTTTAAGTGTAGTTTTGATTAGATCTGATAAGCTCTGATGTAGGCTCTTCCCATTGTTTTTGTCATTTTGATAGGTAGATAGCTACTATATTGATTTCCTCTTTTGCCTCATAATCACTCTAGATAAGTTTTTCTCAACCCTCCTAGAAGTCGATGTTCCAAAAATCCATTGTCATTGGTCGTTCCTAGTCCACAGAGCCAGTGTTGATTCTGCAATATTTTGTAATTGTGGAATGGAAACAGAACTTAGGGCAGGAGAAGTATAAACCCTGAATTGCTGGCATGGACATTTAAAAATTGCCATGCAGTGGCAGCCATCCCCCATCAACACTGGCAGGGAGTGGTTCAAAATGCCCTGTAGATGTGGACACCCGCAGAAGGTCAAATCCCTGATTCTCAGGAAGGGAGGTTGGAGAAGGATCGCCAATAGCTGTTACCTGGCATTCTCAGGGAAGAGTCAGCTAGTGTGAGCTGGTCAAGCAATTCATTTCTTGCACTTGGGAGAGCAGTGTGCAAAGTGTTAGTCTGGCTTAGGGGTTTTTATTATCATGCTGCTGCTTGATATTAAAAATCAGGTATTCAGGGACACTTGTTGAAATGTGGTAAGGAAGATTTTATTGAGGACCGCTGTGGTGAGGATAATGACCCTAGCAATGGTGTCTTGTGGTGGGGGAGAGAGGCTGAATTTGTAAAATTCCAGGCAGGGGTGAATAAGATCTTCCAAGGAGAAGCACAGGCCGCCACATTGACCGTCAGCCTGTTGAAACAGTGAACTCAAAGAAACTGGGATTTCTCTACAAGTGTCATGTTGGGAGAAGAAAAGACTGAACCATGGTGCCAGAGGGGAGCCTGGGGCAGCCAGAGGAGCAACAGTTCAGACACCTTCTTAGATCAGTTTGCAGGAGACCGGAGCAGAGACAGTGCCATGTCAGTGACGTGTGGGACCACGCATCCAATAGGATGTCTTGTTAGGCAGACCTCTTGGCCGCTTATTTAAAAGTCAACCTCATTTTGGACTTTAACGATAGATCTGGGGTGAAGGGTGTCCCTGGACATCTTTATTTGTTCCTCTTTCCAATGTGCCCATTTACTCCAACCCCCCACCCCAAGACAGGACCTCATTGTGCAGCCCTGGCTGGCCTGGACTCATCATATAGATTAAGCTGGCCTCAAACACACAAAATCTAGCTGCCTCTGCCTCTTGTGCTGGGATTAACGCTCTACAACTTGATCTTTTTAGTTGGCTTAGGACGGGTGACTGAGCCTAGCTTGGTAAGGCTGCCAGGACACAGATTCTGATCTGAGCAGCTCCTGGCGCAGATCCTTCTCTGTATACAACCTGAGCTAGTGACAGATTTGTAACTGTGAATCAGCATGGACATGAGAGGACTGAACATTATTTAAGGAAATAGATGGATGATCAGGGCTACCCCCTGTCACAGGGTTCTTGCTGAACACAGGTCAGGGTTGTCGGACTCACTTGGGCACTGTAAAGGAAGAGAACCCAATTGGCTGTTAAGGATGAGGTTTCTGCTAAACTAATTTAGTAGAGGTCTTTGTGGAAACCAGGTTATACAAGAAAATGCACAGGCCAAGAAAACTGAGCACAGATCAGGGCTCACAGGTCAGGGAGGGGCACTGGAGGGCACAGGAGCGAAGGTAGCCATTTGATAGGAGACCCCATGAGTGCTCTTTGGAAATCGGGACTGTTTTTGTTTGTTTGGCCAGTTTGTACAGTATAAACTGTTCATGCTTGAGTATCTTAGTTGCAGGGGTCACAAGCACTTGTGTAAGGGCGATGCTGGGTCTAATTTCTGACTCACACTGGTTGTAAAGACAGAAGGACCCCCTCCCCCCCGGGAAATCTAGAGGCTTTCAGGTGAGGTAACCCCAGGTTCTAGGTTCAGGCCTGAGGTACAGGGTGGCTCGCTGTCACTCCAGTTGGGAAGTGTTTGTTCTTTTTCTCCTTTTAACTCTTCCTTCACTTCCTATAGAAGTAACTGTAGAGATTGGAAATGATTCTAAATCAAGAAGGCAACGAAGACAGGAAAGCCGTGTCTGTGACAGGCAAATCTTAGGCTTGAAGAGTTCCATGGAGATATAGTCACGTGGCTAGCCATGATATTAACCTAGCTATAGATGACAGATTAATTAGATACCCTTTCTGTGGAGTCTTTAGTTGATGGATTTCTTCTCCGCCCATTTCCCACTAAGAGCCAGGCATGATGGCGCATGCTTTTAATTCTAGCACTCTGGAGGCAGGGGCTAGAGGATCTCTGTGAGTTCTAGGCCAGCTTGGTCTACACAATGAGTTCTAGGACAGCCAGCCAGACCTCTGTAGAGAGACCCTGTCTCAGTAAACAAACAAACAAACAAACAACCTAAGTATATCCAGTAAGTTTCTTTGGGTGAGACATAGCTCAGGAGACACCAAGATTCTTAAAATAATGTGAACTTGTCTTCAGGAGCATGCCGCTTCCCACGGTGTGGCTGGAAGGAAGTGAGACTGACTTTTCTAAGCTCCAGCTGTGTGCCAGTCTGTTGGTAGAAGAAAATGTAGAAGCAGGCTTAGCCAGCAAACTTAGTGCAGCATGAAAAAGTCATACCTAAAACTTACACACTCCAATCGATTGGTTGATAAAGTCCTATTTGTGTATGACACCTTTTAAAATGTCAGCTGGAAGGATTTCAGGTTGCAACAAAAACCATTGCGTGTGGCACTTTAAAACCAACTTGCTTCCTTCTGTTACAGTTTCTGGGAGTTTCACAGTAGAAGATCGCTTACAGGCCAATAGGCTGGGGTTGAAGGCGTTTCTAGAGAGCCGTTGACTATGAATTGTGCTGTTCATACTCGTTGGACCAGCTTCTCTGTGAGGACGTGAGTTGACATTAGCCAACTGAGGGTCAAGAGCGTGACCTGCTCAAAAAGTGCTTTTGTTTCCAAGGAAGAGATCTCAAGTCCAACTGTGCCAAGAGGGAGAATGTTAGTATTCTTCTCACCAGCGCTGATGACTTCAACATGAGTTCTGGCCAATGAAGTTAGTTCCTTGTAACACTGGGAACATATTTAGCTTTCTAAGTAGGACGGTCTTTGTGCTGACTTTGCCCATATGCCAAAAGAGATTATTCAGGCATTTCAGTTAAGAGACTGCCCTCTCCAGTCATAAAGTTTGAAGATGATTCCCATTTATATGGCAATTATTTTATTTTTGCCGATTCTTTTCAAACGTATGCAGCCCTTGTCTTCTGCTTGCTTCTATTAGAAGGTGATTTTGACTGTGTTTTCCCACCAGACTAACTATTTTGAAGGTGGAGACTGCAAGCTTTGGTTTGTATTTTTGAATCCAGTTTTCTGTGGTCATGCAGAAGTTTTACCACTGCATAGATTCTCTTAAAAGTATCATTAATACTAAGCAGGTGCCGGTGGCAGCCCCAAACTGTGATTTTTAGCTTGGGGAGATGTGAAATATGGTAAAGATAAAATAAGTCCCCTGCCATAATGCACCAGCAGTGGTATTGTAAACATATTTTTTTTTCCAAAAACGTCTTGGCAACGTATGTTAAAAAGCCATCCAGATGTTCACATGGTAACTCTATCTCCAGGACCAGATATAGAATAATAATCTATACTATAAAGGCCTTTGTGGGGAGGCTACTCATTATGCAGTTTACATGAGTGAACACTCACAGGTCATCAGTAACATTGTTTCCTTATATTGGGCAGAATACTGCGTAGTCACTGAAAAAGGTCTTTGAAGCTCCTGTAATCCCAGGACTCTGGAGGCAGAGGCAGGGGAACTGTGAAACACAGCTCAGCCTGGGCTACATAGTGAGTTCCAGGCCACTCTGGGCTGCATAGCAAGACACTGTCTCAAAAATGTTTTGAAGCAACATGGAAAGAAACTTCGGATGTGTGATGTTCCTTGAGATGCATTTACTGTTTGGCAGCAGTTTCAATCAGAGCTAAACGTAATTCAGGCACATAGGGATGAACTGGGAAAATAGCAATATTCTTGTGCACTGGTTACTATATTTTGAGCCATGTACCAGGTGTCTTTTCTTTGGTGAAATACCTGAGCTGGAGGATAACCTTGTCCAATCATATTATGTGTGTATGTACACGTGTGCACATACATGTGCCATGCCATGGTGCACACGTGGAGGTCAGAGGACCACTTGTGGGGATCTGTTTCCTCCCTCTACAACGTGAGTACCAGGAGTTAAGCCCGAGTTGTAGGGTTTGTCAGCCTTTGCCAGCTGAGCTATCTCACTAGCCCTATGTTGCTGCTGCTTTTTCTCCTCCTCCTCTTCCTTTTCCTCCTTTCTCTTCCTTCTCATCCTCCCCCTCCTTCCTCCTCCTTCCCCCCCTTTTTTTTTGAGATAGGATTTCTCTTTGTAGACTAAGCTGGCCTTGAACGCAGAGATTTGCCTGCTTCTGCCTCCCAAGTGCTGGGACTCAAGGCGTGTGCCACCACTGCCTGGCTCACCTTGCTTCGTTTAAACAATCTACAGGAAGCTACACAGGCGGAGTAAATCCAAAAGAGACTGAAATTTGGCAAAATGCTGCAAAACGTGTTGTTCTAGCAATTACTGTGAGCGGCATATCTTAAATCTGCCTGTATTATGATACAGCTTTAGAAATTTAGACCTGAGGTATAGTTTGTAAGTTACATAGTGTTGAAATTATGTTTTAATTACAAATAAAATATTGGATAGTTAAGGAAAGTCGGATGGACTAGTCTGTTTATCCCTTCGGCAAGCATGCTTCTTCATTGCGGTCACCGAATGGTTTTTGTTAAGGAGGAAGGCATCTTTCTCGTCGTTGAGGGGAAAGGGTGTGAAATGAGATAACCGTTACAGGACATCATGGTAATTGCTATTAATGTTGAGTCAAATGACATTCACTGTGCGTGTAAACACCAGGTCCCTCTCACTCTGCTGGGTCTCCTTGAGTGGGAGTAAAGATCTGGAGCCTTCAGTAGAATAGAAAGGACATTGAAAAGTTTCTATTTGCAGGGGGAAGACAGAAGATATAAAATTTGCATAATTTGTATGTGTATATCCCGTAAATAAAGTGATCAGAAACATAATCCTATTGTATATCCTCGGACTTATGATCAACATTTTGCTGAGTTGACTGGATGCCTGGAGCATCATTGGTCTCCAGTATTCAACATCAGCATCTTCCTGGCTCTGGTCAAGCAAACATCAGAATTCTTGAGAAAATTTGGATGGAACTCAGCAATTTCATGAAAGGTTTGTGTCACACATGGATTCTCGAGTGTATATTGGAATGGATGCATGAACACTGTTTATTTTGAGAAGTTTACCAATGGGCTGGTGAGCTGGCTCAGGACTAAGGGCACTTATGCACCCAGCCTCATGGCTTGAGCTTGGTCTGTGTAACCTACATCGTAGAGGGAGGGAACCGGTTCCTATCAGTTGTTTTCTGACCTCTACATATTCCATAATATATGTTACCTCCCCCCAAAAATGTGGGAAAAAACTGAACAATGGCACTGTTTATCTTTGATTACAGAAACCTTATCATCAGACTGTGGGTACTGTTTAGTAGTAATGTACTTGCCGAGCAAGGCTCACAACCCTTGGTTGAGTGTGGTACACTGCCAAAAAACCAATCAACAGCAAAAAATATTTTTAAAATGTATTAAAAATGGTGCTATTTTTCCTAAAAATTCATTTTCCTTCTGTATATGAAATCAAAAGGAATTAAGACACATTGCCAGAAATCTATACAATCTGTGAGGGTTTTATAATACATTATTCCTTAATTGAAAAGATTAAAATGTCCTCATTAGGATAGTCTCATGAGGGGCTCTCGGTGATGGCTCCATGGATAAAGCATTTGCCATGCAATCATGAGGAGCCTAGACCTTACACATAAGAAGCTGGGCCAGGATGACAGTCCACCTGTGATTCCAGGAGGCAGCAACAGGGGACTCCCATGGCAAGCTGGCCACCTAGACTGGCTGAACTGGGCAGCCTGTGTTTAGTGAGAGACCCTATCTAAATATATAATACGGATAGTGAGAAAAGTACCCAGTGTTAATCTCTGGCCTGCATACAATATGTGCAAGAGCACCCAAATACATGTGAGCCTCCACAGATTCAAACACACTTACACATGTTTACACACACCACACATATGTGGTGGTGGGGGTAGTTATTTTCACGAAAACTGACATTTTTACACAAGGAAGAAATTCTAATGATAGTGCTGGATATTATTAGCTAAACAGATGGAGGTAGTCTGGGGTGCATGGACGGGTTAGTTTTCTTTGACAACCAAATGATTTGGAAGCAGAAAAGAAGTGTTATCAGAAATCCTGGGAGCCCAAGCTGAGACATTGTATGATACCTGAGAAATCAAAGTTCTCTCTTTGGGGGGTTCTGAGCCTCATTGATTAAATAGCTTAAATATGGGTTCCAATGAAAGGTTGAGGACAAAGAATGGACCCAAACAGAAGCATGAAATAATTGCTTAGAGTTTAAAAGGAAACTTCAGGGCAGGCAGGCTGTGAACTCCCCAGTTGCCTGGACAGAAGGAGCAGAATGGAGGGGCACTAAAGATATGCTGCTTGGGATGAAGCTGCCTGCAGGTCAGCCGCCTGGTGGCAGGCATCCACATGCCCACACTGGGAAGCAGAGCTTCAGAAATGGAGCAAGGAAGCCCAGAGTGTTAATTACCAAGTTTAAAAGCATATTAAAGGCTCTAGCCAGCATCCAAAGGTAAAAGATGGAAGAGAAGAAAGAGAAATAATTATGTCATTCTGAGTCAAGTCTCAGAAAGATGGGCAGACCCAGCAGAATCTCATGGTAGCTTAGCTGGTAAGGACTGCATTGGGGGTGGGAGTTCTGGGAAGGAAAGGCACATTTCCTTAAGATGAAACCCCTTCACCCTTCAGGCAGTGGTCCCTAGCTAGGTCCCTGACCTGCTGTGTCATGTCTGCAAGGGCATGTTCCACTCTCACAGGCTGACTGGGTTGCTGCCGTGGAGCAGTTAGCATGATCACAGAGCAATCCATCACGTTTGCTGTAGGTTGTAACAAATTGTAATTGTGTCCAGGTTCTGGAGACAGTGTATCCCTAATGTCAAGACAGATGGGCAAAGAATGCTGTTTTCTGAAGACTCAAGCCCACTGGTAAAATGGTCACAATTCACTCATGTCTTCTAGACTTTCAAACCCCATGGAACTGTAAAACTGTTTTCTAGAATGTTCTCTTCTAAGAACACATTACTGCCACCTTTTCTTCCAGAGGCATTTTGCATGAGAAACAAAACAAAACCCAAAACCAAAAAACACCCTAAAGCCAGCAAGCCAAGCAAGGAAGACATTGCTCCCCTAGCTGGGGTTTAATATGGAAATATTATTCAAGCCCACATGCCTCCTTGAGGTATTGTGGCCTTATTTACCTTTTCTTGAAGTTTCAAACATACGAGAATCACAGAAAAAATACCAAAATGGCGATACTTTAAAGAAAAATATGTGCAAATGGAGACTGTTCTCTTGTTTCTTGGCCACCCAGACCCAAATAATCACACAGAAACTAATAAATGTTGTATATTTATTAGTTACAACATTGTTTGGCCAAAGCGTATTCCTAGCTAGCTCTTATGTCTTAAATTAACCAATTTCTATTAATCTGTGTATCACCACGAGGCTGTGGCCTACTGGTAAGGTTCTAGCATCTTTCTCTTTTGGCAGTTTACGTGGCGTCTTCCTGACTCTTCTTTCTTTCTCCCTGCATTCAGTTTAGTTTTCCTACCTAGCTCTTTTCTGCCCTGTCATAGACCAAAGTAGCTTCTTTATTAATCAATGGTAATAAAACATATTCACAGCATACAGAAGGGAATCCTATGAAAAATATATTTCTCAACAATAAAAATATTTTTTCCCACTACTACTACTACTTCTTCTTCTTCTTCTTCTTCTTCTTCTTCTTCTTCTTCTTCTTCTTCTTCTTCTTCTTCTTCTTCTTCTTCTTCTTCGATACTGATGGGGCTGGAGAGATGGGTCAGTGATGATGATCACTGACTGCTCTTGCAAGGAACCTGGGTTCCGTTCCCAGCCCCTACACAGCAGCTCATAAATGCCTGTAACTCCAGTTCCAGGGCATCTGACATCCTCTTCTGGCCTCTGTGGGCACCAGGCATGCACGTGGTGCACATATTACGTATAGACGAGACACTACTACACCCCAACATGAGTTTTAAAAATAATTTTAAATAAAAAATATTGAGTATATTGCTCTGATCCATTCAACAACCTTTCTTCAGAGTGATCATCCCTAAATTAGGGAGAAAAATTCTCCCAAGGCTTCCGACTCCCTAGAAGAGACTGGAATTTTCTATTGAGACCTCCTGCCTTGCAGAGGGCCTTTTTCTCTGGGAGTCTGTCACACTTGTATGTCTCCCCACTCCCAATAAATGCACCTTCAACTGCTGATCCTGTCTGCCATGCTTGAGAGTTTTTGCTGCCACCTGTTGACTTCAGCGTTTTTTAAAAAAATGTATTTATTTATTTTTATTATGTATACAATATTCTGTCTGTGTATATGTCTGCAGGCCAGACTGCATTACAGGTGGTTGTGAGCCACCATGTGGTTGCCAGGAATTGAACTTTGGAAGAGCAGGCAATGCTCTTAACCACTGAGCCATCCATCTCTCCAGCTCCCAACTTCAGTGTTTTCCTGCCTTTTCATTCGTTAAGTGGCAGAGAAAAAGAACTTGATTTAGACCCCCTAGACTATATCACTAGGTTAAACCAAACCTTTAAGTATTAATGTTTAAAATAGTTCTCTCATGCTCTGTTGGACCTCGTTTCAATGTTCTTAAAAGATCTCAGAAATCCAAGTGGTTATCATTTTTCAGATTGTTTAATTTTAAAATTACTTTTATCTATCTATCTATCTATCTATCTATCTATCTATCTATCTATCATCCTATCATCTATCAATCATCTATCCATCTGTGTTTGTCTATGTGTATCTGGACAGGTACCTGCAGTGTATGTGTGGAGATGGCTCGGCAGTCTCTCCCTCCACTGTGTGGGTTCTAGGGATCCAGCTCAGGGGTCAGACTTGGCAGCAGGCACTTTTATCAGCTGAGTCATCTGCATGGTCGCCTCTCTGTATACAGAGGGTCCTATCATGAGGGTCCTCTGTAGTTAGGATGCAGGGTCTCCCTTCCACACCTCAGTAAGTTTGGCTTCCGAGGAGAGACTCCAGGTGTCACCAGCCACGACTTTCCTTCTGTGACACCTGCTTCTACTTCTACCCATAAAGCTGGGTGCCCCACCAGGAGCTCTGGTTGTGGACATGGGCACTCCTTGCCAGCTCTGCAGGCTTGGACTTGCCACTGCCAGCCCTGCTTCAGTGAAATACAAGTTAAACACGTAGCCATGGCCCCCCTCTAACCTTGTAAAGCTTTGGGTTCTGAAAACACAAAGCAGGTCGTCTTGCTATTTGTTTACTTTGGTCTGTTTGTTTATACCAGACAGAGTGTGGTTATTAAATATTATTAGGTTATGTATTTTTTTATGATTAACATTTTTCTGCCTAGTTTCAAAATAGGCTGAGTGAACACCATAGGCTGCTGTTGGCCAATGCCCTGTGTAGGGTTTGAGATGCTTAAGGTCACTGCAAAAGGAAGAAAAAACGCTGACCTTCAAGGTGTTTTTTTTTTTTT
>NC_022032.1:20609444-20620706 GCF_000317375.1 Microtus ochrogaster | reverse complement strand
CTCCTCCTCCTCCTCCTCCTCCTCCTCCTCCTTCTTGCTGTTATTCTTCATGCCAGAGCAAAGCCAGCCCTAGGATTCTCTTCAGAAAACCCCAGTGCCCTCCCTACTCCCTGCTGGACATCTTAACTCATGACCCTAGGTGAATTGTGAGATCCAAAAGCCCACCTTAGAGGTCACAGATTCACAGTGTTGTCCCTTCTGTGTTCTCTGCTTCGATGTGACAGTGACTCGGCCCTGGTGGGCAGGCGGGCCATGGTCAGGGGGTTTGCAGAACCTCCTCCTCTGCAGCTGCAGAGCTGAGGCTCCCTCTCAGTCTCCATTGCCCGTGCTCTGCCTGGAGGAAGGGAGGGGTCCCTTGTAATCCAGGTGGCCTCCTTCCTTGCTTTGACGAAAAGATTCTCGTCCTTTATCCTGCCAGACTACAGTTTGATCCTTGCCTCAGGGTTCAGTTAGTGAGTCTGCCAGAGTCGAGAGCACAGAACTGCAACTTTGGAGATTTTGTCTGTCTACTTCTGGGCCATGGAAGGCCGACCCCCCTAAACCATGAGCCAGGAAGCAGTTCTGTGCCCTCACTGCGTGAGAATGCACCCCTGAGAGCCACCTTTGCTTTCTAACTGCTGTGCTAGCTTCTGAAGTAGTCTTACCCGCTTTCTATGTTCATTAAATCGTATTTATTTTTCTAATACATGGACCTTGGCTCCTCAAGTAAACGTCTGTCACATCTGATGGGAAAAGGTACACCGGAAGGAGTGACGTGGGATAGCTAGCCATCATGATAATTTTCCAAAGCCAGTCAAATAAAAAAAAAAAACACAAAATAGTAACATGAATGCAAGGGGCGTGGGGACGTGTTTCTTTTTGGCATGATGACAAGCAAAATTTATATTGCTTGCCTTGTGGGAAACCAGAAGAAAGAAGAGAAAATGTGCATTTTCATGAATTCGAGAGCATTTGAGCAAACGGAGCACTTGAGTGTGTATTCTGTGCTAATAATATGGTTAGTAGGATACAGATTCTAGGCACCGTGGAGGACACGGACAATGTCATTACTGTGGTCCTAGCTCCTCACTGCGCATGGTTTCACCTGGATGCTCAGGTAACCGTCGGCTATAGCAGGTGCTTAGATGCCGACATGAGTTGCAGAGGGGCTCAGAGCTAAGATGCCTTTCTGTGTCTATGATAAGATACCCGAGATAGGCATCTTAACAGAGGGAGGAGTTACTCTGGCTCTCAGTTTGAACAGCCTCAGTTCCTGGCCACTTGTCTCCAGTGTTTTAGGCCTGTGCAGGGGGCGCCCCATCATGGGGCCGGGGATGTATACAGGGGAGCAAGGACGCTTCCCTCAGAGTGTCCGGGAGGTGAGGAGAGAAAGGAAGGGTGAGGCTCTCTTTCAGAGACAAACCCTTAGTGACTTTCTATTTCAAGTCCCAGCTCCGAAAGATTCCACCATCTCCCAGTGTCACCATCAGTTGGAGACCAAGCCTTAGCTGTAACTCAGCTAAGTGAGCTGAAGTGAGCTCACACTGGGCATCAGAATGGAGGGGTCACCCCAAGTCCAGTGAAGCTCTTGGGGGGGAGCTGATTCTAGACAGCTGCTTGTGTTTTATCAGTGTGTGTTTAAGAACCTCTCTGTCAAGCTAACACAGATGGGGCGTGGCTGTCTCCCCCTTCCTCTTCCTCTCCTCCTTCCTCATCCTCTCCCCTTTCCCCCCCTGGAGGGGGTGCTGTAAAGCTCCAGCTATGGCTTCCATCACTTTTAGTAGGCTTCCTCATCAACTTAGACCATGAGACCCATGGATAAATTCAACAGACTCGCCATATACGGGCTGCTCATGCATGCTTCAGCATTGCCAGAAGGGTAGGATGGGGAGAACTTGGGGCAATGGGATGATTGGGATACAGGAAGGTTGGATTAGGGGAGCAGGGAAGCACATATCAATTTCCAATTTCAGGATGGGAATTCAAGGTAGTTGAGAGGAAAGAGGGCAGTGGAGATCCGACTGGTTGCAGTAAGCAGAGGAAAGCTGTTGCCTCCTGGGCAAAGCCTTGTTCTGGATTCTAGAATCTACAAGATTATCTGGGACCGAGCACGGTAGTCATTCAGACAGCGGCAAGAAGGTGAAAGAGAGAAGCGAGACTTTGACCGAGTTGAAAGCCGACAGCCTTTTCAGCCACTCAATCTTTGGGTAGCTCAACTTTGCTTTTCTCCTTATTTGTCTAACTTAGGAATCTTGGGGGCGGGGTGGTCAGTGGGCACAACAGACCCTCCAGGGAGAAATGAATAACAGAGACCCCTGCTTTCCCCTTCAAGGGGCTACAGGTAGAGCCTAGGATCTGCTAGCGTGTTTTACTCCTCCCCCCAGATGACCCCAGAAGATAATCCGAGGACCAGCTTTGAGAAGGAAGACTGGTCCCATTAATTGTCAGGATCATTTGTTCTATTCAGTTTGCCATTCTGTTTGGGCCCCTTTCTTTTTGGTTTATAGTCAATGCTGGAACTAACCCTCCATGGTCTCCAATAATGTGTTCCCTATATCCTGAACTCTGAGTTCTATCCGAATACCTTGCTAGTTAACCTCCCTCTGGGGTCGGTATGCTCAGATTTCCCCTGGTCCTTATGACTGGTCCTTGAGTCTCAGTCAAGTTTATATTGCCTGTGAAACCTGCAGTCTGAGCTCTCCAGTGGAGGGGAGGTGCAGCATCCAGATGGCTGCTTCTACCTCTGCAGCTTTCATTATCTCTGCTGCTGAATTCTTCCCAAGCGTCAGCTCGCAGCTTGTGGAAAGAATAGTGGCCTGCAATAAGACAGCCCCAGAGTCGCTGCTCGCTGGCCCCGTGGCCCTGTGGTCCTGGGTAAGTGCCTTCCTCACCTCCACGTTCATGTTTTCTCCCTGTAGTCTGTCCTGTAGGGTGGATGGATTCTGAGAGGAGAAGGAGTTTCATGGAGCTCACCAAACACAAGGTGTGTTTAGGCCGAGAACAGTTCTCTCCTTTCTCAGTTGTTCTGAAGCCTCAGGTGGACCAAACGACCCTCACAAGAGAATGGATGCTTTCTATTCCTGTGTCTTCACAGCACTGAGTTTCCAACAACCTAAGTAGTGATGGCGGACTGCTAGCGAGAATGACAGTGGCTTCACTTATACGCTCTATCAGGGGTTAGGGACGACATGACTTAGCCATCTCAAGAAAGCTGAGGCAGGAGCCAGGATCCATACTGGGCAAGGAAACTGAGGCAGAGTGGTAAAGGAAGAGTCTGCCTTGTCACTACTTGTCATAGCTAGCGTTTGAACTCAGGAAGTCTGCTGCAACCTGTACTTGTGTTAAAATTTAAAATGTATTTTTACATTAAGTTAAAAGTATTTTATTGAAGCTGAGCCGTGACTGAAAAAATGAAATTAAGTAAGATATTTGTACTTTCTTTGAAATTATACACTCTGGAGGGGGGGTCTTTGCTAGCTTCGGTGTAGAGTATTGGGACTTGCATAAATCCATAGAGCATATGTATAATGGAGATATATATCCATATATGTGCAATATACATACATACATATATATATATATATATAATGTATACTTAACTGAGATCACCCTTTAAAACTAGACAGAGAATCATGGGTAGATTTTGCACGCACACACACACACACACACACACACACACGCACACACACACCTGAAACTCAATCTGTTGCTGCACACACGAGTTTCATCAAATTCTTTTAAGCTGTAACAGGTATGAGAAGGAAAGCAGCTTGGCTCTGGTGCCAGCCAGAGGATTAGCACGGCAAACTGCTGACTTCAGCTGTTTATAAGGACGTTTGTGGCGTTGACTAATACTCTCCAGAGCTATCTTGCCAGACAGAATTAAGAAACAAGATTTTACAAAACTAAACTTTTACTCTTGCCCTGCCCAAAGAAATGCTAGCCCACCCTTCTAAGTCTATATCATTTTTCTCTTTGGTTATAGAAATTAGATTCTTGTCTGAATAAGTTTTCATGCTCATTTTGAACTATTATCAGAACTTGAGTCAGAAGTTGACATTCTCTTTGGTGAGATACTCAGTGAGTCCTTTTATACTCTGAACTGTAGCTTCCAACATACTTTGATTTTTTTTTTTTTGAAAATTAAAAACCCAAATCTCTGTTCAGTAACCTTTAAGATGGCGGCGTGATTAGGGGTTGAAAGTAGCGGCAGGAGAATGGAGAGTGTGGGAAAGGGAAGTTTCCGTCCTTTCCTGTCAAAGCTTTCAGCCCAACGCACTATCGCTGTTGTAGCTTCAAAACCCACCGATGTGTTTATGCTGGGGAACATCTGTAAAGTGAACATCTGTAAGTGAACATCTGTAAGTGAACATCTGTAAGTGAGGCATGTACTTCACGCCCGCCTGTCCGAATCTAGCTCCCCGTGCTTTTGAGTGACACAGGATGATTGAAGTTGGGACAAGATGGATTTCCCCAAAGTCTGTGTGTTGGAGCATTGGTCCTGGTTAGGGCAACAATTTCTGGTTTCTCATGGCTTTATGAGTAAAGGCTCTGGTAATTGTGAACGTCGTCCCTTTACTCTGAATTAGACCTGACTCCATCCCCCTCTTGACATCCATTATCCTTCCATCCCTCTCTCCCCCACCCTTTCCATCCTTCAGGGACCAGCGTTCTCCTTTAAGGCAGTTTCTTTTGAATTCATGTGTGGGGGGATCCAGCCTTGGTCTTCTTTTACTTAACTTGACATCTGTCTACCAATCCATCCATTTGGCTGCAAATAAGAGGATTTCATTTTTAAACATGTGGGCCCCATCTCCTAAAGGTTCCACCACCCCTTCCCATTGAATGCATGTATTGAGTTATTGCCCTGTCATCTACAAATATATACATACAGTTATTGTGTGTCAGTTAAAAAGAAAAACAGTGGGGCTAGCATTTCCCTAGCGTTAGGTCTTGGCAGGGTGTGCTCTTGGGAAAGCGTATGGCTGTTGTTGTGGGAGCCTAGCCACTCTCTGGCTTTCTTTTTCAGGATGTGATCTCTCCCTCATGTGTGTACGTGTGTCTGTGTATATGTGTATATATAATGTGTGTATATACCCAGTAAGGACACCATCCACCATGAGATGATTCGGCCAGGAGGTTTTTAACAGAGCCCAAGCTATGATGCTTAGACTTTCCCCTCCAAAATGATAAGCTAAGTAAACCCCATCCCCTTGATAAGGTATCCAGCTTTTGTAATAACATAAAATGTAGTATAGTTCATAACACATTAAAATTTCATTTGACATGTGTATGGAAATGCACGCCTTTAGTCCCAGCACTTGGGAGGCAGAGGCAGGCAGATCTCTGTGAGTTCAAGGCCAGCCTGGTCCATAATCTGAGTTCCAGGACAGCTAGGGCCACCCAGAGAAACCCTATCTGTCTCCAAAAACAAAACATAACAAAAAACAGAAAAAAAAACCAACCCAAGAAATCATATAACAACTAGACCCTGATCATATTTTCTGAGCCACTGGGGCAAATCTGTGTTGACTCTAGTCCTACTTTAAGAATCCTTGTGGATATATGAGCCAATAAATTGGGTGTTTAATTTTAAGTCAGCTAGACTTGGGGGATCCTGTTACTTGTACTCAAAGGCGCTCAACTAATCCCAAATGTAATGAACTTTAGACCAGATCGTCCATTTTGCTTTACAAACACACTGTCAAAGAGACATGAAGAACAGACAATCATTGAGCACCTACTGTGTGCCTTTAACCTGCCTGCGCAGACTGTAAAGGATTGGGGTCAGATCACCACCGTGACCACCCCATGTGTAGCGCATGCATATGGCTTTGTTGCTGGAGCTATGCTGAGCATGGCTTTCTCAGCGGGTTTTAACTGTTTCCAGCTTCTGAGAACTAACCATACTTCTGCCCCTGTGAAGGGTCTGGGCTTGCCCAGTGCATTTTTTTTTTTTTTTGTTTGCTGTTTTGCAAATACGTTTTCTTTGCACTTGGCAGAAAACTGGCTCAACTACAACTCCACATTCTAACTGTAATTTCACTAAAAGATTTCTCGTTTTTTACCACAATTAAAAGTCATTCTTACTTAAACATATGTGATGATCTCCAAGCCAAGGTTTGGTTTGAGAATAGTACACAGACTAGAATCCCTCTTGGAGACACGTGGGGACGAGGATGGCTTCTAAAGTGTCAGGATACAGAGGACGCCTGAAGTTCTGTTTGGGAAAGAAGAAGGCTATGTAGGCTACTTTGAAAGAAGGTTCAGGGGAGCTTGGGAGGGAAGTCTGGTGAGTGGCAGTGGTTGCTAGGGAAAGTCCATCTTAAAGTGATAGCCGCCCCTGAGGTCTTGAAGTGGACTAGGGAGCCACTTCCTCGCACAAGTGTTTGTGACTTGCGATTCTTTCCACATTCCTTTAAGCCTTTTAGTTGGGTATGACTTCATTTTGCAAAACTTGGTTTTTATACCTCCCGAATGCAAGCAGACTTTTGTTTTAGTGCAATTGTCCGTGTTAGACTGCAGATGCATGGAGAGAGAACAGTGTTGGGTGTTAGGTTGCTTTCTGAATTCCCAGGGCCTTGTGCTGCCACAGTTAAGTCTTTTTCCTTTATAAAAAAAAAGACAGTGTCCAATAAGGCCCCGAGGCAGGCTTTGGCATGTGCCCGGGAAACAGGGTCCTTGTGATCTGCACAGGAGCCAGCTTCCCTGCCCTGCCCCGTCAGTTCTGCTTTCCTGATGTGGAAAAGGCTGGGCCGATGCTGGTCCCTTTTGTGTGGGGCTTAGATGAGGCTAGCTAGGGGTCATCCAGGGTATGCGTGTGAGCGGAAATCAGTTGGGGTGGAAAACAGACCTTTCATCATAGCCCAAAGACGCTTTGAAAAGAAATTAGTCATGTACTTCATTCTCATCAGAAAAGCAATAATTAGGGGCCCGCCTCCAAGAATAAGAAATTAGTTACGGCTCTTGTGTTATTCGAGCCACTGTCAGTTCGTCTGAGAAATTCACAATAACGAAGGGTTACTGAGTGCAAGCCCCTTGCAATTTCTTTCTCAAGGCTGCAACAGGTAGGTCACCATTCTTAGAAACTGTTTTCTGGTGTCATTGGTAGTTCTGCCATCTTTTTAAGGTCTAGGGTACGGCCTAGGGAAGCCTGTCCTGTCTCCATGAAGTCCCGGGACTGGGCTGATCCTGAGGTCTGAGTGGTGACTGAGAGGGGGCAGGGAGTTGTTTTTTCTTTTTTCCGCTGTTGAGGGTGGGCAGTGGAGGGAAGGGAATGCCCGCTGGAGTTGCTGAGGAATGGTCGGTCCCCTGAGAAGAGAGGATTTGAAAGGCAGGATCCTGGGGGTTAAAAGGTTGTCCTGTCAAAACCACACCCACTGAGATTGTACAAATGCAAGGAAACACTTGGCAGGAAGGAGGCCCCGCCTTCTTTTTCTTTACTCCCTCCCTCCCCCTAATTTGGCTTTGAACTTGGAACCTTTCCTCTTAGTATCGCCACACGGTAGCTCCTGCCAGGAAACAGGTTGCTCAGACAGTTCCTGCAGGGACAAGCAGTAGTCCAGGGATCGATGCCTAAAAACCCTGGTGGAAAATTTGGGAATATGGAAATGTTTTGGGAATTGCCAGACTCAAATCTTGGGGGGGGGTTAGGAAAAGGCTACAAGGGTGTTGTCAGTTTTCATAATTTTGTGAGGCAGTGATGAATTAATCTATAAATTTATTTTAAAAGCTATTATAACATTAAAAAAAAGTTAATCCTACCCCTCTACTTCACCTTGCAAAGGCTCAAATCAGCACAAAAACCTGACGTTTTAGGCGAGATTCCTGCCTGGTGTTGGTGTGTTTGTTTTGGCGTCTGAGGACTGACCCAGGGGCCTCACGCACAGGAGGAGGTGCTCTTCCACTAACCGGCTCTTTTTCTGCACTTTTCTTTGAGGCAGGGCCTTGCAAGGTTGCTGGGGCTAGCCTCAGCTCACTCAGTACGGGCAGGGCTTGGATTTGAGACCCTCCACCTCAGCCTCGCAGCCCAGGCTATGCCACCAGACTGGGCTCTCCCTGTATTCTTTACTAGAACAGCTGTGGGCCAGTTCGCCTATTTCCCAATATTTACTTACTCTCTTATCTTCCAGAGGCTTCTTGTAACTCTGGAAACAGTGAATGTAGATTTCTAAGATCAGTGGCTTCTTTATACCCTTGTCCTATCTCATTGAAGAGTCGACTGAAGTGACCTAAGAATGTTATCTGATCCAGTTAGATATTATGTGTGTTTTTAAAGATCTAGAAAGCCAGATTCTGTACCTCGTCCTTATACCACGGGTAACATGGAGTTGGAACTATGAGAACCTGCTTTAGACTCCTGTCTTCACATGTGTGAGATGGGAGCTGGGAGCATCAAGGTAAGAATCATCACCGAGATCCGTGCCCGTATCCTGCGGTCTTTATCATTTACCATGTTGTTTTAACTCATTTCTTTTTGTTTCTTTTTATTTGTTTGTTTGCTTATTGTATGTATGTGTGCACTACCAAGTGCATGTGGTAGACAAAGGACAACTTGCAGGAATTTGGTTCTCTTCCTATCACCATGTGGGCCCTGGGACTGAACTCTGGTCATCAAATTTGGTGGCAAGTGATTAATGCTACCCACTAATACAAAGCAAGGAAAACAAAACATCATAGTCATTTGCTGCTTGCCTTGAATTTCAGTTTGAGATTGTGGTGGTTTGAATAAAAATGGCCCCTATAGGGTCATATATTTGAGTGCTTAGGGAGTGGTACTCTTAGAAAGGATTAGGGGGCGTGGCCTTGTTGGAGGAAGTGGGTCACTGGAGGTGGGCCTTGAAGTTTCAAAAGCTCAAGCCAGGCCCAGTGTCTCTCTCTTCCTGCTGCCTGCAGATCTGGCCATAGAACTCTCAGCTCCTTCTGCAGCACCATGTCTGTCTACATGCCACCAACCATGGTCCACTATGATGAGAACAGACTAAACCTCTGAAATGGTAAGCCATTCCATCAAAGGCTTTCCTTTAGAAGCGTTGTTGTGGTCATGGTGTCTCTCTTTACAGCAATCAGATGCTGACAAACACAGATATTCATTTGTTCATTCATTCATTCATTCATTCATTCATTCTTCAAACCACATTTAGTCTTTACGTTGTGTCCGACACTGAAGGGCCAAGGCCCCTACCTCAAGAAGCATCAAGCTCTTGGTGGAATAAATCCAGACTATGATCTGTAGCTGACCATGAATCTTCTGACGTGCACCTGTGGCAGATCTGAAGGGAGTTGAGCTTTACTCTTTGAAGCAGCAATGCTGAGGTGAGGAGACCTGTGGCCTTGAGATAGGACATTGCTGAGGCCATTCCAGCTCTTTCCCCAACCACGGTGTGGCTCCAGGATAAGGGATTTTTCCTGCCAATTCCAACTTTTCATCCGAGTATGGAAAAGCATCTAAAAATTGTCCTAAGCCCTTGGCACAAGGACTGGGGAAATGGCGTGGTGGGTAAAGTGGTTGCTGTTGAAGGGAGAGAAACTGCATTTGGATCGTGTCAAAGCAGGGCCTGGTGTAGCTTGTCTTTAAAGGTGAGGTGGCAGTAGGAAGCCACCTTTCCAAGCTCATGGGCCAGCTAGCTTGGTGTGCAGTGGGCTATGCAAGAGAAGCTGTTCTGTTAGCCGAGGTGAAAGGGGAGGCCTCATTCTTGAGACTGTCCTTGGACCTCCACTATTGCTTTGTGCCAAGCATGTGCGCTCACACATGAATGTACAGGCGCCCACAGACCAAAACAACCAGCCAGCTGACCAAAAAAACCTTGGCACAGTGCTCAGCAACCAAATAGCTCTCAGTGTATCAATTACTGCCTTGTGTCTCTCATGCTTCTTCTGATTGCCTTCTACATTGTTGTTGGAGACAAAGGATTGTGCTAGGCAGAGCACTGCAATCTTTGGCTGAGCAGTGCTGGCTCTGCCACCAACCTCCTGTGTGCCACTGGGGCGAGGCTACCCATGCCTGTCTGTAGACCTTATATGGGATCCCGTACAGGCAAAATCTGAGTTGAGCTGTTTCTACTTGTTGGCTCCCTGTGAGTAATGCTGCTACATTCACACGCATGTCTGTGTTTACCTGTGTTTGCATTTCTGTGGGGTGTATTCTAGAAGTGGAATGACTGCGTCATGTGATAACTTTAACTATTTGAAGAACTGATAAACTGTTTTCCAAAGAGGTTGCACCAGTTTAGAATCTTCCCAGAACCTCGGGAGGGTTCAGATTCCTCCCCGTCCTTGCCAACACTTCTTATTGTCCATCCTTCTCTTTTAACCATCTCAGCGGTGTGAAGAGGTAACTTCCTGTGGTTTGATTTGTATTTCTCTTGTCGCAAAGGATGCTGAGTATCTCATCATCTGCTTATTGGCTGTAATAGTCTCTGGAGAAATATTAATGCAAATTCTTGGCTCATTGTTTTTGCTGTGCGTGTGTCCGTGCATGTGTGTGTATGCAGGTGCATATGAAGCCAGAGGTCAGGTGTCCACCTTAGGTGCCATCTTTTTTTTGGGGGGGGGATGGGGGCAGGGTTTCCCACTTGCCTGGAACTTCCCAAGTAGGCCAGGTTGGCTGTCCTGTAAGCAGTGACCTCCAGGGATCTGCCCTGCCAGAGCTTGGTTTACAAGTGTGCCACTCCACCCAACACAGTTCCCTGTGCTTGCGAGGTAAGCACTTTACCAGATGAGCCGTCCCCCAGCCCTGCTTGGTCCCTCTCGAAGGTTCACAACTTCCACAGCTTGTTCTGAGGGATTGGCCTTTATGCTTTGAAGCTGCGTGGCAGCTCCCATTCTTCAGACTGACGGCTATGGCAACAGTAGGAGTTCCCAGTGACAGCGTCATACTGGACCAGTGTGACTGCGTCAGTCACAAGCCTCAGGCCCTGCATCTCAGTGGCTTTGCACATGGAAACTTAGTTCTTCGTTTCGTAAGTTTTGTGATCTCAGGATATTTCAGCCCGTGGCTCCTGTCTACTTTCTATGAGAACCACAGCTGAGTGGTTAGGGGAATGTCATTGTTCCAGTTGCTGATGTGACCTGGGTACATGGCCCTTGCAATGAGGAGGATTCATTGTAGTTTTCCATTTCAGAGAGTACAGGTGAGGTCAGCTATCATCACCAGCGCTCATTCTGTGCAGCAGGAGTTGCCTGTGACAGCCTCAGGACACCTGTGGAAAGCAGAGAATAGTTTCATTGTAGCATCTGCATGCTTTTGGGAAATACTTAGTAGCAAGAGTGAAATACAATATA
>NC_022032.1:20602808-20609309 GCF_000317375.1 Microtus ochrogaster | reverse complement strand
GTGCTGGGATTAAAGGCGTGCGCCACCATCGCCCGGCTTGAAATACAATACTTTGCCAGGTGGCAGGGGTGCTCATCTTTAATTCCAGCACTTGGGAGGCAGAAGCAGGCAGATCTTGGAGTTCATGGCCAGCCTGGTCTGTAGAGTAAGTTCCAGGATAGACAGGACTACATAGAGAAGCCCAGTCTCAAAAACAAAAACAAACAAAAAACAAAAAAAACCCCCACCAAAACCCAAAAAACCCACCCACCAACCAAAACCAAGCCATATCAAGCATAACAAAAACCAAAACCCAACAAAACC
The DNA here is from genome assembly GCF_000317375.1 of Microtus ochrogaster. Lineage (NCBI taxonomy): Eukaryota > Metazoa > Chordata > Mammalia > Rodentia > Cricetidae > Microtus > Microtus ochrogaster. The sequence continues at coordinate 20,609,006 of NC_022032.1, read as the reverse complement.
AAAGAACACAAAGAAAGACGCTATAATACTTCTTTTGGAGCTATATTAGATAGACCCAAGATGCCTGCTTCTAGTCTGGCCAAGCAGGTTTAGATAGTTCTTTGGGTGGGATAGCTTTTCTAGCCTTCACCATCATTCCTAGGAGATGTTTATTTAATTTTTAAAAGTCCCTACTATGTGCCATATGTTGTGCTGCGTGTTGGGGCTATGACGCTGATCAGAGCTCCCAACTCCTTATGTACAACGGAGACAAGTGTATAAAGGTACAGACAGCCGTCATGACAGCTGCGGAAGGGAAGGGTTAACGGGAGGATGGAAGGATTTCCTGGTGCTGCCTCACAGTGTGGAAGAAAAAAATCGCACGCATTTCCTCTTTTTAAATTGTGGTCAAATATGTATAATATATATTGTTTTGATCGTGCGGCTCAGTAACCACCCGTTGTTATTTATTCTGCAACGAAATCTGTCATTATTCCCAACAAAGGCCCCTGTGCTCCTTAAACAGTCCCTTTTTATAAGTGCCATCACGCAAGATTTGTCTTTCTGTGTTTGTCATACCTTCTTAAGAGTAACGTTTTCAGGGGGCTGGAGAGATGGTTCGAGAGTTAAGGGCACCTCCTGTTCTCCCAGAAGACTTAAGTTCTGTTTCCAAGCACCTTCATGGTAGCTCACAAACAACCGTAACTCTAGTTTCAGGGGTTTGATGCTCTCTTCTGGCCTTCATAGGCTCCAGATACATACATGACATACATACATGCACATGGTATGCAAACATGCACACAAAACAGTCATAAACGTGAAAATAAAGAGAAGCAAATCTTAAAAAATAACAATTTTCGGGTATGCCCATGCTGTAGCATATTCAAAATTTCATCCATTTGTTTGGTAGCTAAATAATAGTCCATTGCATGATTAGACCATAATTTATTTATACATTTGTTGCTGATGTTTACCTGGCTTCTTTTCTTTTCTCCTCTCCCTCTCCTTCTTCTTCTTTTTTGAAACAGGGTTTCTCTGTGTAAGATACCTGGCTTATTTCTACCTGTAACTGTTGTGACTAGTGCTGTCATTAAATTATGGTACAAATACCTGTTCAGTGTTTCAATTAATTTGATTAATTGAGATAAAGTCTCATTGTGTAGCTTTGGCTGGCCTGGAACTCGCTATGTAGCCCAGGCCAGCCTTGAGTTCAGACATCCAGATGTGTCTGACTCCAGAGCACTGGGATTAAAGGCCTGAGAAACTATACCCAGAAATATTTCCATTAACAAATTTACTTTAAATTATGAGATACTTACATTATAATTCTGTAGGCCACATGAGATTAAAAATAAAAGAGAAGATAGCTTTTCACATTTAGATAAATTTTTTACATTAAAAAGCTAGCTATTAAAATTTGTGCCATTTTTCTTTTAATATGATTTTATGGTCGTTGAAGTTACTAAAACATTTTTGATAACCAAAAAGGATAAATTTGTGTATGATAATTTGTTTCATTACTCCTTTGGGTCATTTTGAGATTTATTATAAATTAGATTGAGATGACCACATCTGTATTAATCTTTGCTGCTAAATCTAGTATTAAACTGAAGACATTGCATCGTAGATGAGAGAATTCAATGTACTTGTCGTGAGTGGCCATCTTATTTCATAAGAGTTTTGTCTGAGATGTTGTCTTGTTAAAGTGGCATGATCCTTCTCTCAAACTTGCGCCATAATGCCCACACTGTTTCTTTCAGAGCAGTCCGAGTCAGGGCAGGAAAGTGGAGGGGGACTCCATTGAAGTCTCTAATTCTGCAAGCAGGCAAAGTTTCAGAGGTTTGAGCCCTGCTTGATGCTGAGAACAACCACGTGGATGAGCAGCAGCGGATTGATGACTGGGGATGGGGTGGGGTGACTGTGGACCGGCGGACTAGGGCGTCTGCCAACCCTCTACACTTGCCCATTCCTAGGCCTTCTCACCTTGCAGAAATTGTCATTCCGGAGCCTGAAGTACGTGGACATTTTCTGAGAAACACTTCAGAACCACTTACGCCTGTTTTGGTTCTCCAAGACAAAAGATGACGATTCTGCTCACTCCTCCCCACCGCAGACACACGGATAACTCCCACCGTATACACATGTTCCTTTTTCACAGACACAGGCACGTACTGAACAAGCTGGGCACACAGAGACAAGCTGGAAGTGGGGCGCGTCGTGGGGAGGGTTCTGAAGACCCCTTGCCTGAGGTCCCTTTTCCTTGGCCAGTCATCCGAATCACGGAGAGTAATTCGGTTTGCCGACTGAATATTAATCTCATCTAAAACATACCCAGTGGCATTTAGACGGCTATTTGGTCAGACACCTGGTTATTGTGGTCAGACACACATCTAAAAGGCTTATTACTATTCTCTAAGGTACAAAAGATCTGGAAGAGCAACCCGTCATCATTTCTGCTGGGCGCCACTAGAGGGCACTGTGACCACGGGAAATGGAAGTTCCTGCGTTATTTCTTTTAGAATAACCAAAGCCAGGGCAGGAAATCTGACGGAACCTTTCTCTGCCGGTCTCTAACTTTGCAGCTGGGGAAGCTGTCCCTGTATGGAAGGCTACGCAATAGGGCTAAGGAGGAAAATTAAAGTTAGAGGCTGGATTTAGGGCTGTGGCCTTTTGACCTTGGCTTCTCTCGAGTTCGACGTTAGTGATTTAATGGCAATGCTTTGCAATGTCGGGGCTGTTCTGTTTGTTATAAGCTACACCTGAGGAGGAGGCTGCCTCTCATACAGCCGATGTGGGTGAGCAATCTGTAGGACCTTCCGGCAGGGGTTACGGGGTGCTAGCTTCTCAGGGCATCCATTTCTTGTTGATGCTGTGTCCCGTAGCTAGTTTTGGTGGACACGGTAAGGGTTTTGTTCGTTGGTCTCTCTTGTAAAATAGTGACTTCAAGTGACACAAGGAAGGCTTGCAATACATACATAGTCTGGGCGTGCCAAGACTCCTTTCTTTTCACTCTACGTGTGTGTGAGCTGTGTGTGTACGTGTGTGTGAGCTGTGTGTGTACGTGTGTGTGAGCTGTGTGTGTACGTGTGTGTGTGAGCTGTGTGTGTACGTGCGTGTGAGCTCTGTGTGTACTTATGCGTGTTCAGGCATGTGTGTGCATGTGCACGTGTATGTGTGCCCACGCGCGTGCGTGTGTGTTAGTTGCCAGGCAGTGTGTCTGGGGGTATTAGGTGAAAGTGAATGCTCCTGAGAGAACATGTAATTTTTCTGGAATTCGATCGTTTCTTTTAGGAATCAAGCCTAATTTTGAGAGTTCTAGCACATTTATCATTTCAAATAATACGAAGGGCTAATTTTTTTTGAGAATACACGCATGGTTTAAAATAAAAAAAAATTCTAGTTACTTTGGAAAATACTGTGTTTTGTTTCAAACACCCTTTCTCTTTTCCTTGCAGCCAGTTTCTGGGTTCTAGACCCATCTACTGCCCTCCTTCCCATCTTTGAGCAGCTGGCTCCAACTTAGTCTCCCCACGAGGGGGCAAGCGAAGAAAAGCAGAACCAGCTCGTCAGCCTCTTCCCTCCCTGCTCCAGGGACAGAAAGCAGAGGACTTGTGTGTGAATGTATTTGTCCAGTCTGCGCTGGGGCTGGCCGTTTGCTGTAGGCTGAGGATGAAATTGTCAGGTTTTCTCCCTGGCCTCTTGGGCTTTCTAGTGATTAAAACATGGGCAGTGATGTCGATGGGAACTTTAATATGATAGGCCCGCCTCACACACCAGGCACTCTCTTCAACGCTTTGAGTTTGCTCTACTTTCTCTGACTATACGTAAATGCCTAGAAATCCGGTAATTATGTTCTCAGAGACATCGCAGCTGTGGATCTGAGCGAGAGAGGGAGTTTTCAACAGAATCCGGGGGTACCTAGCGCCCTCTACCCCAAATGCTTGGAACCAGACGTGGTTTTAATTTGGGATTTTTTTTTTTACTTTGGGATATTTTAATAAACATAACGAGATATCTTGGGGACTACAAAGTCTAAACACGAAACTCGTCTGTTCCCTAGACTTAACATGCGTGGTCTGGAGGTGATCTTAGATGGTATTTTTACCGCACCTCCATCTGGATGGCAATGCTTCCCATGAGGTCAGCCGTGGAATTTTAGATGGGGGTGGGACATAATTACAGTGTTCAAAAACTTCTGGATGTGGGAGCATTTTGGGTTTTGTATTTCTGCATCAGAAATATTCCACGTAAGTCACAGAACAGCTCTGCTGCCGGCTGGCCCCTGCCTCATCTTTTGATTTTAAAATGAAGTTTTTTTTTGTTCATCCATCTTGCTAAGAACAACTTTCCAGCATACACAAGAAGTTTAGAAAATGAGGCAAGAAGAGCAAAACACATCTTTTTTCTTTTCTTTATTTTTTTATTACTTTATAAATAATACTATTCAAAAGTTCCACTTCCTCTCCCTCCTCCCATTACCCTCCTGTTCCCCTCTCCCCCTCCAGTCCTAAGAGAGGACAGGGTACCCTGCCCTGTGGGAAGTCCAAGGCCCTCCCCCCTCCCTCCAGGACTAGGAAGGTATGCATCCAAATAGACTAGGATCCCAAAAAACCAGTACATGCAGTAGAGACAAATCCCAGTGCCATTATCATTGGCTTCTCAGTCAGTCTCAATTATCAGCCACATTCAGATGATATCATGTTTGATACCAGTTCAGACCCAGTCCAGCTGGATTTGGTGAGCTCCCATTAGATCAGGCACACTGTCTCAGTGGGTGGACCAACCCCTCACGGTCCTGACTTCCTTGCTCATAGTCTCCCTCCTTCTGCTCTTTAGCTGGACCTTGGGAGCTTAGTCCAGTGCTATGATGTGGGTCTCTGTCTCTATCTCCATCTGTCACAGGATGAAGGTTCTGTGGTTTCTATGGTGATATTCATAGTCATCAGTCTGACTATGGAACAAGGCCAATTCAGGCACTCTCTCCTCCACTACTCTGGGTCCTAGCTGGGGACATCTCCGTGGATACTTGGGAACCCCTCTAGAGCCAAGCCTCTTGCCAACCTCAAAATGGCAAGATATCTTCTTCCCTGCTCCCATATCCGTCCTTCCTCCACCTCAACCATCCCACTCCCCAAGCTCTCCCCAACCCTGCCCTTCTCCCTTCTCTCTTCCCCCTCCCCTTCCCCCACCCCACCCCTACCCCCACCACCATGCTTCCAACTTTTGCCCACTGATCTGATCTGCTTCCAATTTCTAGGAGGATCTATATATGTTTTTCTTTGGGTTCATCTTATTATTTAGCTTCTCTAGGTTCACAAATTATAGGCTCAATGTCCTTTGTTTATGGCTAGAGTCCACTAATGAGTGAGTACATACCATATTTATATTTTTGGGTCTGTGTTATCTCACTCAGGATAGTGTTTTCTACTTCCATCCATTTGCATGAAAAATTCAAGATGTCATTATTTTTTTACTGCTGAGTTGTAATCTAATGTGTAGATATGCTACACTTTCTTTATCCATTCTTCCATTGAGGGGCATCTAGGTTGTTTCCAGGTTCTGGCTATTACAAATAATGCTACTATGAACATAGTTGAACAAATGCTTTTGTAGTATGATTGGGCATCTCTTGGGTATATTCCCAAGAGTGGTATTGCTAGATCCTGGGGTAGGTTGACTCCCAGTTTTCTGAGAAACTGCCACACAGATTTCCAAAGTGGTTGCACAAGTTTGCATTCCTACCAGCAATGGATGAGTGTACCCCTTCCTCCACAGCCTCTCCAGCATAGGTTATCACTGGTGTTTTTGATTTTAGCCATTCTGACAGGTGTAAAAGTTGTTTTGATTTGAATTTCCCTGATAGCTAAGGAAGTTGAACATGTCCTTAAGTATCTTTGGCCATTTGAAATTCTTCTGTTGAGAATTCCCTGTTCAGTTCAGTATCCCACTTTTTAATTGGGTTATTTAGAATTTTAATGTCCAGTTTCTTGAGTTCTTTATATATTTTGGAGATCAGATCTTTGTCTGATGCAGGGTTGGTGAAGATCTTCTCCCATTCAGTAGGTTGCCTTTTTGTCTTAATGACTGTGTCCTTTGCTTTACAGAAGCTTCTCAGTTTCAGGAGTTGATCTTGTATCCTGCCACATTACTAAAGGTGTTTATCAGCTGTAGGAGTTCTTTGGTGGAGTTTTTGGGGTCGCTTATGTACACTATCATATC
>NC_022032.1:20596329-20602066 GCF_000317375.1 Microtus ochrogaster | reverse complement strand
GAGAAGAAGGTATATTCTTTCCTGTTCTGGTGGAATGTTCTATAGATGTCTGTTAAGTCCATTTGATTCATTACATCTGTTAGTTTTCTTATTTCTCTGTTAAGTTTCTGTCTGGTTGACCTGTCCATTGGTGAGAGTTGAAATCTCCTACTATTAGTGTGTGGGGCTTGATGTGTGACTTGAGTTCTAGTAATGTTTCTTTTATATATGTGGGTGCTTTCATATTAGGGGCATAGATATTCAGGATTGAGACTTCATCTTGATGAGTTGTTCCTGTTATGGGTATAAAGTGTCCTTCTCCATCTCTTCTGATTGATTTTAGCTTGAAATTTAATTTTGGTAGATATTAGGATAGCCACACCTGCTTGTTTCTTAGGTCCGTTTGATTGGAAAATCTTTTCCCAACTCTTTACTCTGAGTAGATGTCTGTCTTTGAGGTTGAGGTGTGTTTCTTGTAAACAGCAGAATGTTGGATCCTGTTTTCGTACCCATTCTCTTAACCTGTGCCTTTTTATAGGTGAATTGAGTCCATTGATATTAAGTGATACTAATGACAGTGGTTGTTAACTCCGGTGATAGTATTTGTGTGTTTCCCTTCTTTGAGTTGTGCTGGTGGAGGGTTGTCAGATGTCTGTGCTATTGTGGGTGTTGTTGGCTTCCTTGGGTTGAGGTTTTCCTTCTAGTACTTTCTGTAAGGCTGGGTTTATGGATACATATTGATTAAATCTGTTTTTATCATGGAATATCTTGTTTTCTCCATCAATGGTGAAAGAAAGCGTTGCTGGGTATAGTAGTCTGGGCTTGCATCCATGGTCTCTTAGTGTCTGCAGCACATCTATCCATGACCTTCTGGCTTTCATGGTTTCCATAGAGAAGTCAGGTGTAATTCTGATAGGTTTACCTTTATATGTTACCTTTTTTCTTTGCAGCTCTTAATATTCTTTCTTTATTGTTTGTTTTGTGTTTTGATTATTATATGGTGAGGGGATGTTTTTTTTTTTTTGATTTAGTCTATTTAGTGTTCTGTAAGCTTCTCGTACCTTCATAGGAATATCCATCTTTAGGTTGGAAAACTTTTCTTCTATAATTTTGTTGAATATATTTTCTGGGCCTTTGAGCTGGAATTTTCTTCTACCCCTATTATTCTTAGGTTTGGTCTTTTCATGGTGTCCCAGATTTCCTGGATGGTTTGTGTTAAGAATTTGTTGGATTTGCTGGTTTCTTTGATCAATGTGTCTATTTCCTCCATAGTATCTTTAGTGCCTGAGATTGTTTCTTCTGTCTCTTGTATTCTGTTGGTTATGCTTGTCTTTGAAGCTCCTGGTCTTTTACCCAGATTTTCCATATCTAGCCATCCCTCGGTTTGTGTTTTCTTTATTACCTTCATTTTGATCTTCAAGTCTTGAACTGTTTCCTTTACCTGTTTGATTGCTTTTCTTGGTTTTCTTGGGTATCTTTGAGGGATTTATTAATTTCTTCTTTTTGTTTGTCTTCTCTTCCATGTCTGTAAGGGAGTTTTTCCACTTCCTGTTTAAGGGTTTCCATCATTTTCATAAGGTTATGTTTAAAGCTGATTTCTTCTGCTTCTTCTGGATTAGGGTGTTCAAGTCTTCCTGTTGAGTGTTCGCTGGATTCTGGTGTTATGGTGTTGCTTTTCAGGTTGTTGGAGGAATTCTTGCATTGGTGCCTGCCCATCTCTTCCACTATGGATCTCAGCAAGGGAGCACAGCCTCTTGCTGAGCTCCAAGGACCTTACAGACAAAAAGACAGCCCGGGCCGAGCAAAAATCATCTTAAGGCCTTTTTGAAATACGTTCCAGGTGACTGAGGAAACAGCTAGACCAGTCAGAGAATGAGCAATGAAAAGGAATTCGGAGGTGACCTTGTAAGTCCTCAGGACAGTGAGACGAACTGGGTATGGCAATGCTCCTGTTGTGAGGTTTTACTTTCCCATGGTGTCACACAATTTCAAAGAGCCATTTATATGGGAAAAAAAACGAATCCTGGCTTTGCGTTCAGCTCACAGGGCTGTGTGCTTGCCAGCGTGTAGCTTAGGTAATTAATTTCCTTATGTAATCCCTGTTGGGGAAGTTAGATGGATAACGAAGCCACTTGATCCTTTCATGCCCATTAACCCACATAGTCATTAAAATCCATTAAAATCCAGTGCCCAGGAAATTCCCCATTTCCTTCACTGCTCCTCCTGCCTTGCTTGACTGGAGCGGTTAGGAATCCGGCTTTGTTACTGGCTGCCTCAGGCAGACGTTGGATAAAACCTAGCTTCTGTGAGCATGTATGAGAACTGCTTGCCTGGCCTGTATCGGTTTTCTAGCTCCATGCGACATGACTAGATGGATTTCTCAGACGCTCTGAATGGTGTATAGCGGACTGGATTGTTGCTTCCCTGAAAAAGCAAACATGAAAACTCCCAGTCTGAGAGTCAGGGCCTATTTATTTCCCTTTAATTACCTCCTGAAGTACCTGTTAATGATTCATTAGTTATAAAAATAAATTATAGGCACTCTGTAACTCCGTTGTGCAGTTCCTTTTAAGGGTTTGAACAGACTACCACCCGGCAGAGAAGTGTGTGGCGGTCGTATAGGAGCGCGGCTCAAATTGCTTGTAATTTTATAGATTTAATAAAGATACAGCAAGGCTGTGTGCGAACAGGGTTGGGCCGACATGGAGGAAAAGTGCTTTAGGACAAAAATCTTGGCTTCTCGTAGCACACCAAGTCGGGGGGTGGTTTCCTATTCTATTGCACATTGTAGACTGTGGAAACTCAGCAAACAGGACTGATGAGGGTTCTCGGGCCATGCCTTGGTTTGTTTTGTATTGCTGTGATAAACAGCATGGCCCGATGTAACATGGGGAGAAAAGGGTTTATTGGACTTAGATGTCCTGATCATAGTTCACTGTTGGAGGATCTCAAGCAATAGCAGAGGCAGGAACCATGGAGGAAAGCTGGCATGCTGGCTTGCACCCCAAGATCTGCTCAACTTGCTTTCTTTTTTTGAGACAGGGTTTCTCTGTGGCTTTGGAGCCTGTCCTGGAACTAGGTCTTGTAGACCAGGCTGGTCTCGAACTCACAGAGATCCGCCTGCCTCTGCCTCCCGAGTGCTGGGATTAAAGGCGTGCGCCACCATCGCCCGGCTCAACTTGCTTTCTTAAGCAAGTCAGCTCCCCACCCCCCACCAGGGGTCGTATTGTCTCCAGTGGACTGGGCCCTTCTCTATCAGTCATTGACCAAGAAAACGCCCCACAGACATGCCCAGAGGCCAGTCCGATTGAGGCAATTTCTCACCTGAGGTTCCCTCTTCTGACGTGACTCTAGTGAGTTTGTGTTTGGTTGACAAAAACCAACCTTCCCCATTCTGTTTTGTGCAGTTGGGAAGGCTTAATGGCTCCTTTCCCTTCATGCTCTCTGAGACACGCTTGAGCTTGTGATGTGAGGTGAAATGGGTCACAGTGAGCTTCACGGATTTTAGGGGGTGGTGGAGAGGAAAACCTTTTTCTGTTTTTCAAGTGAAATTTCATCTGAGGATAAAACCACTTTAAGACGGACTAGGACAGAGGCCTAAGAATTCGAGAACATTCCATCTCGCAAAGTCACCATCAGCCTGACCCGCAGGACTGCTCAGAACTCGGGACGAGGACGTTAAAACGGTAGACTAAATTGTTTTTGTGTTTATTTCACTAATCTTCCCACTTCTTCTGCTTGTACAGTCACATCCATAGACAGAGACGTGTGCCTTCCTGGGACCTGACATTTCTAATGGGGATTGGCAAAGGGCCAGATAGTAAAGTGACTATTTTTGGCTTTATGGGCCAGACAATCTGAGACCACACTGCCCAACTTTGCCATGTGGAGCAGAGACAGCACTGCATGAGCCTGAAGACTTCAGCAAAACTCTTTGGGCACCAAGATATGAGTTTCCTATCCTTTTTTTCTGGAGGATGATAGACTATTTTGACTCTTTCCTTGCTGTCTAGAAAATGGGCAAATAGTTTGTGATTCCCGAACTGGGTTTGGCCTGAGGGCCGTTGCGTGGTAACTCTTGCTTTAGGTTTCTCTATAGGCACCGCTTTTGCAAATGAAAAGGACCATGTTCCTCTGCCTTTCAGAGTAAGGCCTTTGGAGTTTATTTCCGCTTCTCTGACAAGGTCGTCTCCTTTTTCAAGACATAGCCGACAGCTGGCTATGTCTGTTTTGTGTCAAAGTGTTTCTGTTAATCCTGGACACAAATGCTCCCTGAGGTAAACCGTGCTCAGAGACAGTAAAATATGGAGGAGGCCTACAGGCCATTGCCCGAGGTTACAAACTGCCCAGGTGCTGGTGGGTAAAAGTTTCTGTCTTGGTTACTTTCCCCACAGCTCTGACAGAACACCTGACAACGCTAGACTAGGAAGGAAAGGTTTGCTTTGGCTTGTGGCTTAAGGGGACACAGTCCACCATGGCAGGAGCAGTTCTAGGTTACGGTGTCTAGAGCCACTTGGGGCTGTGGCTCTGTTACATGGCAGAGGTATTGACAAAGCTGTGGTCTGTGCGGGAAGCAAGGCCAGCTTGTCCCAGTGACCTGCGTCTGCTAGAAGCATCACCTTTAAAAGATTGCACCAGCTGGGAACCAAATGTTCCAAATACATAAACCTAAGGGAGGCGTTTTATAATTCATAATTTATAGTCAAACCATGACGGCCGTTATTTCAGATGGAGCATTTGACCTTTGCCCCGGCGCCTCATGCTCCTCCCCAGTGGATGTGTTTGGAGGATTATCAGACTCAGTCCAAAAAAGTGTGGACGTTTGATTTGCAGCTCTGCTCATCCCACCCACACATGTCACGGCCTGAGTGGAGGAAGTGTCAGGAGGGCAGGAGTTACAGTCGACAGACACCTAAGAAATAAGAACAGTGGATGTGGGAGTCTTGCCCGCTTGAGGAGCTGTTCCCGGCTTTCCGTCCCTTGCCTCCTCTTTCCTCCCTGCTGTGCTGAGTCTCCAGTCCCGGATTTATGATTATGAGGGATATGAAAGGCGGTGGAGAGCCTATCAAGCTTCCTTGGCTTTCCTCACCCTTTTCCTGCCTTTCAAATGCTAGCTTGGGAAAAGAGGAATCTGGGAACAGGCCAGGGCTCAAGTGTGGAGTCTTCCATGATCCTGAGGCAAGGAAGTCCCCAAAGAGAGCACAGGCCTATGCTTGCCTAGGAGAGTTACCCTCCTGAGCCAAGACATAGAACCGGGTAGGTTGAGGAGATGGGGCGGATGCGGATTGGAGGTACTGGGCTTTAAAGCGGGGGCTGCTGCAGACTCCTCAGTGTGGGAGCACGGTGAGAATACGGATCAGGAACTGTATTCCGATTGGAGAGCAGAAACAGCAGGAAAGGGGGAAAGCAGCTTCACAACCTAGATCCACGCGAAGAGGGAGGATGCCTGTGGAGAGGGAGGATTGGTGATGCCTGTGAAGAGGGAGGATTGGTGATGCCTGTGAAGAGGGAGGATTGGTGATGCCTGTGAAGAGGGAGGATTGGTGATGCCTGTGAAGAGGGAGGATGCCTGTGGAGAGGGAGAGGAAATGGGCACCAGAGATTGGTGAGCTAGTCGGGCTGAGTGAGAAGACCAAGAAAGAAGGGCTGACCCGGGGTGATGCTCAGGGGCTTCTCTACTCATAAGTGAAGCAGCTGAACTTTCTAGAAGGGACTTTGTGAAGTCAGGAACACAATGACTCTACCACTGTTTCCCAGA
>NC_022032.1:20594143-20596229 GCF_000317375.1 Microtus ochrogaster | reverse complement strand
CTCTCTCTCTCTCATTCATACATGCAAGCAATCTCTCACTGTTATAAAGGCTGGGCCTATAAGGGGTACAAGAGAGTGTGGGCTTCCCTCTGAGAACTGACATTTGTGGGTGCTGGAGTCCTGGCCCATAGGCAATCGAAGGCTAGGCAGGCTGGTATGTGTCTACGATGCAGAGTGCTACAGAGGCCTGTGGGCGGGGAATAGGAAAGGTCTCGGCAGGGTGACAATAAAGCTTGAGGACCGGGTCAGGCAGGACTAAGCCATGGAAAGGACAACTGTCGGGGAGAAAGGGACGCCAGAGGATGCTTGAGAGGAGATGGCGGCTCCCAAGTAGCCTGATCGTCAGCGGGTAGTCGGGGCCCCTCTAGTGAAGGATTTTGCACCAGCGTCCAGAGCTGTCTTCACCAGACACTGTATACATGTGGGTCTCACACGTAGTCCCCATACTGTGATCTGGGGCGTATGTGTGTAAGGATGTACATAGCTGAAAACAGAATCCACACTCAGTACATTCACCGTAACTCGATGTTTTATATTCTGTCTACCCTCTCCATTATTGCTAGTTGCCAACTGACCAAACCGATGGGCTGATTCCTACGGGACCATGACACACACAGCTTGTTAAACATCATTTTAGGCATTCCACTGTAAGGGATTTCCGTGTTCTTCTCATGGCCTAGAGGATGCATCAGGGCTTCTTGGGGGGGAGGGCGACACCTCCTTTATGTACAATTTATAAAGATGGCTGTGGTGGGAGAGCGGCAGAAGTGTGCAGATGGGAACAAGTCAGAGAGAAACCAGCTAGGAACCAGTTGCAGCGATTGCTGGCCAGAGGGTGGCATGGGCTAGCCTGGGGTTGGGAAGGAGCAGGAAGGGCAGCTCGTGGTAACATGAAATCTCTCTGCGCTCCCCCCCTTAGAAACTTACTGTCAGTGTATAGCAAGTGGCAATGGGCCAATGGGCCAGGTCCTTCTGAGTTTCCAAACTTAGCATTTGAGTGGCCTTTCCAACTAACTTGTTCTGGAGAAAGGCAGGTCCCTACCCCGACCTAGACATTTGTGTACATCCTGCACAGAACTTGCTCTTCATCGCAGATCCGGGTTGGGTCCCGGATCTGCGATGCCCCCAGGAAGTGCTCCACGGTAATAGTCGCTGTTTTAAAGTGTAACATTCATTCTCACTGCTTTTTCTTGACTGTATCTGGGCTAGTCTGTTCAAGCTGCCATAGCCAAATACCACAGTCTGGGTAAAACCCCGTAGTCTGGCTTAAATGATAGAAATTAATTTCTAACAGTTCTGGAAGCTAAGAAGTCAAGATCAATGAATTCTTCATGAAGATTCTCTCTCTCTCTCTCTCTCTCTCTCTCTCTCTCTCTTTCTTTCTCTTGCAGAGGATCACTGACTCATTGTGTCTTCACCTGGCAGAAAAGAAGGAACTCTGGTGTCCCTTTCTCTTCTTATAAACACACCAGCTCCATCCTAAGGGTTCTGCCCCCATTCTCTCATCTGTTCACGCCCCAAAGGCCCTACCACCAGGGCCTTCACATCTGGGAGGGTGAAATTTCAATGTGAATTTGGGAGGACATGGGCGTTCAGTGGTAGCGTTCTTCTCACGTCTTTATTTCCGTTTTAACAGGAAGAACAAACGTAGAATGAATGAGCACAGCCCCTCCAAGGGTTGTTGGGTTTCTGCATCTGCTCTTGCTCATCAACAAAGTCAGAGGTTAGCTTACCAGCCCTGGGGTTGAGCAGTAGGAGTTCTTGGTTTGTAGTTTGGTTTTTGGTGATAGGTTCTTGGTTTGTAGTTGGCTTGGCTATGAACTCTCAAATTGCTTTGCCTCCCGAGGGTCCTGGGATTCCAAGTCAGTACACTGTAGCTGGCTAAGCAGTGGCTTTTAAAGAGAGAAAGGGACCTGGGAGAGAGGAGATGTGGGAGAGGAATAGCAGACATAGCTCAGGAAGTGTGCTTCTTTGGTCAAGAAATACCTGTGCAGAAATTTAAAGCTTACAATGTCTCTGTTCCTATCCCCTTGTCACCCCAAACGATGTCATATTCCCACAATGATATCACCTGTTAGCAGTTATA
>NC_022032.1:20583705-20594013 GCF_000317375.1 Microtus ochrogaster | reverse complement strand
ACACACACACACACACACACGGCACCTTTCATAACTAAGTACGGCAATCCTGCCATGTTAGACCCTGGCTGTTGTGTGACCTCCACTTTAGAGATCAGTACCACAAGTGTGGGGCTGGGGAGCCTGGGCCAAGACTGTATCCTAGCTTAGCGACAGCTGAGATGGAGTCCAGGCCTGTTGCTGAGGGCCGAGGGCCTGTGTTACCGTCACACCATGCTGCTTTCCACAGCCTGCTGGGTGGTGAAAAGCTCTGTCTCACTTATCTCAGAGGCCCCGTGACAGAGCTTCCTGTTTCCACGTCCTGTGTCCTGCCAGCGCTTGTCATGTTTGACCTTCTGGCTATTTTGTGTCTCGCCTTAACTGTTTTGAAAACTTGAGCAGAAAGTGTATCATATTCTCCTTTTCTAGGAATGTGTCACCCTCTGTCACGGTCACTTCAGGCTCAATCCCCTAGGACGTTAGGGACAGGCTAATATCCACTAGGAAATTAAAAAAAAAAAAGATAGTTCTTTAATGTGTCGGCTAAATGTGTCTAAAATGTAAATTTTGTTTCTTTGAAAAGCAGACACAGAAAGTTGTACACGATAGTGAAAATAATTGATTAGACAAACAAAATTAATAAAGCAAGAAACGGGCTGTCTTTCTCTAGCGTTGGTAAATACATGGGATAAGCTGCCACGGTTCTCCGCTCAGATGAGCCCCTCAGGGCGCCCTCCACGGGTCCGAGGGAGAGTCATGTGCCTAGGCTGTATCTTCTAGTGGTGCTTGGAATTTGGGGATTAATTTGTAGAACGACTTCCTTCTGGTGGGTCCATTTATCTCTGGGGGATACGGTGCCTGAACCTGGATGATGCTGGCTGCCACGGTGCAGTGTGTGCTGGGAAAGGCAGAGGGGAAGGGAGCCGCCGTCTTTTGGTCTTTTTGGGCTGGGAGGCCAGGATTACAGAGTCCCTTTTCTTCGAGGTTCCAGATCCGTACAGAGGGTCAGTAGGGGGCCTGCCAGTGTTGTTGCGAATTTCTAAGGGTCCAGGACAGCCCTTGCCCTGGTCCTGGGTCTTAGATTTCAGATTTCAGTCCTCACGGCTGTGTGTGGATTGTGCCTGTAGGACTCCAGAAGCGCTTCTGAGAACAGCTTACATGCCTGCTAGATTCAGTGCCTAATAAAAGGCAGCTTCTTTCTCCTTTCTTCCCATTCTTCCCTTCTGTTGGGTTCTGGTATTAAGTGACATTTGAGAACCAAGGGGACCAAAGGCCTCTGAACTGATCTGTGGCCCAGGAGTTTGGGGCTGGGGATCTCAGGCACCTCCGCTACCCCTGCCTATTCCTGCCTCCCAAGAGTGGAGGGATTTATTTGTGTTGGAGTCAGAGGAAGCTGTGTGGGTCCTACAGCTGATTGCCTTTGTCTGAATGTGGGCTTCCCCATCGTCCACTGTGAAAACAGGACGCCGGAATATGTACTGGTGCCAAGCTAGACACTTGTGCCAGCTTGCCGGTGGAAGCCCTGTTTTCCTTGGCTGCAGCTTAGCTTCTTGTTTAATAGTGTGTCCTCTGTACACACCTGTGGGTTCCATGAAGCTAAGCACCATGTTGGCCTCGGAGAAGAAAACCTGCTACTTAAATATTAGTAAAAAAAATAAATAAATACTGTGAGTTCGAGGCCAGCCTGGTCTACAAGAGCTAATTCCAGGACAGGCTTCAAAGCTACAGAGAAACCCTGTCTTGAAAACAACAACAACAACAACAACAAACACACACAACCAAACCAAACCAAAAAAGAAAAAATTAGTAATGAAAATGATGGCTGGATAAATATTCTCTCAGAGAGCTGGGGGTATAATATGGACGCCATCCATTCCTGTACATTTTTCTTATTTTTTAGTTGTAAGAGTACAAGTTCAATTTTGTGTGTGTCTGTGTGTCGTCATATCCATGGAGGGATGGTTCCAAAAACCTCTCTGTAGCTCTCCAAATCCACAGATATTCAAATCACTTATGCAAAGCAGCACAGGCTTTGCATGTAGCCTACATACATCCTCCTGTGTCGTTTATATCACAGATATTTTTTGAAGTGCACCTAATGCAATGTAAATAGTTGTTTGATTATGTTCTTTAGGGAACAACAGCGAGAAAAATGTTTGCGTGAGTGAAGACACAACTTCAGTTTTTATACAGAAACAGAATCTGAGCATACCATGGGGTGACTGTATACACACACACACACACACACCCCACAGCCTCCCACACTCACCCCCCCACTCCCTTCCCCCCCTCACATCCTGACCATCCCAGTACACGCACAGGGGCAGTGCACACACTGTAAGGGTCTCTGACTTTCTTCCTGCTGTCCATTTCATTTACCGCAAACAGAGAACCTTAGGTTTGTTTTCTTTAAACAGTCAACCTTGGAAATGCATGGAAGAGGAGGGAGGCAGAGTGAGTGACATCCGAGGCCCTCTGGGGTCAGGACTGTATAAGGCTAGGGGAACAGGGTTTCCTTCAGTTTCTGTGCTGAGGGACGTTTAAAATGGGGCCTGTGAGGACTGCATGCAGAGACCAAGAGGAGGCACAGGGGATGTGTTCACGTCTGTGTGTTCAGAGTGTGAGCTGGGAGGGTTTCTAACTGTAAAGGGGATGTCTCACCTGGCTTGAGCTGGTTTCCACCAGCCCAAACGGAGAAAACTATTGTTCAGAATCCACTTCTCCAGGTAGGTAAAGTGTCATTAAGTCAGGTAAGTGACAATTTACTAACCGGATCCTATTACTTAAAAAAATGATGCTTTAGACAGTCTCTATGGCAATAAGGAGAGCTGCCCCTCCCTGACTAGCATGTGTGCTCCAGCTGTGTCTATAAAAGAGCAAATATTTAAATTCAGAGAGGAGTCATAAAAACCTGTTGTTTTTGTTGGCATAGCAAAGCGCAAATGCTTCTAACCACAGTTATCTGACGGTGATTTGGTTCTGCAGAATCACCAGATAGTGGGGTGTGGGGGTGCACATCTGTAATCTTACTAGTCGGGGGGTGAGAGGCAGGACTGCAGCATGTTCTAGGCTAGCCCGGATGTCGTGAGACCCAGTCCCAAACACAAAAACAAGATAAAACCAACTGTGCCGGTTTCAATGAAAACTGTCCCCCACAGGCTCATGTGTTTGAACAGTTGATCCCCATTTGGCTGCACTCTTTGGGGTGGGGGCTGGTGGTGGAGCCCTGCTGGAGGAAGTATGCCACCAGGGGCTGGCGTTTAGCGTGTATAGACTCAACCCACTTCTGGTTCACTTTCTTTGCTTCAAGTCTGTGGTTGAAGATGTGGTCCCTTAGCCTTCTGCCCCAGTCACTTCTGCCACACCTCTGTGCACTAACACAGGCCCATGCTCCAGAACTGCAAGCCCAAAGAAACTCATCCTTCCCTAAGTCACTTTTGGTCACCCAGAAATAAAAACTAACAGAACCAACAAAATCAAAATAGAGCATCATTTAGGTGACAAAGATTTATTAAGTACCAACCGTATACCAGGCTTTATACCGTGAGCTAGAGATACCGCGGGGATCAGAACTGTGAAATTTCTGGCCCTCAAGGAAGTGACATTGTTGTGCAATAACCCCCCCCCCCTCCAGTTTCAGTGATAGGACATTATCTAAGAGACTTGGGCTACAGCTCAGTGGGAGAAGGTTTGCCTAGTACTGCTAAAACAAGTCATCCATAATTAAACAAGTCAGATGAATAGAGGCAAAGACCTAGCGTCAGAAAGCACAAACAGCTCATTCAGTTGGTACAGAGGTGGGTTTTCAGGTGTGCCAAACCTGGAAAACATTTTCAGGAAAAAGACCTGAAAGGGAACTCTCACCCCACCCATCATTCCCTGTCTTATGGAAGCATTATGGAATGTTCCCCCATGCCTGCTTCTCCTCACTCCCCACCGGGGTTTGGATTTGGATACCTGTGACCACTTTGACGGCTTGCTGTATTTTTTGATTCGAATTCTTTTTCATACACTGTTTTCATCAAGTTTTTCCCTCCTCCGGCTACTTTCCATCTCTCCACCCGCCCAACTTTGTGTTCTCTCTTTCAAAAAACAAAACAAAAAAAGGGGGATAAAACTCACAGAAAGAAAATCAAAACAAGCAGAAGACTTAGAAGACACAATAAGTCAAAACGAAACAAAAAAGTCCACAAAGATACCATTGAGTTAATTTTGTATGACTTTTGCTTTTATAATGAAGACACAACAGAAGCTATTAGATACTGAACGACACAGAAATATCGCAGCGCACTAATGTGTGACCAGGGGCTGACATTGTCTTTCTTTTCCGGTTCTTGGGAGGGTGGGGCGTTTGTGCAGACTGTTGCCGGCAAGGTGTTTCAGGAGTGTCTTATTGACGAGTGAGAATCTCATAAACGTGATCAGAATGAAACAATCAGTACATCTTTCTGTTCTATTGATAGCAGACACACACTTAGCCTTTAGTAACCTCAGAGAGGGGTTATTTAAGGAAAAGCCCATTTATAATCTTTCCTGCAAGTGTAAAAACATCCATATTAAAAAAAAAACCCACAAGATTAATTGCTCAATGTTTTATTTGAAGTTCTACTTCAAAACCAAGAATTTTTAGATGTTTCCAAACTTGGGACTTTGTTGTTAAGGTTTTTTTCTGTTCCAAATTAAACACACACACACACACACACACACACACACACACGCACACACACACTTTGTCAGTTATTTTCACACTTGTTAAATTTAAATTTTAGAGAGAGTTTAAACAAAAACAGTGAAAACGAACCATGAGAGCTGCCTGCAGTCCTAACAGGGTTAAGGAGTTTTTGTGAAGGTCCCCAACAAACGCCCCCATTTTATTTGTATTCAAAATTGGCAACAGACTGAACTAGCTTAAATGCTCCAGATTTTAATTTTTTAAGTAAAATTGGCAAAAAAAAAAAAATCTGTACTTTCCTTATTCTCTGGATTGTAGTTGTCCTGAAGATAATACGAGAGAATATTTTAACAGGGGAAAAAAATAACATCTTTAACTCCATAATCCACTATTCCATGTTCCCTTCTTTGCATATGAGTGAGTATATTTTCTAGAGATTTCAATTTTAACTGACCCCTAGTTCTCTGTTTTGTTTCTTCTGAGTTAACTTCTTGATATATAAATCACATTTATACAATATAGGCGTAGAGTTCTGAGAAGAAATTGTTTACTTTTTAAACCTTATCTTTATGCAGTATTCTAAAACTCAACCCTAATTTCGAATCTAAAATCAGTATCTTCTTTAAAAAAAGCAACAACCGTAAACCATGGGACCGAGGCAACAGAGTCCCCAGTAAAGCTCTGTTGTGCAGGCACGAGGACCTGAGCGTGGATCCTGGTGTTCACATAAAAAGCTGGACACGGCTGCTTTACCTGTAAGCCCAGCACAAGGGAGGCGGAGGCCAGAGGCTCCCTGAGTCTGACGGACCAGCAGATCTAACAGGAAGTCACTGATGAAGATTCCCAGTGCCAACCTCTGGTCTCCATACACATACAGCACACAAATACCCACAGAGATCTGTGCACACATGTGAACATGGATACATGCAAAAAAATAAATAAATAAAACAAACTATTCAATGTAGGAAGTTATATTGGCTCGTCTTTTGGGATATAAAATTCTCAAATCAGATATGGTCATGAATAATAATAATTATTATTATTTTTCTCAGACATCTAACACTGAGAGAGTTCCCAGGGGCCAGCTCATGTTTTGGCCATGGGGAGTTTCTTCAGGGAAGGAACAGTTGACAGGCTGGATAAGCAAACTTAAGGACTCATTTCTATCTTTAGGGTTCTCACCATTTTGAGAATGAGAAACCAGGGTAAGCAACCGATCGATTTTTGTTGTAAAAACATCAGTTTTACTTTCTTAAATTATACTGTTATGTATTTTTTAAAATCTTAAAAATAAATCCCTGCCTTTAGTTTTAGTCTACCAGAACCAGGAGTTTCTTTAAGTATTTGAACAGAGACAAAGAAGGGGGGGGGGAGAGAAGGGAGATACAAAGGAAGAAATGCAGGGACGGAGTAAAGAGATACTTCAGGGATGGGTGGGATACATGCTGGGCACTGCTGTCAGCGCTCGGCTTCCTGCACCATTCTGCCTTAGCCTTTAGTTCTTGCTTGTGCATTGCCTGACACTCACCCAGAAGTGAGACCTTTGAATGCTATGTATCTTCTGAGCCTGTCCCCCTGCTTTTAGCACATTTGTGGGCTTTTAGAGTCTCAGAGATATAGTGTACAGGAGCTTCTCAGTCTTTATGTGAAGAGGTAAAGGTCTCATTCATTAGCTTTTCCTTCCCGGCCTCCCGGTGCTGTTCACCTGTCTGGGATCACTTGCTCCAGATGTCACAAACTAGTGCACATACTTTAAAATGTCCCAGACAAAGGATGCTTGGGTTGTTGTCTCCACCTAGGGAGACTTGTGAGTTAGGCTAATGAAACACAAGCCCTTCATGTCAGTCCTTCAGGGAGCTACTAGACAGCTGAAAACAACCAACCACAGTCATTTGAAGGGACTGTGCACTGGTCCAGCATCAGGACTCTGCATAGGAAACAGGGTATCATCTTCAAGATGGCGTTGAACTGCAGACGCATGGAGCTAGAAGTGGTCAACATTCCACACACCTGTCCTGTTGAGACCTTGTTCCTCATCTCCTGCATGCTTACCTGCTTGGTGTAACATCCTAGTAGCGCCAGAGTTCAGGTGAAGTTGATGCCAGCAGACGCCCTAACCGTGCTAACAGGCGCTCGGAATTTCCTACTTTGATTTTCATCTGTTCCACTCTGTGCCACGTGTGCCTCAAAAAAACCCACGCCGTATAAAAGTAAACATCAGCACGGTGTTCAGAGGGTTCCCTTGTCACTTTTTTTTTTTTTTTTTTTTTTTTTTTGCAAAAGGAGTCTGAGAAGAAAGAACTTTACTGAGAAGAAGGAACTGGAAAACGGAGAGATGGTGGGGCTGGAGATGGCTCGTGGGTGAAGAGGAACTTCTGCTCTCCCAGAGGATGGTTTGGTTCCCAGAACCCACACAGCACAGCTCACAGCCCACATCTAACTCCATCTCCAGGAATCCAGATCTCTCTTCCGTCCCTCACCATCCCTGGTGCACACATGATACTCACACAAATATACACAGATATGGAGTTTTTTCACATAAAGACTTATTTATTATGTATTTACAGTGTTCTGCCTGCAGACCAGAAAGAAGGCACAGGTCTCATGGTTCTGAGCCACCATATGGTTGCTGGGAATTGAACCTGGGACCTCTGGAAGAGCAGCTAATGCTCTTAACCACTGAGCCATCTCTCCAGCCCCCAAACAGATTTTTAACCACCACTTTTTTTTTTTTTAAAATGGGAAGATACCAAGTGATCTACTTTCAGGTCTGACTGTAAGAAGACTTCCTAGAGGAGTATACAGCTCTCCTATCTTCAATGTGACAGGCTAGCGCTTGGTTGGCTACAGTAGACAGTTTTTGTAATTAATTAATTACTTGGTTACCTTCAGCTGATGCAAATGGGAATCCATGTGACTCTGCTACAAGAAACCTAGTGATGGACAGGCAAGGGCCAGGCAAGCAACGCAATGATGTCCAAACTTAGCTCTCAGGCCGGTGAGATGGCTCAGTGGGTAACAGCCTTACTATGCAAGCCCCATGACCTAAGTTCAGTCTCTGAAATGCACACGCACACACACGCATGCACACACACGCACGCACACCAATAATAAGTAATTTCTTTTAAAGAAAGAAAGTATACAGTATCCTAGCAGTCACATAGTAGGGGTAAAAACTGAAGCTGTCAACTCAGAGCCAAGGCAAGCCGAAGCCAGTAGCTGCTGATGCTCAGGAGCCCAGAGCCTGTGGCAGGTCCTCGTGGAGCCTGCGGACTCTGTGGAGGGCTTGCTTTCTGCTCTGCTTCTGACCTGGTGCAAGTGTAGGTTTCACTGAGAGCTGACAAGTGGCTTCAAGCCGGTGTGGTTATCTCTAAACCCGAGACAGCTAAATGTGGAGTTGAACACAGTGTGTGTGTCGGGGGGGGGGGATAGGTCGGGGCAGAGGCAGAGGCCCTAACTCTGAGCTGGAACGGGAGAAGAAGCTTTTGATTCCAGGTTGGGAACTTGGCCAGAGTCCCAGACCGAGGAGGAGCCAGATTTACTGGGCAGTTACCAAAACAGGAGCTTGGGAACAGGCTCTGTGGCGAAGCCCTGTTATTTGAGGGTTGGAAGAAGCCTGGAATTAGGGAACGGCAGCCTTTTGATTAAAGTTGGGGCATTAGGGAACGAACAAGGAACAGCCGGTGTTACCTGGTGTAGGAGCCCAGGGCAAAGCTGGCTGAGGTTGAAGGCCTCCAGCCTGAGAATGGGCTGGTCTTGAGAACTGAGGGATGGAGCCAACCACAGGCCCACCCTGTGGTCTTTGTCAGGAGAGAGAAGAAGGGATGTGGCTTCTCACAGGGACTGTTTGAGAGATATCGTTTACAGGATTTACTGTACGAACTGTTTGAGAGATATCATTTATAGCACTTGGCAGAAGAAGATGCTGCGTTTTGAGCCTAGGTGGTTGATCTTATTAGGTCCGTGGTTAAGCATGCTCACCGCTCTTGCAGAGGGCTGGGGTTCAGTTCTCAACACCCACACGGTGGCTCCAGAACTGCCTGTACCTCTTGATCCAAGGATGATGTCTTATGGAACCTGAGGGTACCAGACAGGCACGTGGTATTCATACATACATTCATAGACACACCAAAAACAAAATAAATACCTCTCCCCCTTCTATCTTCTCTCTATCCTATATCTATATCTCCCTCTATATATCTCTCTATACATATAATATTAACCAAGTGGCGATACACATTAATGGAGATGGGTTAAATGAATATGTAAGAGTTAGCCAATAAGGGGTTAGAACTAATGGGCCAGGCAGTGTTGAAATTAATACAATTTCTGTGTAGTTATTTCAGGGGTTAAGCTAGCCGGGTGGCGGGACGCAGCCCTCCTCTCCCTCGTACTACAATAGCGAGTTTGCCTTGGCTACATTTATATAAAACAAAACAAAACAAAACAAAACGAAAATCAAGAACATGGACTACTAAGGCAGCAGTGATTTTTGAAGCTACCGTGTTTTGAGTGTGAGATGGGCATAAGACATGGAGGAAGGGCTGCTAGTGACTGATCACCAGAGGATGGTCCTTTGGAGGTAGATCATGGCAGTACAGACCGGAGACTTGGTCTGGAGAAAGTGTAAGTGGCAGGGCAGGAAGGAGGGCCACTGGCTAGGGAGGGCTCTGCACAGTGTGTCTGTTTGTTTGTCTGGGCTCCAAGATGCAGACGCCATTTCCTCTGATGGTTCTGCCTCTCCCCAATGTATTCTATTTGCCCATGAGTTATTGTTCCAGGTCCCTCTCTCCTAACATTTCTCGGATACGTGTTATTCCTGCCAAACACGTGCATTTTCTTAAGTGTGCCTGAAACGATTACTTTCGACCTTCTTCCTCTCCAAGGAAAACATTGATGCTTACTATGTATGATTTCTGCTAGTAGTATTTCTGTAGTAATTATAACAGGGATGGACCCTAAAGTGCCATGCATGCTAGGCAAATGCTCTGCCCCCTAGCTGCAACCCAGCCTGTCCAACAGTGTCCTTCAGTGAAATTTTCTTAGTAGAAAGTTAATAGATGAACACGGTGGTACCTGTCCCTTTGATCTTAAATCGTAAAGAAAATATGACAGGCGAATTATCTTCAGCGGATAATCCAATCACTCCCGGCATCTTGGATGGAATGCTTCTTTCAACTAGGATTTATTCTTTGTCTTCTAAATTCAGAGGCGGATGTTCTGATTTCTACTAATAAGAGAGAGCAAATTAATTCAAGTCTATAAAAATGAAAGAACTTATTAATTGTGCAGGCAAAAAAAAAAAAAAAGAAAAAGTTGCATCCTGATTTGGATCTGTGATTTGGAATTTAGGTGAGAAGCAGTTCTTTCCAACGTACATGCTGTTGGGGACCAGCCTCGACAAAAATACCCCATGCCAGGGCAGGGGCACTGGGATTTAGAAATATAGTAAAGAATACAAAGGCACGCTAAAAAAAAAAAAAAGTAAAACAGAAACACATGGTATATCCTCTCAAAAGAGAAGAGGGAGGTTGCCTAAGGGTTGTGTTCGGGATCTACTCGGGGTCTCCTGCCCTTTAAAACATCTCCAAGTAACTGTACAAGCATTTGATTGCTTTTTTCCTTTCCCATAACTACAGTTACTTACAGTTTCACTC
>NC_022032.1:20576309-20583605 GCF_000317375.1 Microtus ochrogaster | reverse complement strand
CCTGTTACTCACCTCTCCACCTGTGGAGCACTTTCTTGTGGGTCCGTCATGGACTCTTCTGTATGCCTGGCCACACTTCTGTGCGTTTGGGGTTCACGGGTCAGCCCACGTTGCAGCACCGTATGCTGGGGATCGGCCTTGACAAAAATACCTCTTACCAGGGTAGGGTGTTGGGATTTAGAAATTTAGTAAAAAATATGAAGACGTGCTTAAAATTAATTAAGACAGAAGCATAAAATAGTATCGGGAGGGAGTTCCAGTGAACACTGAAATTGCCCGCATTTAATTTCCAATTGCTTAAAATACCCCTGATCCCAAAAGGTAGAAGTAAGACAAAAACTGTATTAACATGATACAAGGAAATGAACAGACCAATTGAAGGTCATGGGTTACACCTATGTTAAACATTCTGTTGCTAGAACAAAACAAGTCACTTTCACAGCCTAGACCAAAACATTCTATAGGCAAACCACGCCCTGTGTAGAATCCAATGTGTAGAATCTCCGTAAAGGAACTGGGACCCTAAGTTGGATCCTTAGACTTTTGTTTGGAGTAGAAACATATCTACTTCTCTATTCCTGAAATACAAAGCCTGGCTATTAGCCACACCTGTTGACAACAACCTTAAGAGAGCGGAACTCTGATCTAAATCTAGGTGGGACGTTTGTTCAGCGTGGAAATCGGCTCACATTTTTGGGCCTCCACAAGATGCCCAGTATAAAGAACTTTCTAGAACTAACTAGCACTTAGGTCAAAGCTCTAGACAGGTAATTAAGTGGGTTACCAATGAAACCAAGGGATGGTTGGGAGGAAGCTTCACTACTAATTGCTCTGGAATTGTCCTGGAGAAAACAGAACTTCAGGTCAGGCACACCGATTCGATTCTTGCTCTCCGCAGCCCTTCCCAGGCCACAGGGTTGGTGAGGGATCGAGGAGAGGCAAGGGGAGGGGAATGGCAGGAAAATGAAGTATTTCCTTTTGGTCTGGCAACCAAGTTGAAGTGCTGTTTGGTTATCTAAAACACAGGTGGTTGAAGGTCCTGGAAAGGCCAGCGGAGCTTGTTGTCTTGACAGTCACACCTCTCGCTTGCTTTTTAGGTCAAGGTGATGGGGTGTGGAGACTCTGCAGAGTGGATTCGGGGCCCAGCCCTACAGGTCCTTTAATGACTTCAGTGTGGGTTTTTCATCTCCCTGCTAAGCGTTATCATACTTGTCCAGACAAGCCGTTCACCACTACGGGAGAGTGTGGGAACACTGCCCGAGCAACCGGGGAAGGAAAGCTGTCTGAAGGTAGAAACCAATTACATTTAGGATTTATTTGAACACACTCCGGAAGAAGAACAACTTCAAATCTCTGGGCTGTGGAAGGAGAGCTGGGGCCTTTCCTGGGAGGGAGAAAGAAACAGGATGAAAACCTCTCCTGAGCCCGTCTATCTAGAATGTTCCAATTAGCTATCAGGAAGCCTGACATGCAGAATGTAATAAAACGTTGACAGCAGTTGCAATCAGCGGGCGGTGACTCTGGACTGCAACGGCGTCTTTGGCACCAAAGGAAATCAAGGGAATAAAAGCAGCCGTCCTCGGGATTGGAAGCAAACGCGAGATTATTTCCATCTGTGCATTTCACAGACCGCTTGCAAAACCCAGCAACCCTGGACTCAGACCGCAGAGTGAGTGAGTATATTGAACTCTGGGGTGAGTTGCCAGACAGAGGAGACTCGTTTTGAATAAAATACTCCGCAGAACCCCAACTCTGCCCTTTCTTTCCGGTGACAGTGGTACTCACATTTTATTTGTCTGGAATCTGGAAGACCAGGAGGTGTTCTTTGTGTGTCTCCTGTGGGATGTATCGTTGCTTATAAACTTTTACATCCCAGCCTTTCTGCTTTCACGAGTCCCTGTAAATGTAGAATTATTTGTAAGGTGCTCTCCGGTTACATTTTGTTCCTAGTGCGTTTTTTGTGCTTGTTTGAGAAATGTGTAGAAAGGTCCCTGAAACGCGCTGTTTGTAATAATGACTTGGTGTGTAACCGTCATATGTCACTTAGCGTGCCCACTTTCTGTCTTGAATCCAAGAGGATGAACCCAACCCAAACTGCAACGAGGTGACTTTTCTTTCCTTTTCCTTTTTGTCCTGTGTCTGATTGACATTGTGACTTGGGCCAATTCTTAGATCTTGTGTGGTCAAATGCTATAGATTAAAGATGACAGATAAAATGCAAGACTGTTTAGCTTGCCTGCCTGTTCTTATCATGGCTTATACTTGTTCAGAGATATTAGATCTGAATTTATAAATTCACCCTGGAAAAACTAGATTCCTGGCAGCAGAGACTGGGGCTGGGGGAGGGACAAGGCAATGGGCTTATCACTTTCCCCTTTTTTTTTTAATAAAAAGCAAATGTATATTTAAAAGTAGTAAATAAAAGAGGCCCATTTATCTAAGATGTTTATATAAAATTAGAGTTAAATCCCATGTGAATGGGACTGTTAGTTAAATTATTTGACATCTCGGTGAGAAATGGAAGCCTTCTTATATGGAGTTTGCCGGAGAGCCAGGCAAATAAAATTAATGGAACCATTTTAACTTGAGAAGAGCAATTAATGGCAGGTTGCAGAAGTCAGCCAGTTAATTGTCACTCCGTGCTTTTCCACCCAACATGGACTGGAGATTGTTTATAAGCAGGGAGTGCTCTCTTAAAGTGGAAGTGAGCGCAGTTTAGCTTTTGGCGGTTCGTTGGCTACTTTGCCAGCATATTAAGTCTGAGATCTTCGGTAGTTTGACTTGCGCCTGGGGACGATGTGTTCCCAGAGACATCCATGCTTGTGTCGGAAGGCCAAGGATCTCGGCATTTGAGCAGGAAGTGTCTCACCGCAGTGTGCTTTCTGACATCTTAGCTCCCACAGCATAATTTGGCGTAGAGGAGGTGACTGCGTCACAATGACGGGGGTGGGGGTGGGGGGATGGGGATGGGATGGTGACGGCATGGATTTCCACACCTGTGGAACTGGAGGTTCGCAGGCAGGTTGACTCACACACATCGAGTGTTTGATTCTGAAAAGGAGCGGCCGCCACGATCATGAATTCAAATCTCTCCTGCGGAGGGTGTGCTGGCATCCGGCAGCCATTCTGTTTCTCTACTGTACAATGCAGATCCTTCAGGTTCGTAGGCAAGTCATGGGGGAGTCGTGCAGATGTACACGGGGCCTCTCTGGACACTCGGGTCCTACTGAATAAATTACGACTTCAATGCATTAAATGGACCCTTGTGTCCTCAACATCCATGCAAGTTCCACATTGCTGAAAGGGTGACCTGAGGTAGGAGTGGCTCAGAAACCCACGCCCATCGTTGTAGAAAACAGGATGGTTATGTGGGCAGTATTTTGAGACGATCTCAGGGAAAATCTTTTTGTAAAGTTTATGATGAATGTGCTTATATTTTCAAACAATATATAGAGGCGCTAAATAAGCGTGGTTGGCTTCTTTTATTACAAACACACCCGAGACAAGCAAGATTTTCCTTAGGAAGGAAGGGTTGGAATGACACGCTGAGGAAAGCTGATTTATCTGGAAGAGGGTGAACAGGGGACAAATGCCGGCCCCCTCAGCTCCATCCTCGGTCCTGTTTGAAGTGTCATGGGACATTTTGAGCTGTCTGTTGGTGCAGCTTTGATAGGGGTCTTCAGCCGGTCACATACACAATAGTTATGTTTTGAGCCCTCTTAGCTGAGTCTTAGCTGCCAGTTCAGAGGTCCATCCTTGGCTTTGCTGGCTCTTCCTGGCAGGCTTCTGGAGAATGTTGCCACAGGGATATACCCCATGGTAAGATCCTGAGAATGAATCCTGGAGTCCCCCACAGTCATGAGACATCTGTCTTCATCTCAGCTGGAGGATCTCCCTGAAAATGCCTTATCCAAACGCGGTCTGCCTTCCCCAGTACCTGTCCCTCCCTGATGACCAGTGGAGTGGCTTTGCAGTTAGCTGCCGTTTACCTCAGTCTTCCTAAGAATAATGGGGTCCTCTGCTATTGAGGAAAAGTGAAAGTGTGCTGTGCTAGGTTGTTTCTTTGAAAGTTTCTGTTTGCAGGAATGTCTGTTTAAAAGTTAGCTCATAGGTGTATTAGTGACCTTAGACTCATCTTTTTATAGACGCCGTGATGAAATCTCTGACATGAAACCGTTGAAGGGAGGAAGGATGGATTTCAGTTCAAGGGGAGACAGTCCGTCATGGGGCGGGAAGGCCCCACAGCACGAATGTGACACCAGTCTCGCGGGTCAAGTTGCTCCTCAGTCCCGTTTCGCCTTTGTCTTCAGCCCACTGACCAGCCTAGGGGATGGTGCTACCAACATTCAGGGGTGGACCCCTTCTCAATCAAAACTCCAGAAATGCCCTCATAGACAAACCCAGAAGTTTGTTTCCATGGTGATTCTGAGTACTGTCCAGCTGACAGGGAAAATGACCCATCAGACTGATGTGATCAAGAATTTGCCATGGAAGTCCTGGGGTTGCTCTATGTCTTCTTAGGGAGGTGGTGTTGGGGTGACATGCTGTGACACAGAGTGACAGGAGGGTGTGATTAAACCATGTGGCTAGGAGGACAGCGAGATCAGACAAACTCTTCTCCTCTTCCTAGAGTGGTTCTGCGGATTTCAGTGATAGTCAGTGTGAGCAGACCCCGTGGCAAGCTCAACACCCCGTTGGCGGTTTGTTTAGAGTTCTGGCTTGTCGTGCTTTGGATAAGGCCTACATGTTAAAGGCTTGCTCACCAGTCCCTGGTGCTCCCGGGGGTGTGGTGGAATGTTTAGGAGATGGGGCATTGGGGGAGGAGGTTAGGTCACTGGGGTGTGCCCTTAAAAGTGTAGGAGGACCCCAACTGTATTTTACTGCTGCACGTTCCCCACCATGAGGCTCTGCTTCACCCTAGGTTCCAGAGCAATCGAGGACCAACAAAATATGACCCGGAAACCCTGAAACTGCAAGCCCCTTTCCTCACAGTTGCTCACCTCAGGTATTCTGACTTGCCTGTGGGCACCCATTTTCTTGGCCCCGTCTTCTCTAGTTGTCATCCACAGTGGCCATTGTTGGCATCCGTTTCTGTTTTGTGGTCCCCTTCCTTGGCTTCAGGACAGCTGCTCCTTTTCTTGTGTGCATCTGTGCTAGTGGCAGTTTGTCCTGTCCACACGTCTTTATTTCCCATGTTCAGTCCTACTTATCTCTTGGTCATATCCTGCAGATGGTGATAGCTCATCTGCTCCTGCTGTATCAGCTCTTGCACAGAGGGTCCTGAAACTCAGTTCTCAACCCTGTATTGAGTGTGCCACTCTGGGAGTAGAATGGTGGAAAGAACAGGCGGTCCCTGCCTCCTGCACGAGACTATCTCAGGACATCCTGCAGGGGGCGCTCTAAGTGACGTATGGGCTCCTCTGGAGACTGGTGGAGGTTGGCTAACCCAACTCCTGAAGCTTCTAACTCTGGCCCCAAACCTCTCTCTGGTATTCCAGTGATCGGCTACTCCTTCCTAGAAGCTCAGGTGCTCAGGTACTCAGGTAAGCAGGCATTTCTACCCCCCACCCCTTGCTAATCGCCCTCTCCACTGCTCTGCTTGGGCTGGTGTGACCAGCACCCTGGATTTCTGATTTCCCCTGCAGCCCTCACTCAGCACCCACCTCTGTCAGCTCTTCCTCTGTAATTGCTCCCAAGCCTGCCTCCTACTTTCTGTTCCCGTCACCACTGCCTGCGGCCAAATCCTCACCATCTCGTCCCCACACTGTTTAATATTTATAGCTGGGCTATTTACTTATTCAGAGGAGATTTTTAAAAAATGATCTAGGCAGTTCCCGTTTATGGTAGAAAAAAAATTGGAAAATGGAGATAAACAGAAAGAAGGAAGGAAGAGGGGGTACGGGGAGTGGGGGGGCCAGAAGGGAGGAAGGGTGGGAGGGAGAGAAGGGAAGGTAGAAAGATCACTTAGTTCACAGTTCAGAGAAGATCCTTTCGATGCCTTCATAGTTACACTTCTAGACCTTTCTGTGGTGTCTAGCTATATGCCTACATATTTTCAAATATACAATCTTAGAACCTATGACATTGCCTTCTATATTTTTTTGTAGTCTGCTTTTGCTATATTTTGTTTCTCAGCTTCTCTAGATAATAATTGTCACGGCTTTTCCTGAATGCACAGTGCTCAGGTCTCTTGACAGGTACGTCATTTGAGAGCATTGTATACAGCCCTGCCAGCCAATGGTAAAACTTCATGATTCCTGCTGCTCTTTTGAAAGCTAAAGTGTAGGCGCTAGCTCGCTTTTGCCTCCCCTCTATAGGACGGGGCTCGAGGTTTCCAGTCTTCATTATTTCTTTGCTCAGGCAGATGAAAATCTATTCTTTTGGGGCTGCAACTTGGGAGCTGTGTTCCCTTTACTTCTCGTCCTGTCATTGTTCAGGAAGGTGTGTGTGTAATCCTGAAACCCCACAGGTTTTTGCTCATTGACTCACTCGTCCCAATTCATTCCTGTCCGGAGTCACTTGGTGTCCTCCATCCTAGGATCACAGTGAGAGCTGGAGCAGTGGGGAGAGAGCTGGGAGTGTGGTGTGACGCACCACTCAGACTCACAGAGATCTGGTGATGATCAGAGAGCCTGAGAGTGGGCGGTACGGGTCTGCCAAGAGGATGCGGAGTGGCCTACAAGGCTGGGGAGACCAGACAAGTCAGAACTGGAGTCCAAAGAGGTGGTGTGGGGAGGCGGGGATAGCCCAGATGGGAGTAAAGTGGTTGTCTTGGACCTGAGTTCAGTACCACAAAGTCACGGTTAAAAAAAGCCAGACGAGGGGTGACGAATGCTTGTCACTCAGGGCTGAGGGAGGGAGGCAGCTTAGCAGCTGGCTGAGCTCCAGGTTCAGCAAAGGACCCTATTCCCTATCTCAATATATATACACACACACACACACACATATATATGCACACACATATAAAGTGTGTGTCTATTATGTATTTGTATTAAGCTATATAAATAGCATAATACAAATACATATAATAAACATTTATATTATATGTAAGATAATATAAAAATATGTTATTTTTAATATCTATATTCAAAATATATAAATTCTAATAGTGCCTTAGGAAAGCAACCCAAGGTTGTTTCTTGGTCTTCACATGCATGTTCATGCACACCTGCACATATATATGTATACATTTATGAACATGCACACCTGCACATATGCATGTACACATTTGTGAACTTACACACCTACATATATACACGCACACATTTATGAACATGCTCACCTGCACATATGTGT
>NC_022032.1:20572298-20575980 GCF_000317375.1 Microtus ochrogaster | reverse complement strand
CATGCACACTTGCACCTATACATGTACACCTTTATGAACATGCACACCTGCACATATACATGCCCACATTTATGAACATGCACAGATAAGAATGCAGGAACCCCCCCATGCATACTTAGAAAAGATGTGGCATGGTAGAAGTCCCATGAAAGCAGCAGCAAGCTTGTCACTGTTGAGGTGCCAAAGTGGGGATGAGACAGCAGGTCTGGAGGGTCAAAGGCCTTAAAATGATAGCTCCCTTTTTTCCTTCAGATGGGTCCACTGCTCAAGCTAAATGGCAAGGCCCATACGACCTGCTTGGCCTTTGTCCCAGGTGCTCACAATTGAAACCATGATCAATGTCCACATTTTTATGACTATGATATTGCCAGCCAAATCTTGAAGCTCAGGTGTCTCTGGGAAAATCCCAATTATTTTATTAAACTGATCAGAATAATTTATTTCTTTTTAGTATGCTAAAGATTATAAACCCCTTTGACATCCAGGACTTCCTGTTCCTTATGTCAGCATTTGTCCCCGTATGATTGGTTCATGGCAGCTACATTCCACGTTTCATTAGCTATGTGCCCATGTATGTAAAGTCAGTAGAGCCGCTACTGTGTGTAGCTGTGTGTGGACTGTGATTCCGTGGCAGCCTTTGGCTGCTTTAAAGGATAGTCTATAATTCCACAATTAAATACTGGTGTCTCTTTAAAACCACATTCCTCTTTGCTGACGTCTGTACCCACTCTGGTTGGAGTTCACTGCGTTTTCCAGTCAGAAGAAAATAGCTTGTTCCAGCGCTTGAATAAAGACACAAGGAATTATCCAAGCTTCACAAATAGACCGCTTGTGTTGGAAGCTGTGGGGGACCTTCCCTTCAGCCAGGCCTCATCATTATACAGAAAGTGACCCAGAGGCCCTCCAAGGTGAAGCAATTTGCCTAAAACGACACAACTAATTAGTGGCTCAGGCAAAACTCACATCCAGGACTTCTGGCTTTCATCCCAGTGACCTTCCCACCGTTCCATGCGGCTGCTGGTAAGAAAGAAAGAAAGAAAGAAAGAAAGAAAGAAAGAAAGAAAGAAAGAAAGAAAGAAAGAAAGAAATTGAGGCACAGGGGAGGGGGAGAGAGAGAAAAGGGGAAAAAAATCAGAACTTTTGAGAACACTGCTTTCCTTCTCCGTATAGAGCGGGGAAAATCTTGATGTCCTAATAAAAGAAACATTTAAAAACATATTGGGGTGGTGATGAACACTAAGACCAAGAATATTTGTGATATGCTAATTAGAAAATGTCCCATTATGCAGGAGACAGGAGATTTGGCAGAGGGTGACACTATTCCAAGTTAACTTAAGGGAACTTCAAAGGTGGGATATAAAAAGGGTGCTCTTTTTATTTATTTGATAATGTGTGGTTGCCATCAAATTTCCGATAGGGTCTGACACCTTCATAATAAACCCCAGAGGAACTCGGCGAACCTGTCAGACGCTTGGAAGGAAAAGCCAACGATTTCACTGCCTTCCTAGGCTCCTCAGGTAGAAGATGGGCCCTTCTACCCTACCGCCTCTTCTTGTAGAGGCTTGTCCCTGACGCCTTTAGTTGTCTGAAATGGGATCTTATTCTGGCAGCCATGTTAGTCACTCCAAGGTGACTTCCTGTTTTTAGAAGCAAATCTTTTCGGTTGTTGTCACGGTGGCGTGCTAATTCACCGAGAAAGCTATTCTTTTGGGGGAAAAAATTTCAAAGCAGAATTTCTCTGTACTCATGCTTCCTTGCCCAGGTCATTCCAGAACTGGGAATGACGTCTCTTCCAGAGATTTCTAATTGACCTGGAAAAGCCCCAAGTGTACCTGGCCAAATTTCAAGGAGTCTGAAGAACTCCGGGGCGGGTAAGGGGAGGGGACTGATTCACTCACTGCCGTGATGCTTTGGGGGCAGACAACAGCCTTTCTGCCCAGGGTCCAGGCTACTTTCCTTGCCTGTGTGCTTCCTACCAGC
Source organism: Microtus ochrogaster (assembly GCF_000317375.1). Lineage (NCBI taxonomy): Eukaryota > Metazoa > Chordata > Mammalia > Rodentia > Cricetidae > Microtus > Microtus ochrogaster. The sequence goes on along the minus strand of NC_022032.1, from coordinate 20,574,000 downwards.
AGAGGGGAAGTTTATTCCACCATGGTGTTCTTGGTACCCAAGCAGATGGATCATAAAGACAGCATGTGACCTCATAAGAACAGTATGGGGACAACAAAGAACCCTTCAACGTAGGGGGTGGGGTTGTAGCTCAGTTGGTAGAACTCTTGACTAGCACGCAAAAAGACCCGAGTTCGATTCCCAGTATCTGATGGAACTGGGTATCTTGGTACAAGATTAGGACACCCACGGCTATGGTGTGAGTTAGACCATGCATGAGACCCTGTCCCAACCTTCCCATTCCCCCACAAACACAACATAAGGAAATCCTTGAAGTAGCCAGTCATTTGGGCAGGGTGTGGTAGACATGGGTTTTAGGGTTTGGAACCTCTGGCTCTGGGTTCCAGTTTTGCTTAACTGGCTTCTCATCATGAGCCTGGTACTTCCTCTCAGTGTCTCAGCTTTCCCATCTGTGAAATGGGTCCCTGTGAGTCTGCCTAGGCATGTTCTAAAGGAGTGGTATGGTGACTAGCAGAGTGGATCTGCTCTGTTTGTCACCATGGAAACATTAATTTTAATTCAGGACCCAGAAGAGAATTTGCATTACCTTATTCTGTACTGCTCTGAGTTGCTGAGGGAGTGAGGCTGGGTCCTCCTGCCCTCTGGCTTCCTGTCTTGCCCTGTGTTGTCACAGGGTTGTGACATTTATACTTTCCCCGTGATGTCGCATAGGCAGGGGGCTCCAGACGGAGCTGGTGCCATGCTGTTTGGACTTCCAACCTTCAGAACCGTAAACTAAGCAAACCTTTTCTTGAACAAGTTGCCCAAACTTAGATATTTTCTTATAGCTATAAAAACAAAACTAACATAACCAGTCACCTACAATGCTCAGTCTAGAAGGGGGATCCAGGTTGAGTACCTACAGATGGCTGTCACCCTGCCCCAGAAAGTTCCCATGACAAATACTACAAAGGTCCCGAGGCACTCTGCAGGGGAGAAATACATCAGCGCTGATGCTTCCCACACCAGGACCTCCTTTTCAGCGAGATTTGTGAGCTCTCAGGAAACGCAAATTCCAGAATGCCATTTGGAGCACATTGGCCCCAGAGCCTGGCCACTAAGTGTTCACTAAATAATATCTTGAAGGAGGTCGTGCTTTCCGAGCCTGAAACTGCCCACGTGAACGGATTCGAAACATCTGTAAAGTACTTCCACATGTGTGCAGTGAAGAGCCTGGATGGATGGAGGTCCGCAGTGCTGAAAGCCATACATCCACTCTGTGCGGAACATTCGAGTTAATTACCGTGCCCTTTGAACTCACGACATTTCCGTGAGTGAGGCACAGTGATTGGCTCAGACTTCTGGAATCTCAAAACAAGAACCAGGCTTAGATGACTTAAAAGATAAATGTTCTGAACCAGGCATGGCTTGACTTTGGGTTATTCGGTACCGAGACATATAGGCACACACGGGCGGAGTCCCTTGAGAGATCCTTCGTCATCTTAGTCGGCTTCCATTCAGACTGTTTCCCGCACCCCCTTGGTCTTTCCAAGATTTATGTAACTTTATCTGAGTATGCAGGAAATGCTTTTGATAGATGTTCACGGAAACCCCACTGAACTCTGATGAGGTTGGTAGAAAGGGTTGTTCACTTCAAGTGTCATCCCTTAGAGTGCTGGCCTCATACCTCTCCTCTCCTCTCCTCTCCTCTCCTCTCCTCTCC
>NC_022032.1:20570206-20572091 GCF_000317375.1 Microtus ochrogaster | reverse complement strand
GCTGTTGCCTTTTTCGTTTGGTCTACACTGCTTAAAACGAGATGGTTATTTTATTTTCAAATGCTGTTGCCCGGATTTCCCCATTTTTCAAAGTTTTCAAAACGAAGAGTTTTAGAATATGGAGAGACGCCTGCTCTTTACCGCAGGGTTTTCCAGTGCGTTTGCGTCTCCAGTATGTATTGTTACTCCCCACAAAGAGAAGATCAGTTACTATTTGGAATGGATTCAACCCCTTGCTGCCTCCCTTCCCTGCGTGACAACTGCATAGGTGGTCTGTGAATCCCCCTTTGGAGGACGCTGCCGCAGGATCCAACCGAAGCCTGGTTACTTGGATGCCTCTGGCCACTCCTCCAGCATTCTGTCTAGTCATGTCTCCTGTTAACTGCCCTAGAAAAATGGATCATTTAAAAACCTACCTAAGCCACTTTGTGTTTTCCTACTTGAGTCTCTCCTAGTCATGGGTTTCTTTCCCAGAGGAGCAACAATGTTTCTCCCTCCTCTGCATCTGTATTAGAGAGTGTCTTGTTCAGATACCAGTTCTGCTGGGAAGACTGCCCTGCCCACCACCATCCCTGAAGATTCTATCCTAGAGCTGTTACCTGTACCATAGCAGCCTCAGCCAACAGTCATTGTCTGGACCACAGTTGCACCCACCTCCAGAGTCCTCAGGTGTAACACTGCAGCCGTATTATGCCCCCGTGGCTGGTGTTTTTTTTTTTTTTTTATCACATTTATAATATGCCTTTGTTACTTGAAGCTATAACCCTATATGTGTATCCCCTGCCTGCCCCCATGTGTATAATTCTAGTTGAGCTTCACACTACAGAAACATCACTGAACGAAGAGGAAGGGACAGCTTGTATCTCACTTTGAAAACTGACAATTGGTTCTCTTTCTCCCTGGGCACTAGCTTTGATAAGTGGCCAGGGTGGGTGGGGCTGCGTGTGAGTTTACCTACCTTTTGTCGGTGAAGTGGACAGAGGCTATCAAAGCTGAACGAACAATTGTACCAAACAGGAGGGCACCGGGTCCAGTGAACAAAAAGGCGTTGTTATCTTCACGAAATGAACTTGCAGCCTGTTTGGAGAGATAAATATTACAATACAGTTTAATAAAAGGCCATGCTAGCCGTGTCCAAAGCCATTGTGAGAATTCAGAAAGGAGGCTGGCTAATTTAAGTGTGGAAGGCTGCAGCGAGGCTGATAGAAGGAGCCAAAGGAGGCAAAGAAAAGTTCCTCAAAGAAGAGAGAGCGATGGGGGTGGGGCGGGCCCCCCCAGGTGGAAGTCGGAGTTGGGAAGTGGGAGAGGAAGTAAGGGAGGCTGTGAGCAGCTGGAGGAGACAGCATAAGGTTGAAGTAGAGAGGCCTGAAGGCAAGGCAAACTCTTGGGGAAGCCGGGCAGAGAGAGACAAGGGAGGGTTTTGCTGCTGAGCCACTCAGGGGTTGTTAAACTTCAAGCCAGTGGACCATGCCATGCGGTTTATGTTTTAGAAAAAGGGAGGAGGGAATTGGCTACCTCTGAGTGGTATGAGTGATCACCTGAGACCTTCTGAAATCCATTGGTCCTGCTGTTCCCGGCAGACCCAGGTAGGTGTACAGGAAATGACCAGGTGCTAGCAGACACCAGGTGGTGGCCCTGGCTTTCCATGTAGATTTAGTTATTTCTGATGGTGCCTTTAAGTTCTTCTTCGTCATCCCCGATGGCCACAGCGTCACGTAATTTCAGGCAACAGACACCCAGGTGACTTCAGAAACATCAGCTGACCGCAAACCTGGTCCTCCCTTAGCTGCCTAAGACCAGCTTGCTGACTTTTTCCATAGTCTGTCTTCCCGGTTTCTCGTAGCAGAGCCTCCAGACATCTTATTATCACTAGTGATGAAGGAAT
>NC_022032.1:20569156-20570106 GCF_000317375.1 Microtus ochrogaster | reverse complement strand
ACACCCTGAAGATCCTGTTTCCCCATGTGATGATGGGGGTACTTCAACCTTCCCAGCTTCAGGGCGTCTGACTTGAGAGCATTTGCTTTGGGGAGGCAATTTTAACCGATTTATGAAGAGGAGGACGATGGCGGAGAGGGTGGTGTAGACAGGGCTAGCTTCGCTTTGTTAGATCAGGATTGCTGTGCCAGAGCCACAGGCCCAGATACTGAGGGTTTGAGTTATCTGATGTCATTGTGTTCCCCTAATTGCTCTCTACCTTCAAGCTAAAAAATCTTTTTACTCGTGTTTCTGAAGCTAACAATTTTATTTTTGGAACTTTCTGATCTTTTCTAAACATAAAAGTTTCTGGGTGTTAAAAATTTGTGTACTTTATGCACGTCATCAACTTCTCGTTAAGCCTTGACAGCACTCAGTGTGTCCCAGGAATTGTACTACACACTGGGCATATGAAAAGTCAACTCATTTTCGCAGTAACCCACCCGAGTGGGTCCTGTTATTATCCCTGTACTGCAGGTAGGAAGAAGAAATATAAACACGCAACACACATACATATATATCAAAAATAGTTGCCAAGTCAAAACAAAACAAAAAAGGGCTTACCACCAGAAGTGTCGCAGTTCCAGATTTGGGAATATGCGTATATACAAATGAGATGTCTTAGAAATGGGACTCAGATATAAGCCCATGTTTTATAAGTATCAGAAGATGTGATTTTTGTCTCATATTCTTAAAAATACACGCGTGTTTGGTCACGTGCAGTCAGGTATGGAGTTTTCCAGTTGTTGTTTAAACACTAAAACTTTTGGGTTTCAGAGAATTCTGAATTTCAGATTTTTCTGATTACAAATGTTCAACCTGGAATAGCACTGGGAATGATACACGGGAGGATAAAACCTAGGCAGCCTGGGCTCGAAGTCTGTGTGGGTACAAGGACCGGGCACATAGAC
>NC_022032.1:20555510-20567968 GCF_000317375.1 Microtus ochrogaster | reverse complement strand
GACAGTGCACATAGACAGTGCCCATGGACAGCGCACATAGACGCGTCCTTATGCTTGTTACAGGCTTCACTTCATGCTTCAGTGCGTCTTTACTTCATTCCTGCTCCTTTCTGAAACCCTGATAGCTGAGAAGTTGCCAGGGTGTGTGTGGACTTGCACAAGTTACTTATGACTTCTTTCTGTTCCTCGTATATAAAATGACTGCGGCTTTAGAGCTCCTGATGCTGTAGCAGCAGCGAGAGAGGGGAGGAGAAGGGAGCCGAGGAGCAGGAGCGAGAGAGAAGGAGCGGGTGGGGTGTCTTGGTGGACTATGTGGAAAATGAGCAATCATGGCTTAAAGAAAGGTCAGGAAGCTGGAAGAGCAAGGTTCTGAGGGTCTCCCCCAAAGCTGTATCCTTCAGGGATGAGTGATGGCTCAGCCAGCAAACACTTGCTGCAGAAGCGTGAGGACAGGAGGTCAGATCCCCGGTATCCATGTAAACACCAGGCGGGTGCTGCAGTCTGCCTGTGATCTCAGTCTACAGGAGGCAGAGGCCGGGGAGCCCAGAGCTAACTGGCTAGCTAGACTGTGGAATAGGTAATCTCTGGTTCAATACGTAAGATGGAGAGGGAACACAGAAACATCTGACACCAACCCAGGCATCCACATACATGGGCGCACACATGTAAAAGTATATCTGCACACATGTGCACCCACATACACGTGAACAAGCACACACGCATACACAAGAAAAACTACAATAAATGCATCCTTCAAGCAAAATATAGTTTGGAGAGATCACTGTTTGGGTATTCTCTGGTTTTCGTTCTTTCTGTCATTCTCACAGAATCGTCTCTTTCCCAGATTCTAAATTACTGCCATTTGGAATTCGTCACTGTTTCCTGTTAGCACAAGTGTAGTCATCACTCACAGAGGAACAAAGGTTAAAAGAAGTTTGCGTTTTAAAAATGGGGGCTGGGGAGACAGTTCTATGAGCAAAATGTCTGCCGTAGAAGCACGGGGACCCTTTTGAGCCCCTGCACCCAAGTGAACGCTGGCTGTGGAGGACCTCAGTAGTAGGAGCGGGGAACAAGCCAATTCCTGGAGCTCATTGGCCAGCTAGCCTAGCCAACCAGTAAGCTCCATCTTCTGTGGGAGACCCTGCCTTAAAAGAAAATAAGGTGGAGGGACTGAGAGATAACTCAGCAGCTAAGAACACTTGCTGCTCTTGCAGAGGACCTGAGTTAGGTTTTCAGTATCTTCTTCTGACCTCTGAGGGCACCTGCATTCATGTGCTTACACACACTCATACACACACACACACACACACATCCTACACAAACACATACACACACAAACACAAACACACACACTCACACACACACAACTGCACACACACCTACACACAGGTGCATGTATGCACACACACAGAAACGCACACACTCACACACACATGCACACCCCCCCCCCCACACGTAAAGTTTGCATTGTTAGTTTTGTTTGTGAAATTCAAAATTAATTGCAGCCCATTTCCTTGAGAGAACCACAGGGGTAGGCAGTATTCATTGTGCTTTATGATAATAACTTTCTATAATTCTGACTTTAAAGACATGCCAGTACTTGAGTATGCCAGAGGTCTAGAATCTACTGGAGCTAGAGTTACAGGTGATTGTAAGCCACCTGCTGTGGATGCTGAGAACTGAACTCTGGTCCTTAGGAAGAACAGCAAGTGCTCTTAACCACAAAGCCATCTCTCTAGCTCAGTAGCTCCAACTTTTGAAGCAGAGTGCTATTTTTCTTTCTAACTGAAAAATCTAATAATTTTTTTCTTTGATCCCTGTTAATGCAGCATGCCATTGCACAGAAAGGATGTGGGAATCTAGCAGGTTATTTTATGAAAGAATCGTCATTTGGCATCTTGTATATCTTCTTGGAGGTCTCCTTTGTATTACTATGGTGTTTAAATTTGTAGAGTAAAATTTAGGCGTATGTAAAGCATTTCATCACATTGGCCCTCTGGTTGTCAGTGGTAACATTTTTGAAGTTTGTTTCCTGACTGTGCAGTTGGCTGATCGGTTTTGTGGTGCTGGTGGGTAAATAGAGACCAGCTTAAGTGGACAGATTTCACTTGAGCAAGAGTAGGTTCCAGGCACAGGCTATAATCTCATTATTCCAGGAGGATCAAAAGTTCAGGGCCAACCTGGGTTACCTAGAAAATTCTAGACAAGAATGCAGCATAGTGAGACACTGACTTAAGAAAAGACAAAAGAAAAGCAAAAGTAAAATAAAAAGAAAGAGGCCTCCCACCCTCCACCAAACAAAGAAGAAGAAGAGGAAGAGGAAGAGGAAGAGGAAGAGGAAGAGGAAGAAGAAGGTTCTAGAACCTAACCTTTCCAGCCATTTCCGAGCACTCCACCCCAGGCCATTTACTGATTGAGCTAGTCTCCCCAGGCTCAGGCTATTTCTGTAACTTTGAGCAGACAGATAAGCATTGATTGTGTACTTAATTTACTCCGAGGTTCTGCTTAGCAACACAAAAGCTTCCTGGTCCAGTAGGATATAGCCTGTTTTTAGTACGACAGCTCGTCCTGCTATCTGAAGACACGGTTTTGTCACCCAGAGGGAGGCAAATCGACAAGAAAGAAGACACAAATCTCTCCTCCATGACGCTGTCAAATGTCACCGATAGGGCTAGAAACCGTAATGGAAAGCTACCGAGGAACCCACTCTGTGCCAGCACCGAATAGGTTATAGTTATAGCAAGAGAAAGAGGAAGTGACATACAGAAACAACCTGATTGGCCACAGTCAGCATTCACCTTATATGGGCATGGTCTGATCAGCAGCTGCTGGGACTGGGAAAAGCTTGATGGCCGTGATTGGCTGAAACTTTGTTGCTTGGTTACAGGGGCACACTCTTAGGTTAGGCATTATACTTCATACATGGAGGGAGGCTGCTTTGGGACACACTGTATTACCAGAGTACAGTTGTAGGTATCAGCTGAATTTATTTAATAATTATAGATTAAACTTCTTTTCTGTGGCTGATTTGCTAGATACAGATGTTGCACTTAGAGTACATAAGCTATTAGGTGGTAGAAGAGAGATAGTAGGGAACGTAGGTCTATGTATGATACATGAAGTATGAACAGTGATTCCAATCTTGTAATACAGCATGACCGGAAGTGGAGGAGTTTTGTCCTTTATTCTCTGGTACACATTAGAGGAAAGAAAGAAGCTCTCTTTGGTTCACTTTTTTTTTTTTTAATCCCCTTGGAAAGATTCGATCTTACCTGTCAAAGAATTCCTGGCTAGGCCTTTTCTGGCTGTTTCAGGTCTAGAACGGAGGAAAAGCCGCCCCATCGAGTTCAGAGTAGGTGACGGTGGGTGTGGCTTTGCTGTCCAGCCATTGTGTACATGTGTGTTCTGGAGTGTTTAGGAGTCGTCCTTTTCAAAATCTCTATTTCCCTTGGCTGACAGAGAACGTCAGGAAATTTCTCTACAGCTCTGACCTTGACGCTTCCAGACCACCTTCAACATCTCCAGGGGGTGCTGACTGCAGGGTTGACCAGGTATCTTAATTATAAAGACGACGCCAAGTCGTTATCTATTGCATGTATGAAATAGGAATGAATAAAAGCAATACTTAAAAACGTCATGAGAAGGGAGGTGAAAAGATACAACTTAGGAAGCCAGGAGCCTAGAACGAGGAGGCCGAAGCAGAGAAGGGGTAGGTAAGCCACCTCCTGGCCAGGCCCCAGGGGAGACAGCACCGCATGAGCTGATAGTGGTGGGCTCTTAGTCTCATCTGCCCTTGGTCACTTCATTATTAAACACACACACACACACACACACACACACACACACACACACACACACACACACACACACACACGTCGTAGTCTATCAGGACTGCCTTGTTTCCTTGATGCTTTATAGCAGGATTTGGGGCCAGAGACAGGGGTTCTCTGTCCTTCCCCGCTGAGAAGGTGTCTCATTTAGAACACTGACATCTCTTTTCCATGCTGGTTTGTCACCGTCATTGATGCTTGCCTTGCGTAGTCTCTGCTAATATTCATGGGAGCATCCTGTCAGTTCTGTGCTGGGCTTAGCAGATAGAAAGGTGGGTGGTTTCCCTTTAGATATGTCTCCCAGTTCACAGGGAGTGAAGAAGAAGGGGGGCAGGAAGTGGGAAAGACTACCAGGATTCCCAGAGCAGATCGCCCTCAGGGAGGGAGGGGCAGACAAAAGAGCCTTGGCTCCAGAGCAGCGGTTCTCAACCTGTGGGTCACAGCCTCGTATTAGATATCCTGCATATCAGATATTTACACTACAGCTCTTAACGGTAGCAAAATTACACTTATGAAGGAGCAATGAAATAATCTTATGGTTGGGGGTCATCACAACATGAGGAACTGTATTAAAGGGCCGCAGCATTAGGAAGGTTGAGAACCCCTGCCACAGGGTCAGACTTCTTGAGCTTTTAATCAGAGGTGTGCAGTTTGCATGACAAGGAAGTCTGTTGATGTGCCCTGTGAACTTGTGCCTTCCAGATTTAAGATTTGGGCACTTTCTTGGCAAGTCTCTATCTAATCACCCTCAATGCTGACTCTTCCCTGTGCTGTCTGAGGGGAAGTGTTAGGAAAACATTTAGACCTCAGGTCAAGAAGTCCCAGAAACCATTTGGTTAGCAAGGTTTAGAGAACACCAGAAGGCCAGAAAGCAAAAAAAAAAAAAAAAAAAAAAAAAAAAAAAAAAAAAAAAACCAAAAAATAAAAAAAAAAAAAAAAAAAAATAAAAAATGAGTATTTCTCTTGACTATCCCTGTACCTGTAGGCAGACTTTTCTTTCCCACCTGCTAGTTCCCAAATAACTGACACAGAGACTCAATATTAATTATAAATGAGTGGTTGATAGCTCAGGCTTATTACTAACTAGCTCTTACAAGTTAAATTAGCCCATTACTATTAATCTGTGTGTTGCCATGTGACTCATGGCTTTACTTGTTCTCCATCATGTCTTGTTCCCTCTGCATTTCTCGACAACACTCTGCCCTTCTTCTTCCCAGAATTCTCCTAGTCTGGCTCTCCCACCCAAATCTCCTGCCCAACTATAGACCAGTGAGTTCTTTATTAATCAGTAAGGGTAATGCATATTTAGAGTGTACGAAGACTGTTCCACAGTGACCTGTGGTTGACGTGGCAGAAACAACGTGGCCCTCTTTTGAGTCCTTGAACATTCAAGGGCAGTGTGAGAAGCTTCTCTAAAGGCAAATGTAGGGACTTGAGTGACGGCTGCTCAGCTTCCCTTGCAAAGCTGGGGTTACAGGAAACTGCTGGGCAAACCAGGGGGAGGAACAGATCGCTGCTATTCTGGCGGCTGAGAAGGAGCCAGAGGTGCCATTTTCTTTCTGAGTGCCACAGCAGTGCTGGTGACGTGGTGGAGCTCAGTGACTTCACCACAGCTTCCGCAGCAAAAGCTGAGCAAGTGTAGAGAAGGTTCCCGGTAGAACCGAGCTTTCTCGGGTTTTGAGTATAAACTCCTTGTTAAGGCTGAGCGCTCTCATTGATGGGGGTGTCCCTTTGCTCACCCCTGCTCTTATCTATGAAAATATGTGTTTATGATAAGATAGCGAATAAACCCGTGAACCCTTTTTGTGTGTCATTCTTACTATTAATCCTCACGGTAAGATATGGGAATGTAGCTCTGCAGGGTGGGGGGAAGGGGGTCAGGTTGTTTCTGTAACAACATTAAACACCAGTTAACCATTGGCTGTGCACTTGTTTGCTGTGTGAAGGTTCTGGCTAGGAGAGTGAATGCTTTCTGGTCCTGTAGGATGTCAGGCTACATCTAGCCCGCAGCCTACATTCTAGCTACAACTATGAGAGGAGCAATGAAGCCAGACTGTGTAGTTTTTTTTTCTTTCTTTTTTTCCTTTCGAGACAGGTTTCCTCTGCGTAACAGCCCCAGTTGTCCTAGAACTCACTTTGTAGACTAGGCTGGCCTCAAACTCACAGTGATCTGGCTGCCTCTACTGCCCGAATGCTGGGATTAAAGGCATCACCACCATCACCCGGTGACTGTGCTTGCAAGACATGGTTTTGCTACCCAAGGGGAAGAAAATACAGCTTCTTACTCAATAATCCTGTCAGGTGTGGCTGGAGACTATTATCAAAAGCGGTGTTGGAACCGCCAATCTATATCAACACCAGTGCGGAGTGATGGGTGAAGAGAATTTCGAGTTCTCGGCTCACCCTGTCCTGTGCTGGCAGGGACCCCATAAAAGGCTGTGGGTTCCAGCATCTCCTCTTTGCAGCCCACTGAGCTTTATTTCCGTTACTGGAGGTTGTTTGTGCTAATCTATCTGAAAATCACAGGGTCACACAGCTCGGAAAAGAAGAGACGTTTCCATTTTGGAGATGAAGTCAGTAAAGGTGAAATGAGACTGGTCGGAGCACATAGAATAATCATTTATCACACTATCAACGCATCAAATGCGAATTTACCTTCATTAATTTTGGCCTCATTCATTCTAAATTCTAGGATTATTTACATAGAAGTCACGCTAGGTTTGCTTTGCGGGATTTCTGGAAGGTTTTGTTAGATTGAATAATCACGTCGAGGCAATCAATGACTCTTTGAAAGTGTTTAAAGACTCCTTAGAGATGCCCCTCTACTTGAGAATATTGATGAGTGATTAAAAAACAAACAAACAAACAAAACAACAAAACTGAGAAAAAAATTCTTCTTGGATCCTGGAGCTGGCTTGCTTTGGTCTTCATCTTTTTTCATGTGTTAGTTTCAGTCTTTATCACGGTAGGACCACAGAATACATGCATGCAGGCAGACGGGCGGAAGGCACAGGCCTTCCGAGATGTATTCATGAGTGATCTGAAGTATTTCAAAATGGTAATTGTAATGTCCCTTTAAGAGACAAGCCACGCTCACTCCCCTCCCCCTAGTCCACAGAGGCAAGCTGATCTTCAGCTTCCAGCCTGAGTCCCCCCATTCCCTCTCTCTCTCCCCCTCTCTCCCTCTTGGCTCTTTCCCCTTCTCCCCTTGCCTTTCATAACCCACGAAATAAATATCCAGCCTCACTCTGCATGGTGTGCCTATCCATGTTTCTGTCTCTCACCCATGTGGCTCCCTGCCTGGGACCAGCTGCCTTCGGAGACCTGTGGCATGGTCTCGTGGTGTGCCCGTCTGTCTGTCTCTTCTTGTGGGACTGGCTGCCCCATCGAGGTCTCTCACCTACCAGGCAGCACCCTGCCTGGGACTTGTGGTCTGCTGCAGCCACTCGGGGAACTGTACCATCCCTGCTTGGGACAGGCTGCTCTTGGGATCCACTGCCTGCTGCCTGCCACCACTTCAGGGACCTTTGGCATGATCTCAGGGCCTGCTGCCCACTGCAGCCTCTCGGGGATCCGCAGCATTTTGCTTTTACCATCACAGTAAAAACCCAGTGGTAATAGTGAACTCAGCTGTAACACTGCCTGTGGAAGGCCGTCTCATTGCTTTTTTTGCCTGTGATGTTCTCATGCTTCTATCTTCGAAAGCTAAAGCCGTGATGTGAGCTTCTGGTGGTGGGGCAGTAGCCTGGGCCTGAGGTGCTCCAGTGCTGCCCACAGAAGCCCCACAGAGACCTATTGGCGGTGTGCAGCTAGCTCCCATTTCTAGCTGTCCGCTATGGTTTACATGGCTACTCTTTTAAGCCACCATCTTAATATTTTAACCCACTTACACTGTTACTAATTTCCTCCACTGAAATTAAGAATTGTCTTGGGTTTATGTACCCCGGAGCGCAACATGGATTCTTATTCATGACATTGTTTCTTGAGACAGTGTGTTGTACAAATGAATGTGGTTTGTCATTCTTCAGTCTAAGAGGATATATGTATACATTTGAATCTTTAAAAACTACTTACTTATTATGTGTATGTGTGAATATCATATGCATACCTGGTGCCTTCAGGGGCCAGAGGATGGCATTAGATCCCCTGAAATTGGAGCTCCAGACTGTTAGGAGCCACCTTGTAGGTGCTGGGAATTAACTCAGATCTTCTGCAAGGGCAGCAAGTGCTTTTAACTTCTGAGCCACCTTTCCAGCCCCTTACATTTGAATGATTAAGACTATTTATTCGTCAGATCTCTATTGTTGTTGCAAACTATTATAGAAAAACCAGCTTGAAAGGAAGCTTTATTTTGGTTCTTTCAGCCACTTCAGCTTGTGGCTGTCTGGTCCTGTGGCTTTGGGTCTGTGGTGACATGGCACATGGGGCAGGGGATATAGGGTGTGGAAAATGCTCCTGGCATCCAGAAAGCATACACTGGGGTAACAGGGGAGAAGAAGGAGAGGAAAGAGGGGAGGGGAGAGGAGATGGGGAAGCTAGGGTAGAGGAAAATCGAGGAGAGGAGAGCTACAGAGGGGTGTCAGTATTCAAATCTCACCTTTAATCATACACCCCGAGTGACTTAGCATCCTCTGGTCCCCACTTTCCAAAGGAGCCACCATCACTCCCTTCCCCCATAGTGCCTACAAACAGGAGCTCCTCCAGGGCCACCCCTCCAATCCATAACAAAAACGAAGCCTGAGCTACAGTTAGTGACAAAGGTCTTCAACCGAAAGCTTCCTTGGGTTGATGCTCACTGCGCCCCCATCCTTGTGCGTTCACTAGAGTCAAAGTCATAAACCCTGCCACCCTGGACAAGACAGCGGGGAATGTCAGCTCTGACGTGGAGTGTGGAAGCGCCACTTGGAGAGCCCTGTGTGTTTGCAGGACTCTGTTCTTCATGTGCTGGACGTGTGCCTGCTACGGGAGCTCTCTTTATCGTCTTCATCCCCCGCGTCTGCAGTGTGCGGAGCATGAAGATATTCTCACGTGGAATCATGTTTTCTATCCTGAAAGTTCCACTTCAAGAGACCCAGAAATCTTGCAGACACTGGCCTCTTGGGGCTTGTGTGGTGCATACCTACAACTACGATGAGCATTTTTGTGTTTGTTTGTTTGACTCTCACACATAAACGATAGGGAGCACAGAGGGATTTGATTGTGTGGGCAGGCATCGTTCCTTCTGGATATAGCGAAGGGATGCCATCTTTACGTGGGAACCCTTGCCCTTGTGCTGGGAGGTCAGAGGTCAGGTCTGCTCTGCTAGGTAGGTCCACGAGGTTTTTGATTTGTTTGTTTTTCTCACCATCTGCTGTCTCTCTTTTCAATACTGAGAAATCTCTCCAGGGAGTAATTTTTTTTGTTTCCTTCTTGGCCAGCCTCCAGAAGGCAGGGCTTTTTTTGTGATAGGCATTTTCTGTTCTGTTTTCAAATCTTGCCAAAACCCGAGAAGGGATCTCGATCTGCTTCTGGTACCAACGGCAGCTGTGGAAAATGACACTAATTGCTTTTAATGCCTTAGTCACTTCAGTTTTGGTCAGAGAACCTTCTATGATTTGTGTGCGGGCATTTGTGCCAGAAAAATAACGTAAAACCATTGCTCAGAAAACCAGTGCATTATGAGTCGTCAGCGACAGATAATAATCGCAATTAATGGCAATCCGGGGCCAGTTTGCTGCCAGCTGTATCTGGCTTTTTAGAAAGGGAGCAAAATACATAAAATTTATTTTGTTTTTATTTTTTTCCCGTATTGCATGAGTATTTTTACATCTGCTTGTGATTATTTTGCCTTGTAACTACCACCTCAAGTCTAGTTTTTTTGGGGGGAAGGGGGACAGAATGAATTCCTTATGTAATAAGTTATAGTTTGGAAAATTTCTCTGACAGCCCATGAGCTCCTCTTATGAAACATTCGATACGAGAAAAAAATATTGCAGCAATAATTCAAAACAGAAATCTGGGTTTCTAATAGAAAGATGGTGGCGCCCGTGTACCTAAGTTAGTTAGCTTTTGTGAGGACGGAAATTTGTACTTTCTAGATTAATGTAGTAATTTAATATGAAGCATAGCAATATGAAAGCCAGCCGACTAACCAAAATCCTGCCACTGGATAAAGGCAATCTTGTCACAAGACAGCCTGGCATGGAGCAGAGCCAGGACACACTTTATGTTGGCTCCATAGAGGCTCCTTCTTGTCTCTTGTAGCACAGACTCCAAAGGAAGTTATAGGCAGATTCCTGCAGGGGTACAAACTTGGCGTGTATTTAAAAAAAAAATCTCAAATGTGTGAAAAGATTTAAATATAAGGGAGAAATATAAACGTTCTGCGTTGAAGACTTGAAATAGCCTATTTACCACAAGGGCTTCTTGCAGATTGTGAAGTGGGTTTTTTAAAATTAGGAGCGGGCTATGTTGCAACCCAAAAAGCATCTGATGTCACTGTTGCTAGGGTTGTGCAGTGCTGCATGCCAGTAACTGAACAAACAAACAGGATAAATCCACACAAATTGGTGGCTTTGCTGTTGGAATGCGCTGGCCATCTGCTTATTGGTTTATTGTTTTCTTTTTCCAACCCTGTGTTTTTTCACCCCATTGTGTCTATGTATGACACTTGGAATTCAGATCTGCTATAAGGGGGTTTGTCAGTCAGTCATCTTTGCGGGTCTGCTGTTTGCTTCTCGGTCCAGGTGTGAAGAAGCTCGGAGATAGAATCCTTGAGGAGGCAGAGCACTTTCAGAAGACATGTTCGAGCCTGGGGGATAAGCTGTGAACACGGCTGCTTAGATCGGTAAAGTGTGCCTACCTCTCAGAAGCCCGCGCTTTACTTTTAATATAAAGGTAGTTCTGGAGTCTGTCTGTAAGGTTTTTTTTTTCTTTTGTATTGTACACATATGAAAGTGTAGGATCTGTTGACATCTGTGGGTGTTGTCTTCTAGGTTTTTCGCAGAGTGCTCACGAATGCTTTGACAACTTGTAATGGTGACTGTGGTAATAATACATACGGTATGCAATCATGTTCCTGGAATCTTAAGGTTTGATGAACTTTTTTCTTTCTGACTTTTTTTTTGTTCTGCTAGAGATTGAACCTAGGGCCTCACACATGTGGGGTTAGTTCTCTGCTGATGAGGGGTGTCTCTCCATCCCAGGGACTCTTTTCATAGGTACTGTGGGAGTAATGGGATCACTCTTTCTAGCTAACAGGGGTGATGGAAGGGTATATAAGAAATGCATGTGACCGTCCTTGTCTTTAGAAGGAAGCTATTTCCGTGGGGTATGTAATTAGTTTCGTCACCATTACTATCTGGGCTTCTGTAAGTCACCCGAGGAAGCGCCAAGGTAAGGCAGTGTTGGCTTTGTTCCAGCATGAAGCTGCTGGGGCTGCTCCACAAGAAAGTAGTGCCGATTTCCCAAGAGGAGCTCCAGAGCTCTGTGGGGAGTTTGCAATGATGTCCCCTTAAAGTGGGGAGGGTGGACATCTGTCCAGACCTGTTTTCCTCTCCCGCTGAGTCCTGTTGGGTCCCGTAGTTGCTCAGGGGTTCACTCTTTACCCTGCATGGACTTGGTATCCCAGATCCCCCTGCGGTGGCCCCTGTGAGGTAAATGGTGAACGACTCTCATTCTGTTTTCCAATGAGGAAGGGTATTTTGACCCAAACATAGTCATGTAGTTGCCCAGCAGATAGCAAGAAACAGATTGCAGCAAGTTGGAAGGAAAAACTGTCATGGGTGTGATCTGTGTTTGAATGACCTCACTGACTGCCGTTGTGATGATATTAATATAGACTTTGAAGAGATTCCTGGTACATGAAAGATTCACCTTTATGAAAGAATGAATGACATTGAAAGAGTGCACACACACACACACACACACACACACACACACACACACACACACACACACACACACCACCCTTCAGCTTCAACCAAATAGCATAAAGGGGCTGGCTAGGTGCCAACATTACATTCTTAGGCTTCCTGGCCTCTGTAACCACAAACCAAATAAATCTTGGCTCTTTATAAATTACTCAGTCTGAGAGGTCCAAGAGATTCCCCTTCCTGGGGAGGATACTTCCCGAGATCCTCAGTGGATTCCCCAAATCACTGGACCAAGCACACTGGCCCACACTCTCTAGGCTGTATCCCCCCTTACATATACATAGTTACAGTGCCTTACATATACGTAGTTACAGTGCCATTTAATTTAAAACAGTAGCTATGAGATAGAACATTTGTAACAGTGCATTGTAGTGAAGTTAAATGAATGTGGTGCCCATTACTTTGGAAAAATATTCACTGTACATGCCCTTCTTGGGATGCATGAGAGCCCATCCAGCCTCTCCCCCCATGGGTTGGCTGTCTGAAATGTTCTTCCTGTGACTGGACAGTCATCGTAAAAGAAGGGGTCCTTCAGAGAGAAGACTATGGATCTCTAGCACCTAGATGGTCCTCTGTAATGTTTGTCATCTGTGTAGGACTTTAATGAAGTCACAGGTCCAGCCCTGCAGCTCTTTGTGGGGTGCCCTTTCCTGTCCCCCCCCTCCCCCTGTCACACAGCAGGGACTGTGTCTCATTTGCAAAGCCAAAGCCGCCA
>NC_022032.1:20546677-20555410 GCF_000317375.1 Microtus ochrogaster | reverse complement strand
AGAGACAGAGAGAGAGAGAGAAGTATTTGTGTGCTCATGTGTGGGAGGCCAGAGGTCTACCTTAGGCATGATTTCTGAGGTCCTGTCTACCCTATTTTTTTGAATCAAGAGCTCCCTTGTTGCCTGGAGCTCATCATTTAGGCTAGACCAGCTAGCCAGAAAACTCCAGGGCCGCCCCCCACCCCTGGCTTCCCCCCACCGCTCCTCCCACCCCCATCTGACTCCCTCATGCTAGCACCAGAAGCACATACCACCACACCAGACATTTTATGTGAGTTCTGGGGATCAAACCTGGGTTCTCCTGCTTGCATAGCATGCAGTCTGTGTATGGAGCTGTCTGCTTCCTTCTTTTCATTTCACGTGAACATTTTAAATCCTGCTGCTGTGAGGACCAGTTTCAGCTGAGAGCATTTTGCTGATATTCGGGTTGAATCCCAGGAGTTGCCCCAAAAGGTTCAGGTCTCTTGATGCTCCACGTTCTAGTTATTGAGGATACCTGCTCCACGTCTTAGACACACACTGCACTTTGACAGAGAGATGATTGTCTGTCACTTGAGCTTGCGAGGAGACTCCTGAGCAGGTCAAAGCACTTCCCACGTCTTGGCAAGGCCCCAGGCTCTTGGAAACATCCCAGCAGAGCTGTGAAGATCTCTGTGTTGGACTTAGCAGAGCCTGGGAAGTCTGGGCTAGTTTTCTTCAGGAAAATGCCGGCGTTGGCCCCGTGTCCTGGTTGGCTCTGACCGGAAAGGATGACAGATCGGCTTCTTGGTATTACTTTAGTACAATATTAGTAGCTAGAAGAGAGGCTCACTAGAGAGGAAGTTTTTAAAAATGAAAATAGTCGCATTAAACTCAGGGGAGTCATCGCCACCTCCTCGTGATTTAAAAGATGTGGAAAGGCCTTACCCAGGTAAAGACACACCTTTTCTCTGCCGGGTTATTGGCTGGTTCCTCTGTGCAGCAGGGACCCAGAGCCTGCTTTTCTTTAGGCTAACAGAAACCTGGGCCTCCCCGCATGTCTCCCCGGGGCCTCATCCCTTCACCTCTGTGCCCTAACTTTCCTGTCTGAATCAGAGAGGAGAGGGTCAGAGATCACCATGCCAGCAGTGTGAACTAGAAAACCGGCTACATTGATGTTTTCTCCTCTTTCATGAAACGGGGGAGGAGTCTTGGGGAGAACCCAGCATCCCTTTGGCCACTGCTGTTTCAGCCTTCAGTGACATTCAGAAAACAACAATGAAAAGGCCTGGGCTGGGAGATTGGTAGGGGGGAAGGAATTTACCTAAGCCAGGTCAGAGGAGCAAAAGAAGTCTGGTTTCACATGGTTCCTGGGGATTCTAGCTCAGGTTCTTAGGCTTATATGGCAAGCGCTTTCCTCTCTGAACCATCTCCTCACTCTGTCTTTCAATTTAAACTCCTGTGGGCTTCTGGTTCTTAGATATTCTCAAACCAGAACCTCATACTCACCATGAGGTCCACGGACCAGCATACCAACATTTCCCATGAGCTTGAGTAAAATGAACAACTTCCGGCTCCATTTAGCCCTGGAGGATCTGAAGGGTACAGGGTTTCAAACATTCCACAAAAGATCCTCCTAAAATGTTTCAGAACACTGGACAACATGAATGCCTGCTGTATGTTAGAATATATCCAGTCTTGAGATTAATTCACTGACGAACAAACAACAGCAAACAAACAAAAAGAAAAAAAGGAAAAAAATAAGCCATGATCGGTTCAGAATACATAAAGATTAACTTTGGTAAAGGGAGGAAATCAGGCCTGGGATTTTCATTGCAATAGTGTTGGCATTCTCTGAATAGCAGCAGGTTGGGGGCTAAGGAAGCCTTGAGCTGCGGATTGAGAGTTCGAGTCGGTCACGTTCTTTAGAATGTTGACACGCCTAACCCATGGCAGGCCGTCACATGATTCATCCCAAGTCCTGACAGCTGTCTTCTGCGCTAAGAATTACTGTCTGCATATTGTAGAAGAGGAACCCGGTTTAAAACTGATTTACACAAAGCCTAAGGAACCATCCGCAGAGGGGAAAACCTTGCACTCAGGTGGACTGGGCAGTTTAAGCTCCATTTTCCAAACTGCCATGGCTTGGCTTGGCTTGGCTGGGGACATTTTAAAATCCAGTCATTTGTAGAATGGGATGTAGCTCGGTGGTAGAGCACTTGACTTGCGTAGACAATGTCCTAATAGTGTTGCAGCCGCCAGTGTCTCTCACCAAAGGAGAAATTAAAAGAAAGACAGCTGTTCCAAGGAGTTGCGCCTGCCGCCTGTCCGTCTTTTCTTTGGGAGCACCTATCTCTTAGATCTTCAGTACTGGTTTTTGCCCAATAAAAGGTGAGAGCAGATGCAAAAGAAGAAGTATTTGCCACCTCATAAGGACCAATCATTCTGTTTTAAGGGTTGTTTCCTGGGCTTCATCCAGGGCGTTGGTTCCTGAGTTTGATTTTGAGTTGCAGGCACAGGGAAGTTGAGAACACACCGGTGAGTATCGGTGCTGAAAGGAGGCAGAAGACAAGCCTTTAGAAAGCAGGCTCCTGGTGTACCTTGTAGGGGACCCCAGCAAAACAAAGCAGAAAAAAGTGTCCCCCAACAGAGGACCTCTTCAATTTAGTATTTAACATTTCAAAGGAGTTGGAAGGACTCTGTCGGTCTCAAAAATCAGGAAGATTTTTAAGCTATGGTCTACGTTAGACTTCAGAGCAAAAACCTTGGGCTGTTGTCAAGCCAGCGTTTTTCAATTTAACCTTTGTCTTGAGATTAGAGGCACAAAAGACAGCCTCCAGGGATAAGCTGAATGTTTCTGTTTTGTTTTGTTTTTCTTTCACCCAAAGAGTTGCAGTGCAGGCTTGTTTCCTGGAACTGAGTTATCCTTTACCCATTGATAGACTTCATTTTTTTTTAAAGATGAAATCTTCATAGTGGTGTCTGTCGTTACAAAAAAAAAAATAGTGGCAGCAATGAGAAGATTTGACAGTTGCAGATCAGCTTCCTGTGTTTGCAGCCTGTTTCTATAAAAGATAAAACGCCATAAAGCTCACCCAAATTATGTTACAGGTGTCATTATTTGAATGTTTAGAGGGTGGGTGGATGCTTGAGGTGGACAGATTGCTGTAAATTAGCTGTCATGACCTCATGCAGTCTCGGGCTATCCCTGCTTTACCAAGGGACCTCCCTGGATGACCTCGTTCAGTTTTCTCACTGCCCACCCTTCCCCCACCTCCACAGAACCCTAAATACAACCCTTTCCTACTGGACTGATAGGCTCCATGTGGATCCCTTAGTATTCAGAACAAAAATTCCCAGAATCTGTCATGGGAACACCCCAAAACTGCCCCAGTGGGTGGGTTCTCAAGTGCTTGTGTAACCTGCATGTGTTCCGACTCTGGCTAGGTAGTGCTATCTAAATATTAGAGCCATTTTCCAGTGTCTGCTGGGGAGAGCTTCAGGAGTCCATCAAAGTACCACGATTTGAGGATGCTCAGCCAAGTGTTTCATCAAAGGCCTCTCTTCACGGTAACCCAAGCAATTCTCCGGTTGTACTTTAAGTCATCTGCCTGTATTCCATGTGTTTCCCGGTGTAGTGTACACACTGTGGTGTATCAGTCCCTACTGTCACACAAATATCCGGGCAGCACCCCTTAACAGGGCGAAAGATGGATCTGGAAGGTTTTGGTCAGTGATGGCTGTGTCTCGTGAGGCCGAACATGATGGTGGAGCAGGGCCTCTCACCCGCTGGTTCCTGGGACGCAGAGAGAAAGACAGAGAAGGAACCAGAGTGAGCTGCAGCCTCTGAGCACACACCCCAAGTGACCAACTTCTTCCAAGCAGACCCAGTCTTTGAAAGCTTCTATGGCCTGCCAAGAATAGCATCAAGTTGTGAGCCCCCCGGGCACCATTGCACTGAAAGGTTAGAGACCTCATGGCCACCGACAGTGCCTGGATCTACTGAGTCTTTGGGGTCACATTTCAGATCCACACTGTAGTTATACTGTGTTTTTGGAATTATAGCAAGAAAAGGTCTCTCTATATTCAGTATGGATGTGAAGTTTTTTTGTGAATGTTTTAATCTGTAACTGGTTGATATGAAGCCTATGCGGGGTAGAAAGAGCTGCCAGGCATTGGTGGTGCACTCCGTTAATCCCAGGATTCGCGAGGCAGAGGCTGGCAAATCTCCGAGCTCGAGGCTAGCCTGGTCTACATAGCAAGTTACAGGACACTCAGAGCTACACGGAGAAATCACGTCTCGGAAAACAAACAAACAAACAAACAAAGCAAAACACCAAAACAAACAAACAAAAAGGGCAGGGCCCACTTTAGTTTCCTAAAGTCCATTAAGGTCAGTCAGGCCAGCTAAGGTTGGCTATATCATCAGCTGCCACTTTGTTGATGTAGGGTCTCCTGCATTGGTGTGGCAACTCCCTCCATTTCTCAGCATACATCTGCTATACCACTTTCTAGAAGAAGAAGTCTGGTATGCAGGCTTGGCAGTTGTCTATGGCGGCATCGTTGATCGGCCACTGACTAATTAAAGGAAGGTTTGTGAGATGGAGTCAGGTGGTTGCTCAGGCGAACCAGAATGAGGCACACTTGAGGATGCTGGACGAGCATGGGGGTGAGGACCATGGCAAAGCGATGAAACAGTACAGTGAAGTTGTTTGTTTCTACTGTGGTGCTGGCTCAGCACAGACCTAGCACTAGATCAGGTAAGCAGTCTGAGGTCTCAGTGCGCAGAGTTAAAGGCATTATGCTAGCATTTCAGAGCCACTGAACGAATACTAGGAATCTTGAAAGAGGGTGTCATAGAGCAAGGGCAGCAATAACTCTTTTATATACATGGAACCAGTTTGGGAAAAGTCTGTGCAGATGCAAGAAGAGTGGAGGCAGTGGAAGTGCAGTTTACAGGCTAGATTTAATGTGGGGCTTCTGTCTGATAAACTGAAAGACTGGGTGGAAGGATTCAGAATATATTGTGAAAAAGATGGCAGAAAGAGTCCGTGACATTTCTGTTATTTTCTTCCTTTCAAAATTTGAACAACCACTGTGTGAAATTTTAGTATCTCACCTTGGACATATAAGGAAAATTGTGAGGTGGTAGTTTTGATTAATAACAATTATATTTGATAATGATTTAGGGAGTTCTCTTCCATATCTGTGTACAGAACTCTAAAGAGAGTTCATTTTATTTTTCCAGAAACGTAGATCAGGCTAGCCTTGGAATCACTTCATAGCTGAGGATGACCTTGAACTCCAGGCCCCTTTGCTTTTGTTTCCTGGGTGCTAGGATTACAGATGTATACCAACCACCATGCCATGTAAGCGCAGTGCAGAGAATTTCACCTAGCTTTCATATATCTGCTGGGCCAGCACTCACTCTGTATAGCTGTTAGCTCTTGTCTCAGTGGCTGCATTGTTCCTCGTGCAGATACTAAGTGAATGAGTGATCCCATCTAGGAACAACATATAAGACTAAAGAATGACTCGGGTCTTCAGATTCTATTTCAAAGCAACCAAGTAGAATTTTTTTTTGTGTGTGTGTGAGTTCAGAGATTGATAAAGTTACCCATAAGCTCAGAGGCTGTCTAGAAAAGAAGGTACCATCTTAATATTATGTGGGTGAGAAAACAGTAGATTCAGCAATAGAGAACGAGAAGAGATTTGGGGCATTCCTTGAGAACATGTGACATGCTTTAGATTCCTACATGGCAGTTACATGGTTTTTGTGTTTAACTCTAAGTCAACGTGTGTTGGTAATTCCAAAGAAGTGAGGAGACATACCACTGACCCAAATCATCCTGAGTAAATTAATTAAAGCAAGCCTTCTTATTGCTTTACACTGGCTGTCGCTCAGTAAACGTGGGATTTAAGAGGTCAGCACCGGATGTGAGAAGAACAAGGTTTATATGGCTCAGGGGTAGGGGGTTTCAAAAATGGCGTATTTGGTGGGCAAAAAAAGGCTGAGGGGTTACAGGACACAAACATAGCAAGTTAGTCATTAAGACACAAAAAACCATGTTTACAAGGTGGTCATAACAAGGTAGGGTTACAAGATGGTTATTAAGTTATTAAGTTTTTGAAACAAAGAATTGGTTGCTATTTTCTGGACAGCACAGAACCATTGGCCGTTAAAGTTACAGGTGTGATATAGTCCAATCCTTGAGGAACAGGCGCTAAATCATAAGCAGGAATAGACCTAGGTTGTCTTTGCTATAGGATGGCTTTTAAGCCTAAGATGGATGGTTCATTAGTGTTAACTGAAGCACACAGAAAAGCACGGTAGAAAGACAGACAACTTTGTGTAGAACCCTGTTCTGGCAGAGGTGTCCAGGAAGAGGAGTTACCAGCGTGCATCTCATCGCTCTGTCTCGCCCCACCCACCCACCCTCGCTCACTCCGTTCACATCAGGATTTAAGCTTTTCCTTCTGGTTTCGAGGTGTACGAGCCATCATCTATGTAGCTTCGTAACGCAGAGACAGTGAAGAAATTATTCCTGACCAAGGCATCCATGGATCATCCCTAGGGGAATTAATTTGAAGCAACAACTTGAAAAATAACTTATATTGGTTGGTTTGAACGTGGACTGACCGAGAACTGAATTAATTACATGTAATGAGGGTCTCATCTACAGCGTCACTCTGTAGTATTCATCATAACCAACGGGTTGTGTGAAGTATGTGGGGCAACCAATAGCACTTTGACTCTAGTGTAGCTGAATACATGCTTCCCTGTTTTGTTAAAAACAAAAAAAACCTTCAGAATGAGAATGTTTGTTCCGATACATTGTTCAGCCTTTCCCTGCCTCTTGGTTTTATGAAGGTGTCCCAGATGGAATTTGGGAGACTTGATCTGTAAGATGAAATGGCATTTCCTCGATCCCAGTGAGACTCTTGCCTGCTTTTGTGTATATGGAATGTTCTGTGAACTGACCCTTGACTCAAGATATGTTCTGATCTTTATGGGTTCCTAAGTATTGGGTTCCCACTTTTATAAAGCCATTATCAAAGGAAAAAAAAAAACAGGTCACGTCCCAGATGTCCAACTGGTTCTCATTTCCTGAGGTTCTGTTCATCTTGGGCTATCGCAAGGAGTTCAGGGAAGCTTAATTTAATTAAATTCTATCACCTCATTCTCTACCGATCCTGGGGTATACCTCTTGCTTCATAAAGAGGAACAAAGGCAACAGGTCGGCCGAGGTCGGATGCGTACACCCCACCCCCACCCCCAGCACCTAGCTTTTGTAGTTGAGCAGAGGCTGGATCCCAGCAGCTGTTGGGATTTACTGTGCCTGGGCTGTACTCTAACTGCCTGTCTGACCTATTTTGCCTCTGACTGTTAAGCGGGCTTCGTATTTCATTGACTCTCCTAGCTGGACGGGACCTTGGAGAACGTCTGGTCTGACACACTCATATTAATAAAACAATGAATCCCACGGAGGTTCGAAGACAGGCTTAGGGTCACAATGCTAAGACAAGGCACAGCCAGGGCTAGAACCCCAGTTCCCTAAATCTTGCTGTGTGGGAACTCTTCACAGTCTTCATGGCTGGCTATATTCCTAGTAGAACAATTTTAGTGAACTCGATGTTATTGTTGGGTATTTAAAATTTAGATTTTTCTCCCTAGCTGTTGCTTTCTCCATTTCTAACTCACATACATGGAGACCGAGGAACAAAACAGACTCAAAGGCAGTAGTTTTTCCATCAGTTCATGGCTCCTCTTGTTTCCTCCATATTTCCACGTCCTTCCCATCTCTACAATAATGTGGAAGTGATTCCAAATATCATATTGTTTGATCCACAAATATTTTACTATATATCTCCAAAGGCATCTTTGTGCTTAAAAATAGCCATAACACTATTAACATAGTAACCCAAATAAATTAGCCGTAATGTTAAATATCCATAGTTGTTCTTTTTATTAGTAAAAATATTTTTGTAGTCCCTGTACGTGCAGGTGTGTTTTCTCTTTCGAAGAAAAAGCAAACTCTGTTAAGAATGGAGAGGGATTAGGTCTCTGGAGAGAGGGAAGGTCCGCAAAAAACTCTTCAATATCACTGATAAAATCAGTGTGGCCAAGCTGGTGAGGTGGCTCAGTGAGGAAAGCACTGGCCGCGAAAGCCTGGCGGCCTAAGTTCGATCCCGGGAGCCTACAGAGAGTGAGAGGAAAAGAACCAACTTCCCAAGGCTGTCTTCTGCCCTCTGCACACACCTGCTATGACGTGCACATAGATGCACAGACCCACACTCCATACACACGCACGCGCGCACACACACACACACACACACACACACAATTTCTGAAAACTTAAAAAAAAGTGTGGGGCTGGAGAGATGGCTCAGCTGCTCTCTAAGAGGGGTGGGTTTGGGTCGCAGCACCCACGTGGTGGCTCACAGCTATCTGTAACTTCAGCTCTAGGGAATCTGACATCAGGCAGTCATACGGTGAGCAGACATGCATAACACCCATACACATGAAATAAAAATCAATAAATCTAAAAGAAAAAAATTTTAAAAAGCTTAAAAAGTAAGCCACCGCTTTATAATTGCCAAGGAGTTTATTGGATCATCCTTAGTTTTGGGACATTTTAGTTCTTTCTACATAACCTGGTAAGTCTTTTAAAAATAGTTTATAGGGCCGGGCGGTGGTGGCGCACGCCTTTAATCCCAGCACTTGGGAGGCAGAGGCAGGCGGATCTCTGTGAGTTCGAGGCTAGCCTGGTCTAC
>NC_022032.1:20544331-20545653 GCF_000317375.1 Microtus ochrogaster | reverse complement strand
CTCATGTGTGGAGGTGAAGTGACATGGTTCAGGTTTTATTCTGTGGAGTCCTCAGGGATCCTGGGAGGCAGGAGAGTCTAGGCACAGCTTGTCATTCTCCTACTCTCTCATCCTTGCAGGCTTGTCCACAAACCTATTCACCTTTTAAAATTTGGGGGGAGTCCCCTTTACCTCACTGTTTAGGGTACTCACTGTTGTGGGGTGTTTGACCTTTCCTCTCTGCCATTGCTTTTGGCTGGCTTAAGTAGAGAAAATATTTAAGGAGGGAGGGACACAGACAGGTGAGCGCAGGAAAAGGAAAAAGATGAGTGTGTGAGTGTGTGTGCGCACATGCGTGCACCCTAAAAGTGGGGTCCTGCAAGTGAGGACCTGTGGTCTGTGGTTGTTGATCCTGCATGAACTCTGCACTGAGGTTGCAATGATCCTCTTTCTATGAAGAGAGACAGTTGAGGCCCCTGCATCCCAGGGTCACGCTGGACAGCTCTCTGCCATTGTTTCCTTAGTCTGGGGTATTTTATACATTATCTCTTGAATAGTTTTGGGCATTAAATGTTCATAATATGCAGCACCTCTGGAGGTAACGGTGGAAGGTACAAAGGTCTGGAGTTTGTAACAGCTTGAATTTCAGGCTTTTTGGATTAAGGGACCCTCAACCTCTACTAGCTCCCATTGGCCAGGCTTCTTTCCCAAGCTTTGTTTACATCAGTCCATGAGACCTAACCTGACTGAGCCTGTAGATGCCTCCAGAGGCCTCTTCTCCCTCTCACTTGACAGCCTAGGAAACTGAGCTCCCAGGTACTGGTGCATGCTTCTCACTTGGCTGGCAGCAGATTCTCCCTCCACACATTGTCTTCCTGCCTCACCACCGAGGTGCTGGCTAACTGAGAGAGTCCTTGGCCCTCCTTTCTCCTGGTCTGGAAGCAGCCTGGAGGAGGGGATGTTGTGAGGGCTGACACCCCCCCCCCGACCTAGACTTCACGATGTAATTGGGGTGGGAGTACACCCTCTTGCCTGCTCCCCACCAGGCTCCAGGGTTACTTTTCATTCTGACTTGCTGATTTCTGGACCCTGGGGCTTGGCAAGCAAGAGTGTTGGTTCACTCTGCCGCACGGAGAGGAGACGGACTTGTTCCTTCTGTTACCGAGAGTTAAACGTCTCAAGCGCTACTCTCGTGTACCCTTTCCCCCATGCTATCCTTTTGGATAATACTCAGACCATGGTGGCCATGCCATGAGGCACAATTGTTGAGCCACTTGCTCCTCGACTTTGTGCAGAGACATATATTCTCCAGGGCGCAGACACCAAGCTGGCTGCTTCCTGTA
>NC_022032.1:20540947-20543920 GCF_000317375.1 Microtus ochrogaster | reverse complement strand
TTTTTTTTTCCTAATGAATCTAGCTTTAGTTTAGGAATCTGAAAGAGTTGATACATAACCCTCAATAACACTGTTACAATTTGAATTGGGTCCCCCACAAATTTGTTTGTGGCTGTCTGAGACCTAAGTATTTCCGAATAGGATGCTATTTAGGCAGAGTCACTGCACATACAATGCATAGTGATGGGGAATATATAAATATATAAAACTATACAGTATTGTTATAAACTCACTTAAAAGTCCAAGCTGGCTTTGGAGTTGGAAAATGGCTCTGTCCTTCTCTAAATCCAAACATGTTAAAATAAAAATTCCAAGTTTCTGTCTCATGTCAGGAGCTATCTGGTATGGGACAGAAAGAAGGATTTTAGGAAAAACTTTACTGTTCTTTATACCTATTTTGTCTGTATTGTATCTTTTGTTGAATATATGTCTATGTGACTATTGTTTAAGTTTCCCACAATGAACAGTAGGTTTTCCTGCAGTAATCTTTGAAGTTTCCAGGAAGACGATGGGGCCGTACAACAATGACTCCCCTGGTTGATATGGGGTCATGATGCTGATAGCGCTACTATTAGACCAGTTTTGGGTACCAGCTGCTAAAGATGGTTCCAACATAGTTAGCTGAAATGGGGTACCTTCTTACAATGTTCTTGCCAGGCTCCAAATAAGAACTTCAGAGTAACCCTATCAGCTACTCAGGGACCAATTGCAATTATACCAGACAGTAATCTTGGAACTTAACCATCATTTTACTTTCACAGGATCCCATAGAAAGAACATCACCCCGTGACAACTGGAAGTAATTTTAGAAGACAACATCCTCTCTCCCAAACAAAGTCTGTCCTTAGGTTTAGGGACATCATATAGGGGTTGATTATTACCGGTTGGGGGTGAGGGTGGAAATTATGTAGGCCCAGAGATCTCTTTGAAAAAAAAAAAAAGAAAAATTGAATGGGATAATAGATTAGTGTGAGCTTACTTACACTAATAATATTAATAATAGTAGTAATTAATAGAGTGAACACTTGTGATCTATTATTTATAGACAATTTATAGATTCTTATATATTGATACAAATTCAAATTATATTTGTTATATTAAACATGCTCCTATTTCTGTTTACAATATGTATACACCCATGCAAAGTTATTTGTTAGATTATATGCAAGCATGTTTCTACCTCTGTTTAAGACATTTTGTGTATCTATACAATTTTAGGATATATTTATCATATTGCATTATATATTTCTACCTCTGATCAAGATACTTTTACATTGTTTACCTTTTGAGGTCACTGTCCTCATTACCTGCATAGTTGTTTAAAGATTATTTAATATTCTAATATGAAGTCTTAGTCATCCATGTTTGTCATACTTATAGTTAGACTAATCAAGTTCTTTAGATACATAGAGATTGTATTCTGCACAGATAGGTAATCTTCAACTACTTCAGACTGTAGAACATAAAATTTAAATAGCTTAGGGTTCTGTTGACGTGAGACATGATTGCTTCTGGCAGCACTGATCTTTTCCCAAGAGAGTGTTGAGCACCAAAGACACTCCACTTGGAGCTTGTTTTCTTCTTGGCAAAACTGGTCTTTGGGCAAGAAACTGCCCATGCCTCGACCACTGACAAAATGCATGGACAAGCAGGATATTAGAAAAAAGACTGCCAAACCTTGCCAAGACAGGGTAAGACAGTTTTGAAAAATTTCCTATCTCTGAAAATGGTCTGTCAGTTACTCTAGGCCTTAGCCAAATTTGGTTGCTTCAACACTGCAAATGAGACTTTGGGTGATTGCTCAGGTATCCAGTTGTCTCTGTCATCTACTGTACATTTTGGAAGCTGCTTGATTGCACTTCCTGCCTACTCAAGTAATATTGTCTCCCTTCTCAGACCTTCGATGGGGTTGAAGACTAGATAGTCGGAGTTACTTTCCTCTTATGATTTAGCCAAGCCATTTCTAATACAATAGATACTTAGACTCCTTGGGATAGAATGATTATTGAAACATCTAGCATATGCCACTTGCTTAATAATGTTTATGCTGGTTGTAATTCTAATTTTTATACTTGATATCTGTTCTTATTGTATATAGTTTTGTATTGGGTTTGGAATTCTCCTATTTAGACAAAAGGGGGAGGTGATGGAGAGCCTTCTTCAGCCAATGGCCTTTGAGGGGCTGGGGGTACCATGATCCCACCTGCTCGCCCCTCTCTTCCTGTGTGCTCCACACTTGGATGTTGGACCCCTGTTCCTATTCTATGAGCTTTCTCTTTTAATAAAGAAAAACCTTAGAATACCCTATTTGGAGCTAATGTGGGATTATTGATTCGTGTTTCCCCCATCTGATACAACCTGATGTGTTCTGCTTCAGTGCTATAATGTAGTCACTGGAGAGTAGAATGAGCACTATTATTATAATAGCATCTTTATAAAAGGGGAAACTTGGATACACACACACGCACACATATGGATAGCACCATATGAAGGCAAACGGTAAAACAGAAGCCACGTGGACCCCAGAGACTGTCAGTGGCAAGGCATGGACATATTCTTCCTCACAGCCTACAGAAGGAATCAGCCCTTGATCTTGAATACAACTTCCGTCGATTAAGTGATCTAGTGTGCGGGTGTTTGCTGCATCATGCCTAGAAAACTTGTACAAATACTTGGAGCAAGCCAAACAGTGAAAACAAAACCATGGACTTAGCCAAGCTCACTGGACTGGAACACTTTGTGAATGAAGCTCTGTGTGAATGGAGCCTTGCCTTTTCCTCTTGCACGCAGTCTGCGTCTGTATTCAGCAGCATAGCGGATCATATATATCTTGATTTTTAAAAAGAGATGAATTCTCAAGTGAACTATTATACACCAGAACTGGCTTGTCTAGGCAGAACAAGGTAACTGGGGGACTTGGATAAATCATACAGTTTGACTACTTAAAGCAGCTACTGGAGAGAGAGAGAGAGA
>NC_022032.1:20531526-20540847 GCF_000317375.1 Microtus ochrogaster | reverse complement strand
GGAGAGAGAGAGAGAGAGAGAGAGAGAGAGAGAGAGAGAGAGAGAGAGAGAGAGAGGAGAGAGAATATAATCCTGAGCAGTTGAAACCTGTGACTCAATGTGTGTGCATGCCCAGTGTTAAAGTACTCTGGTCTGCTTGAGAAATTGTAGAGATAATTAATTTTAAATTTTCTTAATGTTCTTCTTTTATATTTTATTTATTTATTCTGTGTACATATGTGCCAAGCCGCTTGAATTGAGGTTAGGGGACAACTTGTAGATGTTGTTTCTCGCCGTCTATCATGCAGCTCCCAGGGATCATATATTGGTCATATGCTGGTAGGTGTATTCCAATCCTAGAACATTCTCTATATCTACTAAGCAACACTGCTTTAGCAAATTTTTTGC
Source organism: Microtus ochrogaster (assembly GCF_000317375.1). NCBI lineage: Eukaryota > Metazoa > Chordata > Mammalia > Rodentia > Cricetidae > Microtus > Microtus ochrogaster. The sequence continues at coordinate 20,540,460 of NC_022032.1, read as the reverse complement.
AGGGAAACCAACCCTTGTTGACCCAAATGCCAAGGTCTTTGAGCCACTTCCAGGAAGCCTGCAACTGCTTGCAGCAGTGTGGAGTCCATAGTCCTGACTTTGTGCGGGCATTTCTTCAACCTTGATCATATGGAATTGGACAAATACATCAAATCACTTTCGGTTAAACTCTCACCTAGTGACTGAGGTTGGTGTCGGGTAACAGGATGTAGTAATACTACAAGGAACTAACCAACACAAGCTTGGACATCTCATACCAGGCGGTTGTGTTTGGATTGTTTCAGGATCTAAGTGGTTATTTATTTGTTTATTTATTTACTTTTGAAACAGACTCCTACAGTAGTCCAAGGCTGGCCTTGAACTTTTGATTTCCTCCCTCTACCTCCCAAGTGTGGCAGAAATATACTGATTTCTTAGAACGCACCATGAGGGATCCCCTTATCCCTAAAACTCAAATAACTTTTTATTTTTTACTTTCCTCTTTTCTGTTCATTTTCTTTCTCTGAAGGTAAATTCAGCTTTTTTAAAAAAAAAATTATTCATTTTACATACCATCCATAGTTCCCCCTCCTCCTCCTTCCCCATACCTCCCATCCATTCCTCAGAGAGGGTAAGGCCTCCCATGAGGGAGTCAACAAAACTTGCTATATCAAGTTGAGGCAAGACCAAACCCCTTCCCCCCTATATCAAGTCTGAGCAAGGTATCTCACCATAGAGAATGGGCTCAGAAAAGCAAGTTCATGCACCAGGGATAAATCCTGGTCCTACTGCCAGGGGTTTCATAAAAAGACCAAGTCACACAACTGCCACCGACATTCAGAGGGCCTAGCTTGGTCTCCTGCAGCTGTCAGTCCAGAGTCCATGAGCTCCCACCAGCTAGGGTTAGCTGCCTCTGTGGATTTCTCCATTGCGCTCTTGACTCCTTTGCTCATATGATTCTTCCTTCCTGTCTTCAACTGACTTCCAGGAGCTCAGCCCAGGGCTTGGCTGTGGGTCTCTGCATCTGCTTCCGTCGGTTACTGGATGAAGGCTCTCTGACGACAATTAGGGTAGTCACCAGTCTGATTACAGGAGGAGGCCAGTTCAGGCACCCTCTCCGCTATTGCTGGGAGTCTACACTCAAAGAATTTAAGTTTAAAAATGCATCACGACTCTGGAAAAATCTTTGGGAAGCTAGAGATGTGCAAGCAGACAGACTCTGCAGAGCCAGGAAGCCAGATCAGATATCCTTCGGAAGCTAGTCTCTGAGATTCCTTTAGAACAAAACTTCCCTGTCAAATGTCTGGCGTCAACTTCCTGTTTCCATCATTTCCGTTTGTCTCTAGTGCAGTGATTCCTAACCTTCCTAATGCTGAACCTTTTAACACCATTCCTCCTGTTCTGGTGACTCCCAACCATAAAAGTATTTTGTGGCTACCCCCTAACTGTAATTTTACTACTTTTATGAATCATAATGCAAATATCTGATATACGACCCCCGAGGGGGGTTGTGACCCATAGGTTGAGAACCACTCTGGTGGCTTCTTATTTGTAATTGGCCCATCTCGTTTCTGCATGGCCTCCTACCTTCTCTTTGCTGGCACAGGGTGTGATGACGTGGATACTCTCTTGTAGGCTGAGGTGGGGTATGGCCGGTAGGTTTAGTCGGGTTTGTGTGCTGAGGCACCTCACGTGTGTGGAGTGTTCTGACTTGCCCCTCGGCAGTGCCAGGGAGCCTGCCTGCTTGGAGGACTGGAAGGAGGCCATGGCTCTTTGCATCTGAACTGTCTGGTTTCCCAGGGGGCCCTGGGAAAGGTAAGAGGGATTGGAAGCGTCTGTCAGCACGTGCGCTTGCCTCATCCTCCCTTCCCGTTTGAATTAAAGTCGTAGTGAGACCTATTCAGCATGCATCTTATGTAATCTTTACCCTTCTTCCCAGGGGTAAAAGAAAGCAGACAGAGTTAACTGCAAATCCTACACATACAAAAATAGCAATACTACAGACACACATATAAAAAAAAATCTGATCTTATTGGTAATTTCTTATGTCCACAATGTAAATGTACTTATCTGTCTTACAGAAGGCGTAATTTTGAACTTAATTCTCCTTGTCTCTGTCTCCCTTTCTGTCTCTGTCTGTCTGTCTGTCTGTCTGTCTGTCTGTCTCTTTTGTGTGTGTGCGTGTATGTGTCTTTGTCTGTCTTTCTCTGTATATGTATACATGCTTGTAGGCTTTGGAGCTCAACCCTGGGTGCTGCTATCCAAATGCTCACTTTCTTGTTTTGTGGATACAGGATCTCTTGGAGCTCTCCTATCAGGCCAGGGAGCCCACAGATCTGCCTGCCTCTAACTCCCCCTACACTCCTACTGGTAGGATTACAAGTATTCGCCGTTATGCCTGGTATTCTCAATATGGAATCATAAGATAAAACTTACTCTTATTCATGGTATTTGTGGCAATCATACGGTTGCTCGGGGCAATCCCCCAGTCTCTGGGCTGCTTTCTTGCCTCTTACAATAGGTGGCCATATATCCTCCTATGCCTGGTGTAAGTTTGCTAATGCATCTTACATTCTAATGCAACTTCTGTTCTAATGCAACTTCTGTTCTAATGCAACTTCTGTTCTAATGCAACTTCTGTTCTAATGCAACTTCTGTTCTAATGCAACTTCTGTTCTGATGCAACATCTGTTCTGATGCAACCAATAACACTCTTTATTTTACAAAGCAATCTATGCTTGAGGAGATGACTCAATGAGTGAAAATGCTTGCTGCAGGCATGGCAACCTGAGTTTATCCAAGAGATTCACGTGGTAAGGAGAGGACTGACTTCTGTGGCTTCCACAGACAGGCTGTGGCACATGCAGTATCAGTATGAACTGTTACGAGACGTAGGATTTTTCGTATTCCCCGTTGCTTGTGTTGCATGAGTGAAGCTCACACAGATATTTGTCTCACTTGACTCCCTTCCAGTGTTTAAGCCATCCTATGAATAAGTACTTATGGGTACACGCATGGGAATGCCAGGAGCCAGATTTCCACAGACGCTTCCAATGACTGCCCCCCCCCCCAACCCCAGCTCCCCTGCTCATTTCTACAGATGAGGTATGGGCTTGGAGTTCAGCACACACGTTTCCTTCAGACTAGTCAATCTTGAGCATTTTCTTTTTCTCATTCTGTCTGTGGGTCAGCGCAAGTTCTTTGGCCAACCGAAGCCCATGCTACTACACAACTCTATTCTGAAGGATGGGTCATCTATCTGACATGTGGCTCACGGTGATTTTGAAAGCATTCTACACGAGCTATTTAAAAGAGGAGAAACTCAAATACTTCCTGTCATATCCAATTTCACTCAAGGCTTTTGTTGTTCTGTTTGCTTGTTTGTTTTTACACTTTTAAAACTCTATCTAAGAGTTCTTGGGGTCTCGGTGGGCTTCAAACTCAAATGTGAAGGCCTGAGATTGGATCCCCAACTCCCATGTAAAAGCCTGGCATGGCCTGTAACCTCAGCACTGTGGGGGACGGACAGAGGCAGGAGACTCACTAGGATTTGCTGCCAACTTAGTTAAAAAATCTGCTAGCTCCAAGGTTTTGTGACAGGCCCTAACTCAAGGGAATATAACTAGCATGGGCACACCCATATACACGTATAACACATACAAAATGAAAGGGAAATAGCAGACTTTCTTCATTAATTCCAGTGATGTTCAGATGTCTTTGAAGGCTGGCTAAGATCTCCAGCGCTAACACAGAGTGAGCACTACACACGCCATCACCGACCATCTCTGCCAAGTCCACTTGAACGGCTTGTTTTCAACTTCCCTCCCATATTTAGCAGCTTAAGGAATTAAGTTGTGGAATCACATGATAGGAGAAAGGCGTGGTGCCAGTCCTATTTGCTAATATACAGATTACTCCCTAATAACGGTCTGAAGGAGGTTTTGTCCGGTGGCGTATTATCGCTTATTACTCGACCAGGATAAATAAGTACATTTATTTATTTGTGTGTGTATGTCTGTGTGTACATATGTACTGGAGAAGGTCTGGATCTTGCTGACAAGCCAATTTACTCAAAAGATGCAAACTTCAGGTTCAGTGAAGAGACCCTGTCTCGAGGGAATAAGGTGGCCAAAGAACAGAATGCCCAGTGCTTTGTTTTGCCCTCTCAGCCACGCATGAGGCATGTGCCCCTCAACAGGATGATTTCCCAGAATGCCAGAGACGGGAAGTGTTGTGGGGTTGCCTATATTCTGTGTTTTGTATCCATAGAGACAGAAGCCCAGGGTGATGCTACCCCTGGGCATCAGGAGAACAAACATGTGGAAACATGTGATCTTTTAAGTAATAAGCACCAAGGCTCAGAACCGGAAACTGGGACAGTTGCCGTGGCAAGGGCGGGGGTCAGAGGACAGCTCTCAGAAGTCAGTCTCTTCTTCTTCCAGATAAGTCCTAGATCAAACTCAGGTTGTCAGGCTGGGTGACAGGGGTTTTCACCTGCTGGGCCTTCTCACGAGCCACTTCATGATTTTTTTAATGAGAGAGAGAAAATATATCCACGAATATATTTCCTACTACACAAAAAACCCACTGGTTGGTTATGTTATAGCAAAAATATGTTAAGGATTTTCTTTGCTTAACACAAATATATAAAGTATGCATTTTTCTTTTCATTATGAAACAGTGAGGATTGCACACATGCTCACTTCTATTTTTCTAAATACATCCAGGTCAGTATAAGTTATGATAACCCAAGGAACTCACGGATCCTGGGATCTCAGGTCGCAGGTCCCATGAATGAGCAGCATTAGGAAACATACAGAGACCATGGAGACAGTCTTGTTCTGTCTCTTGGAGCTTGGCAGGAGAAGTGGATGCTGATCACTGTTATTTCCACAGCAGAAGCCAGAGACCTATGTGGGAGATGGGGGAGGGGTGTTCTTAAAATGGTCGGCCATCTAAATCAGGTAACTGAATTTCTTCTTCCACCACCCCCAACAACCTGTGACTTCTACTTCAGCTTGTCTCATTCACAAGCTTGGATTTTATGAAGGAGAACCTGGTGTTGGCTATTTGAATTTCAGACAAACTTAGGATCTCTCTGGAGTGGTGGTTCTCAACCTTCCTAATGCTGCAGCAGCCCTTTAATACAGTTCCTCATGTGATGGTGACCCCCAATGATAAAGTTATTTTCTTTGCTATTTTCTAACCATGATTTCCCTACAGTTATGAATAGTGATGCAAATATCTGTGTTTTCTGATGGTCTTAGGTGACCCCTGTGGAAGGGTTGTTCAACCCCCAGTTCTCAAACCTGTTCTTTGTGGGAGGGTCCTCAGTCTGTCCAGGCTTTGTAAAGATTAGGTTTTGGTGCTATTTCTGCCTCCTTGAGTCAACTCCGGTTCTTCAAACGCTCAGATGTTGCTGCACTGTGAGCTAGTGTGCCAAACCTGTTTGAAAACGAGACAGATTTTTAAAGCTGATTCATGGGGCAGGGAAGATGTCTCATTCGGTGGTATGCTTCCTGTGAAAGTTTGCTCCTCAGTTCTTAGTTTAGAGAAAAAAAAAGCCAGACATTGTGGTGCTGGAGAGGGATTCCTGGTCCTCTCTGACAAGCCTCTCCGGCCTTCTCATTGAGTCTCAGGGCCCAGTGAGAAACTCTGTAACAAAAATGAGGTGGACGGCTCCTGAGGAATTGTGCCTGAGTTGAGCTAGACTTCCACAGTTATGTGCAAACATATGCACACCCATCCACCCACACTTGTGCATGTGCACGTCCACACACATCGAAAGAAATTAAAGTGAATCAAGCATACTTGGGTTCACAGGGCATACACTAAATCTTGATGAGCTGATCTCTTTGGGTAAAGTGAGTTAGGGACTCTTCAGGTTTAATTGGGAAAAGAAACTCAACATTGATTTCTGTGTATGTGGGCAGGTCGCAAAGGGCTTTTACCACCGTGCTGCATGCATATGCAATAGAGAAGAAAACTTTCAGGACACAGATTTTGCTTTGCTGGGGACTGAACTCACAGCATCAGACTTGCTTGGTGGCGAATTCCTTTATTCGCTGAGTCCTTTTGCTGACTGTAAAAATTATCATAATAACGTTGAAGAGCATCTTGTAAGCTTGATTCAAGAGCCCTGGGGGTATTTTCCCAAAGAAGAATGCTATGTGATTTTAAATAACACCCTATGCAGAATAACTCTTTTTAAAGATTTATTTATTTATTATCTACGCAGTGTTCATCCTCCATGCCTGCAGGACAGAAGAGGGCACCAGATCTCATTACAGATGGTTGTGAGCCACCATGTGGTTGCTGGGAATTGAACTCAGGACCTCCAGAAGAGCAGTCAGTGCTCTTAACCTCTGAGCCATCTCTCCAGCCCCCTGCAGAATAACTCTTGCTAACAAAGTTCAGGGAACAAAACCAAGTGCTTGCACTGTCGCTGTCTGACCCTGCCACAGAAGGTGGCTCAGTATTTTCATTATCTCAGACTGCCTTCATTTGTGAATTGGGGCTTCTCCGTGCTAGTTAGTACACCAACTGAAATATTTAATCGTTTTGGTATACCATACAATGCTGACTTTAAAATTGTTAATATTGAACTAGATTACTGATTCTAAAGTTTGATTTTCAAATTACCAACCTTATTTTGGAAGATCTTCTAACAAATAACTTAGGCATATGATTACATGTAGCTTGGGCTTTACCTCTCTCTGTCCCTCTCCTTGTCCCTGTCCCTCTCCCTCTAGTCCAGGCTGGCTGTGATATCCTTGCTTGTCTTTCTGACTTCTTGGATTTTAGGTGTCTGCTACCATGTCTAACTCTCATGTATTTTGTTTTAATTTTTAGATTTTGCAACATAGTCTTGTTTTAATGAATGCTTATATTGTTTGTGGGAAAGTTGTGTATTATTTTAGAGCCGGCCTTCTCTTTCCTAGAGAGAGCCTTGCCTTGGGCTTCCAGGGTATAACACAATGGTGACCCAATGGAGTTAGGGGCAGGGGTCTAGGTGGGAGAAAGTACAGTCAGTGCCAGAGAGAGAAGCAATGAATACGGCTTCCAGATTGATGCCCAGGGCGACTGGATGATAAGAACACGGTCAGTAGACCTTGGAAGTGTATACTAAGACTTTAAGGTGGGGCTGGAGAGGTGGCTCAGGGAGGAAGAACACTTGCTGCACAGGTGTAAATACCTAAGTTTGAATCGCCCCACCCTTGTGGAAAGCTGGGGCTGGCAGTACATACAACCACCTGTTACTCCAGCAATACGGTGGAGTGGAGACAGGATTACTGGGGCATGCTGGCTGCCAGGACTAGCTCCGGGCTTAGCGAAAGACTCTGTTTCAAGGGCAGAAGGTAAAGAGAGGGGGAGCAGGCCACGTTACCCCTCCTCTAGTCTCTGAGCGTTCACCAGCACACACATACATAAGCACACCACACACAGATAAGCACAACACACACACTGAAAGAGAACAAAAACGACCCCACAAGTTGGGCGTGTAAGGAGGTGGTGATGGGTTTTGTCCAGTGAGTAGTATGAACTGATTTTCCATGAACTATCCACAGAGATATACCGATAGCAGGATGTGAATGTTTGCAGACATGGGAGAGAGAACCTGGATGGTAGGAGCATTTTAGAAGACACTTAGGAGGTTAAAAGAATGCGGAGGATGTTGGGCTCTGCTAGTGAGCTTGTGATGATAAAGATGGGACACTTGGGTGAAATTTAGAAAACAGCCCATGCTACTCTATCAGAGCTGACACCAAGGAGTCAGAGAGCCAGGGGAGAATGGCAATAGAGCAGTGGGGACAAGCTAAGAGGAAGAAGTGGGACAACAGTGTCCAACAGGAAATCACGTAAGGACTGAAGTTGTGAGTGGATTTGTCAGTGAAGAGATGGTTATGTATATTAACAGGAGGGTAAATGTGTGAATACGTCATTAGGGTTTACCTAACAGCCAAAGGGACTGAAAAGGACTCAGAAGGACTGGTGTAAGCAATGAGTGCTCCCTGCACCGTTAGAAAAGAATTTATCCAAAGTTCAACTGACTCCTAGTCTCTGTGTGTCGACTCATAAGCTCTTAAAGATTGGTGCCCCCCCCCCGCCCCTCACCCTGTGCCCTCTGCCTGTCGCCCAACCCTCACGAGTCAACACTTGCAGGCTCTGTCTTGATAATGCTTCCCGTTTCCCCTCACCTGCTTTGTGCTAGAATTCCAGTTCAAACTGGAATTATATCCTGTCAGTTCCGCCATCTTGTTCTCTAGGCTACCCTCCCTGTAACAGCTCAGCAGTGTTCTCTAGACTACCCTTTCTAGCACAGTTCAGCAGTGTTGCCTCCGAAGCAGTTTGGAGGTATGGCTTTTGTGGTCTATTTCATAAAGCATTCATTTTAGCTGTGAAGTTCAACATTTCTGAGGAAGTTTATACACTGGGTGTATTACTATAGTTCTTTGTTGTTGTTGTTTTTTTTTTTCCCAGCATTCTCACAGTCCCAGCCTTCCCCCACTCTTGTCGGCAGCCAGCTGGCTGGGGTTGGGTTTTGAACACATATCCATTTGCCTCTCTCCTTTATGGGGTCTTCAGTCTGCCTTCCACTAGTTGAAGGCTTTCCCGGGAGAAGCCGTCCTATCTTACACCAGTGTCTTCCTGGAAAAGATGGCAGGCTAGCCAGCACAAAACACTCCTTTCTTCTTCCCAGTAGTGAGCTCTAGGGTAAAGAACAGGTGGGTGTGGGCTCTCCCCAGGCTGTCCTGAGCAGTGAGGTGACCTCACAGGGCAGGTAGAAGACCTGGGTAGGGCCATTTCAGTGTTACCAGGTGGCCAGAGTTCCCTTTCTCTACTTTTGTCTTTCATTTCTCATCTTTTGCTTCATTTGCTGTTTTTTAATACGGAAAAGCAGCATTTTGTCTTCCAGGAGTTCCCAGGCCTTTCCCCAGTCAGGGAAGAGGATCT
>NC_022032.1:20530503-20531086 GCF_000317375.1 Microtus ochrogaster | reverse complement strand
GCCACTTTCTGAGGAGGGAGATGACAGATTCAAAGGGTTGGGGACTGGGGACCAGCTCAGTGAACCCAGTGCTCAAGAATAGACTTTAGGAATCCTGGAGATGTTCTGGTAGTGAGAATCTGGGGCGAGGTTGTCTCGGGACCCACAATGTGGGTTGCATCTGGTGTTTCCATAGCTTGAATGGCCTTTGAGAGGATGCAGTGGCTGGCCGACACCTGGCCAGGCTCCCGTGCCCGTGTTGGGCCTCACCTTGTTGTGAATTTGTTCAAATGCTAGACACACCTTGCAGGGTGTCAGCCCGGAGCTGCTATATGGTGTCATAGATGCCACGTCCTTTGTCAGCTCTCTCTGTTTTGTTAGTTTTCGTGCTAGGCTCCCGGTACACGGATATTGATGTCTTCTCTGAAGCTTGTGATGGGGCGATGTGGAGGTTCCATCTTGTACCCCAAACAGTTGTGCATCTACAGTTCCTAAAGAAGGCAAGAGCTGGACGAGGAGTGAAGTTTGGGGCACAGGTAGAGAGCTGCTTCCTCTTCAGGTCAGAGGTCACACACCATAGGGCAGTGCACTCTTCCTTCAGTGT
>NC_022032.1:20523532-20530088 GCF_000317375.1 Microtus ochrogaster | reverse complement strand
TCATATAATCTCCCCTCCCTTCAGTACTTTCTGTGTCTTCCCCCTCTCAAATTTATGGCTTTTTTTGTTAATTATTACCATTACAAGTACTTATCAGTTAACATAAATCATAAAGTACATATATGTATAGTATATAATATATAAAACATGTAATAAAAATAATACGATACATATAAATATAACCTACTGAGTCTATTCAGTGTTGCTCATATGTGTATGTGTTTAGGGCTGACCACCTGGTATTGAATAGCTAATTACGGAGCTCCTCCCTGGGGAGGACTGATCATCTTCCTCCCTCATCAGCCACTAATTGTCTATGGCTTTCTTTAGGGGCGGGTCTTCCATGTTGGGATGATGTCAGGGGCACTGTGATTATTCAGGTCTTGTTTAGGCATTGCTATAGTTGAGATTTCATGAGTATAACTTCCCTTTCATATATAGAAGACATAAGTCTCTCAGGCAATGTCCTGTTTCTTTGTTCTCACAGTCTTTCCGGCTTCTCTTCTGTGATGTTCTCCAATGGGGCTGGGCACCCCATAATCACTTATTTCATAAGGATAACTGGAAGGCAGTTAGGGGTTATAGTGGCTTAAGGAAGAGGCAACAGTATATTCTCCTTTAGGTTCTATGGCCTCACCCCGTGAATCATGGGCAGTTGTCGTACCACAGTACGAGGCATGGTTTCTGTCCCACTGAGTGACCCTTAACAGGGTCTTACCTTCAGATTCTGGGAGGGAACCAAGGGCAATAGCAATAGCCTGTATCGTTTTGGGAGTTCTTTGAATTCCCATGACCAAGATCTCAAAGGGAGATTTCTCATGCTTGGTACTGGGGTTTTTGCGAGCTAGGCTATAGATCTTGAAGAGACCATTATCTCCTCTAGTGGGGTATTTTTTTTACGCATGCATACGTGTGCATGCGCGAGCACGCACGTACACACACACACACACACACACACACACACACACACACACCAAATAACCTAATCCTAAAGCTTGAAAGAAGCGCTGAACTGGAGAGATGACTCGGCCATTAAAGACCAGGCTCACAAACAAAAATAGAAGAAAAGCACATAAAATCCTCAACAACACTAATCATCAGAGATAAACAAATCAAAATTATTATAAGGTACCCCTTAAGACCCCTAGGTAGGCTATTAGCCAAAGGAAGGAAGAGGGAGGGAGGGAAAAGAGAGGTGGGCAAGAGGAGGGAGGGAAGTGCTCCAATAGCGAAGACATATTTGAGACCCTGTGTATGGTTGGCAGAAACGAATAACTGTATAATCACTGTGGAAAAGAGTATGGCAATACCTCAAAAAATTAAAAACCAGGATTAAAATATGATCCGGTAATTCCTGGATCCATAATGTCTGAATAGGCTCCCAAAGGAACAGAATAGAAGGTATGAGAGAGAGATTGGCGAGCATAACAGTTTTAGTCATCAAAGTTAAAACGTGAAAGCAACTCATTTCCATCAATGCATACACAAAACGCAGCTTATCCACACGGTAGAATTTTACATCTGTGGGTGGAGGCCTGAGGTTCACTTCAGGTGTTCGTCAGGTTCCACCCACTGGTGTTTTCTTGAGACACTGTCCGTCATTGGCCAGGACATCTCTGATTGTGATAGACTGGCTGGCCAGTGAGCCACGGGGATCCTTTTGTCTCCACCCCTCCAGCACTGGATTTACAGGTGTGTTGCCACCACGCCTGGCTTCTTTTTTACATGGGTTGTGGTTGTGTAACTCATATCCTCAGGCTTGTAGCTCAACTATCTTTCTGGCAATTAGATTATATTTGTGAACTCCCAGGTTGAATATTGGGGGTTCCCAAAGATGGGCTGCCTTGGTGGATAGTTCATGCCTAAGAGACGCTGTTGTCTCACTCAGGAGAGCTAGAGGACTAGGAACTGTGGCTAGGGATCCAGGGGTCACGTAAAAGCACAGATGAACAAGCTGAACTTGACTTTCACAGTGGGCGTACCCATCCCTTCTCTTCGGTTGACCATTGCACGTTGTTAGCCAACGTGGGTGAGTCAGTTACTGCGTCAGGCATCATCTGGGCTCCGAGAGCCCTGACGTATTGACTGCCTGGTTCTTATGAGTCTGGCTGCTTGGCTACTGCAGGCTCTCACTTCTCTGCAAGGTTTGTTGTCACAGGTGACCGAGACCTGTTATAGCTTCTCTCTTCAGACATGTGCAGGTCCACTCAATGTTTCAGGGTGCGAACATGCACACCCCGTTTTCCCCACAAACGACATGTAATTCAAACTTAACTTCCCACAAATTCCCAACCAGTCCCCACTTCCTATTCCCCACCCTCTAGCTCCTTCTACACAAAAATTCTAAAATGATGACTGGATTTTGCTTTGAGCCCGTCTGTGGCTCCCAGTCCACCAGGAGTAGAATGTAAAACCTTGAACATGGCCGACAAGTCCCTGCATGAGCTACTCTCCCTTCCTCCATGACCTCATCGCCCACGACTTTCTTGCTCAGCTCCGATCCCAGCCATACTGGCCTTCTAGCGTTTCTTCCAACAGAAACCAAGATTCTTTTCTACCCCAGGGCCTTTGCACGGCTGTTCCCGTGGCCCCAAACACCATCTCCTTCCCTGCTTGAGGAATTCTTCATGCTATAGACCTCAGCTCCTGCCATGTCCCATGGAGGTTCTGCATCTTCACAAAACGTGGCACAGAGTTTTGGCTTGCATGGAGCTTTCTGCATTTCTTTTCCACTAGACCGTTCATCGCAGGGAGCCATGTGTGGTATTTTACACACGCGATCTGCTCAGTTTGTGACTCTCACAGCTGTCACAGGATTGCCATCACTCTTAACCCCTAATTGTTACGGTAATTAGTGTAACCACTCTGGTTTCATGAGAGGTACTAGTAACTGTTGATTTGAGATATCTAAATGTCATAACTCGCATTTATGAAAACATTAAAAAATACCCACCTTTATGGCCCTTTAGACCTTCTAAGCCAGTAGTTTTTCTGATTTTTGCATTTTAGCAAAAGGCACCTTTTGAGGGATTGTCTTGATTTATAAAGTGGCTGCTGAACATTGGCTAATAGGTTTCTACTTAGTAATTAATATTGCTTGATGTAGTTATGCGTTTTATAAGTGACTTGTGGCTTTTTATCCCCGCCCCTTAGTATCCGCAGAGAGATTTTTTTTTTTTTTTTTTTCTGACAAAGAGATACTGGCGATAGATAGATAGACTAGATCTCATTGCCTTTCTGCCTCCTGGAAGTCTTGCCAGGGCTTTCTGAATCTTAACCCTTTAGAGCCCTCCGACTGCTGAGTTCCCATGAAGGTTTCCTATTGCTGGCTCTGCATCTCATCTTGTCACCCATCAGCGTGGAATACCACCTTTAAAATGATTGGAAACGTCTCCTTGTCACAGATGCACTAAAAAAAAAAAAAATGCTCAAACGCCAAATGACAGATCTCTTCGAGAGGCAATCAGCTTTATTATCGTTGTTTATAGCTCAAAACGCATTTTTGGCAATCCAAGTGGGGAGGTGAGCGTGGCGGATAAGAATGGGAGTGGCGGCGCGTGGCGAGGCTGGCGGCCAGGCCGGGCGCCTTTAACTCGGCGTGACCTCGCGTCTGGCCCGCGCCCCCTCCTCCGCGCGCACCGCTGTCCTGCAGCGATTGGTGCTTGGACCATAAACAGCTGTGCAGGGCCGGGCGGTGCGGAGGCCCCGGGTCCGCCAGCGCAACCAGGCCACCGGGGAGTGACTGCCACTCAGGATCGCGGAGGGAACAGGCCGTTGGCGCGTGGCAGGCAGCGTGGGCCTGGCGTCCCCGCGCGTTCGCGGCGCCCCGTGGCTCCGGCTAGGCGCAGGTGGGCCGGGCCGGGCGCCGCGGATCGGCGCGTTCCCACGAAGGCTAGCCCTCGGAGCGAGGGGGAGGGACCATCGGAAAGACGTGGAACGATCCGCGCGGTGTCATCGGCAGGGCCCAGGCCCCGCGTCGTCGTTGTCGTCGCCGCCGCCGCCGTCGCCGCCGCCGCCGCAGCTGGGGCTTTGCTGCCGGGATCCCCGCTGAGCCTCTGCTCAACCCCGAGATTAGCATGACACTGGGTGGCCGTCCCGCTTCCTGCCGTGCCAAAGCGCAGCGCGCTAGTCACCGGGCGGCGATGGCCCCGCGTGCGGGCCGATCGCCGGGCTCCGCAGCTACCGCGGCCCGTGAGTAGGAGTATGCCTGCGGCGGGGGACCCACGCGTGTCGGCACGCGTCCCCACCCTCCCGCGCCCCCGCCAGCCTTGGAAGGAGGAAGCCTGACGCGGCGCCGCGGTCGTCAGCACCCATTGGGCTCTTTCTGCGTTGTCGCAGCAGCGGTCCCGGTGCTCCCGCGCGCCCCCCGTTCGAGCCTCTGGAATGAAGACTGCCTCCCGAGGACTGCGGGAGAAGCAGAGGCAGGCAGCGCCGGGGACTGCGGGCCTCGCAGCTGGGAGGTCCGGGGGGACGCGACTCGGACGCTGTCATCCCCACGCCGCCTCGCGCTGAAGCCTCCCTGTACGGTTGAGGCTGCAGCCGCCCGGTCAAGCTTCCTGGGCGAGCGATCCCGGGTCGGCCCCCGGAGGCCTCGGCTTCCTCATTTGTTTGGGTCTTTTGTGCTGTGGCGCACAGTTGGCTAAGCACTCCTGCGCTGAATCGGGCCATTGTCTGCGCTCCCATTGCTTCCACGCTGCAAGTCTCGGCGCCCCCACCCCGGCCGCCCCCTCCCTGCAGCCGAGCCTCCCAACGTGCCTTCCCCCCCCAGGAATCTGGAAGCTGGAAGCCGGGAGGATTGCAAATGAAGTGGAATGCATTGTGGGACGAGTGTAAAATCGGAGCCTTCGCCGTGGGGGTGTGGGGGGGCGTGGGGAGGGCCGGACCTGCCTCTGGCGGTGTAGACACCGACGAGAAGAGGGGCTGGGGAAAAAAAATGCGCGCAGAATCCTCCCGGGTCGTGGCCGCGGTAGACGGATGAAGCAGCGCGCTGCGCCCCGGCGCTGAGGCCCCACTATCGGGGCACCAGGGTCGCTCTTGCCCACCATGAAGAAGACCCGGAGCACAACCTTGCGGCGAGCCTGGCCTAGCTCGGATTTCTCGGACCGGGCCTCGGACCGCATGAGGTCCCGCAGCGAGAAGGACTACCGCCTGCACAAGCGCTTCCCCGCGGCCTTCGCGCCCCAGGCTTCTCGGGGCTACATGACATCAGGTTGGTAACCACTGTTCAGCCGCTGGCCGTGCTCGGTGCGCCGCGGCTAGTTTGGGGGTTTGGTGGGTAGAGGACCTGCTGTGGTGGATGTGCCGAGTTATGGGGAGAGCAGGGAAAAATTAGCTCCCATCCACCATTTTGTACCTCTGCAAGATCCACAGCAGGCCCTCTCAATATGGGGTTGGAGAGCTATTAGTTAGGTAAAATCGGGGAGGGGGATCGAGCCGAGCATCTGGTCTGCAGGGAGATATGAGGACTGCAGCCTCCCTGAGCTTTGTGAAAGGAGAGCCTGCGTCTAGGGTTGCCCGCAGTGCCAGGTTAGCCTGTTCCTGCATTATGGCCAGTTACCTTAGAGGGTATTTAAATAGACAACACCCCCCCCCCGCCCCTTAAAAAGAAACAGGTTCCATGCACCGTTCTAGATGATTCGAGGTTCTGACCATGCCCATCTGAGGCTCGTTCGATTTGCACACAGGGACTCTGCTGAGGCTCCTTGAATGCTTGGGGCGGGGGTTGTGGTGTGTTTGCATACGGAATACTCAAGGATTGTGGGTGGACTTAGCGTAGGTTGCATCAGTGCTGTGGTTGCAATGGAGGCTGTATCGTGTTTTGCATGCGGGATGGGAAGGACAAACACAATGGTTCACAGAAGTGAAGGCTTCAAAACAGGTTTCCTGTGAAAATGCAGCGAGTGTTCTGAGCCTCCTTGAATGAGCAGGTTCTCTATGAATTCCATTCGCTGGCTTTGCTTTGTGACTTGGGAACCAAGTACTTGAGATGCTGAAGGGAGAAAAGCCTGGGAACCTTGTGGTTTGTGTTCCTTACTTGTATGCAAAGAGGTGGGAAGATACCAATGTTTTCATTCTGGAAAAAAAATTAATTTGCTTTTAAGTGCAATGTAAAGGAAGCATGGAGACCGAATTCTATTGCTAAGTCCCTGTACCAAGATGCCCTAAGCCCTGTCTTAACTGGGGAGATTGTTCTAAGCCTGTGGTTGGTACTTACAATCTAGCATTACTTTCTCCTTAAGTAGCAAATCCTTTTAAATTGGGGTCAGTATCTCGCACTTCAAAAATGTCCCATGACCATGTCTCCATTCACGGAAAAGCCTCAATCCATGTAACTATCCTTTTTATCGCAAAATCAGGCAAACATAAGGGATGTTGCGTGCTATTTTGGCTATCACACTCCCTGGATTTTCTCTTTCATGAAAAAACCATTTTTGGAAAGGAAGTGACAACCACAGTTTACGCTTAAGTAATCTAAGTTGTGGCTGTGGTTGCTCCATTCTTTACTATCAGGACAGTGAACGTACTGTACACCTAGAGGCAGCTCTATACCCTGTAC
>NC_022032.1:20519495-20522994 GCF_000317375.1 Microtus ochrogaster | reverse complement strand
GTGTAAGGCTAATCCTAGGCTTCTCCCACTAAGGTTTGGATGCTTCCATTGCATCCTCAGCACACCCCTCTTTCTTGCTCCCCGCCCCCCTCCCCCAGGAAATCAGAATTGACAGAGTGGTTGGAGGGCAGGTGCTATGAGTTCTCCAACAAGCCTGCAAGACTTTGTGTAATAATGTCAGGCACATTCCCGGGGAGTCTATTTTTATCTGCCTCATCATTGCTTCCTCGTGATCACGTTTTTCAGACTTTGCAAAAGAACTTTACGACGGCCAGCGCTGTGAGACATTTTTGAGGGCATGAGGAAGGGTCTTCCGGTTTTACGTGGTTCTCTCATTTTGTTCCGTGGGCGACCTGCAGATGGTCAGACGGCCTTCCCGGAATAACCTGATCCAAACTGGCGGTGTTCTGCCCAGACTCAGTGTCAGGTTACTGTTGAGATCAGAGCATTCCCAAGGAGAGGGCGGTGTCATTTGGTGGAGCGCTCCTGAAGACCAGTGTCTTGTTAGATTCTTGTGAGGATCCAGGGTTGGACAGAGCATGGGCTTTGTCCAGGATGTCTGCTAGTACCTGGAATGAAAAGCGGGTCTAGGGTTCATTGAAAGAAAGAGTGAATCCCAAGGCAAATGCTTACAATGAAAACATCGAGAGGGCGGTGGACCCCTTTTGGTTGGGGTGACTCTAGAGAGCAACCCTCTTTTTTATATCCCTCCCCAAATTTGGCTCCTTTCGGCACCACGGGAGGTGGTGGTAGCTGATGCTGTGTGAAACCCGTGGAGATCATTGGAGGAAGCTCTTCCTCCAGCAAGGCGTGAATGGAATCTGCAATAACAAGTTGGTTGTTCTGGGTGCTAGCTGGAGCGTCGTTTCATGTCTCGTAGCATGACGGGAAATGAAGCAGCCTTGAAACGTGAAGGTTTGACAGCTGGTTCTGTCCGCCCAGCTGCCGGCTCCACTCGTTCCTGTTACCATGCTCCATTTTAGTCAAGGAAGAGTTTGCCGTGTAGGTAAGTTACTTGGCTTCAGAGATCAGCCTCTTCAAAACTGTGCTGCATAGTCTAGAGCAGCTTCGGTTTTGAGACCTTTTAGAAACGCCCCCAGAAAATATGAAAATTAAAGAAAATAACTTAAAAAAAATCTTTGAGAAATGAGAAATCCCGGGACGGTTTTACAGGTACACACTGACAGCTGTCCCGGATTTAGCGCGGCTCTCTAGCACGTGGTAGGTGCTTCGAGAGAAGTTGTAGGCCTTTATGATAAGTTTTATGAGACAGCGCCATTTCTAATTGGTAATAAGTGAATTACCAATGTGGAATGTGATTGACAGCAGTGGGCTTGACCTTTGGCCTTGATTTTTTTCCCCCCCTGCTCCCTTCAGGAAAAAAATTTAGTCTTATGAGGTCAGGCCAGACACACCTGAGGCTGATCAGGTCTTACAGGAGGATGGTTGGACAGAAACCTGTGAACCTTTTGGTTGTGTAGACCACGGTTTCTTCCTATGCCTCTTTTCAGCTGTCAAACCTAAAGTTTGATAATCCCAAGAGTGCCCAGCCTCCCAGCAACCAGAGAGTTCACAGGCCAGGAGAAGAGCCCATTGCTCCTCCTGTATATTCATTTCCCAACAGTGGCTTCTAGGCAGAAGTGTGGAGTGGGGGGGATCTTGCCTTCTGTTCAAACCAAGATGGCTGCAGAGCGTGCTCAGCCTTGTGAGAAGAAAGGAGGTTGGATCCAGTGGACGTGGGGCCATTCTGCCTCAGTTTTCTTCCGCTAGGTAGCAACCGTGATGTTAGCTAGTAGGAGAGTCAAGCTCCCCAGGGAAGAAGGAAATCTGTGTGATTCTCAGGACGGCTGCAGTTGCAGCCGTGACCACAGACCAGTGTGGAAGGATGGACCGGAGAGCCTTCGGCTTTGAGTGCACGAGGCCTTTAGAGCCCCCTCTGTTCCTGTGTGAGTGTCCTCCGAGCCATTCATTCAGATGATGCCACTGCCTCTCGTTTCCTTTGCTCTCCCCTTGGGCTGTACTGAGCGTAGCTGTTGCTTCTTGTCCCAAGTATAACGCCGCCAGAATTCTGGTGTGTTGTCTACCACTGATCAAGATTACAAGTTCATTTTTCTAGTCTTCCGGTTCTACTGAGCATGCCTATAAAGACTGCCTGTTAAAGAGAATGCTAAGTGGTGGTTAGGTTTAGGTCAGTTCTCATGTCTTGATGGATGTCATACCTTTAAGGGAGAAAGCTGGTTGTTCTTAAAACTATGGCCCTATGTGATTTGGAAAGAGAGATGAAATGAAAGCCCTAAACTGACATCCTAAAAACAAAAAACAAAACAACAACAACAACAAAAAAAAAAACCCACAAAAAAGTCAACTAGTTTTGTCTGATGATGATTTGATTAGTGGGGAGACATGGCTGGCGCACCACTTGATCAGGTTATTGGTTTTCATTTTACCTAAACTGGTTCCCAGGTTTTACTATGATCCAGTTCCTCATGTGCTCCTATTTTAAGAGTCTTGAAAGTGGAAACTGAACGCTCGGGTTCTGATCATGACCTGTTCACGTCAGCTGTGTCTCCCTAGAAGATGACCTCCCTCCATCCATAAAGAGGCCTCTGGCTCCATGCCTTCACTATAGAGGTTTCAGAAGGAGCAAGCTTGGGACTTCCGAACTTCACACATGATCGTTAGGAGAGCCCTTGGTCCTCTTCTACATCCCGGAGTCCCACGCTTCTCTAGGAGGGAGGGGTGCCCATGTTAGAATCTTGCTTCCTGCCATCCTTAGGCCTATGTTAAGTGTGTGCTTCCTGGCATTTTATAGGTGACAAGTTTTAATAAACAGTGTCCTGTTTCTTACCTTTTCTTCTTCTATTCTCCCAACTGTCTTACTTGTAGCTCCCTGCACTGACTGCTGTCATCAGGCGAGTAGAAGTGATGTCGTTTACACTCTTGGGAAAATTTTCATTTGAAAAAGGAAAAGAGTATGCTATGTAAAAACCTTAGAATGTTGATAACTTCTAGGCATTTGAGGCCTTACATTCTCTGTAAATTCCCGGAGATTTGGAGTAGATTGGACAAGGGTGTGTTCTTTGGTACAGGATCGTTTATGCTGAAAGCATGGCTTGAGTGTAAACTCTGGTTAGGTCCTGGTTTCTGGGATAGCACACAGACTTTGGAGTTTAGTGCAGCCTTCATTACTGAGTCATGAACCTGTGTGATGTCTTGACTATAAAGGTTTCTCGGGGTAGTGCGAGCAGAGTCTAGTCAAGTCTAAATTTAATCTGGCCACAGTCACACGAGAATGAAATGACACGAGTGGTTTTTAAAGGAGCTAATAAATTTTTCCTTAAGTAGGAAATCCCCGGACTATTTTTATGTGGTGTTGGAATGTGTAACCAGCTGGCCACAAAATCCTATTGCTTTCTACCACTTAAATATTTTTAAATTTGCATCTTTATTCTTTATCCCAGCTACTTAGATCTTCTGCTCGTCTTTTTTTTTTTTTTTT
>NC_022032.1:20506516-20519377 GCF_000317375.1 Microtus ochrogaster | reverse complement strand
AGTGCTGGGATTAAAGGTGTGCGCCACCACCGCCCGGCTCTGCTTGTCTTTATTATCTCCCAAAGGGACCAGTTTTCCGGGCCAATCCATTCTTCTTGGGACCCCAGAAGGCTTTTGGTTTTGGTATTTTTTTTTCCCCTGGCCCAAAGCAAAACTGGAGAAGTTGCTTCTCTTTCTAATGCATCTCGTGCCTGTGGATCGAGTCCTGTGTGGACTGTGGGCTCTAGGAAGTCTCCACGGTGGGACTTACCCTGCTGTTTCCACATCTTGCTAACCTTCTTATTACCCTATGCTCCGGATCCCGTGTCTGGGAGCTCTGTACGCTCATTTGCTCCTCAAGCCGCTGTGTCTGCTTCAGACTTTCTATGACACCGTTTGGGTCTCCCACCTCTTCAGGTCTGATCGAAGTCCGTCTCCCCTTCCAGAGCCAGCACTTCTTGCCCACCCCCTGTATTTGAGATTAGGTTTATAGCTCAGACTGGCTTGAACTTTCAACCTCCTGCCTCTGTCTCTGGCGTCGCTGAGAGTGCAGATGCACCCCAGTGTGCCCCTTCTTTCTCTCTTCCCCCAGATCCTTTCTGTGCCAGTTACTTTATGCCTGGGTCATCGCAGCTTCGCATTGTGGTTGCAGCTCCCCTAGTCTCTTCCTTTTCTGGACAGCCAGCTGTTTGCCGATAACACCTGTTTCACTTACGTCTTCGTCATGCCTACTTCCTCGAGCCTGGCACGTGTCAGGACTCGGTTGTCTTTTAGATGAATGACGAAGACATGGCTGTTTTAAGAAGAGGATGAAAGGGAGGATGTCTGGAAGTGGGGATGTGAGTCGTCTCTTTATAACTAGGGGAGTTACTGTAACTTAGGATTCTACAGACCATATATTATTGTATCAAATATCTATTTATTTATGTTATGCAATCTTAAGATCCTACCATCAAGCCATCCCCTGCTATGACTGGTGGGGGGAACAACCCAGCTGTTTATGAAGGAGCCTTTGGGAATCGGGAAGCTGGAGTATACAATCAGGAGCCAAGGAGAGCAGTTAAGTCTGGATTGGTGTAGGGTGAACAGGGCTCAGAGATGGGCAGGACACCACTTAGCACCTGGAGGGGATACTTCCTGGAGGTCATTAGGAGTAGCTACGACTTAAATGGAGAAAGTGAAGGACTTGGGGGAGGCTGGGGAAACAGTATGAGCCAGACACAGAGCTGTGGGGAGTTTATCACGCTGTAACCTTGGGATGTAGGCAGCCGTATAACCAGGCAAGAAAGGAACCTGAAATTTGGGTGAATCTTGAGTTTATGAGGCAAGTAATAGATTTGTGACTTTAGGAGGGAACTGAGGTGCCGTGCGTGGCTTGTCGGGTAGATGGATGCCCATGAGTGCTACTGCTTCGAAGATCTGCAGGAGGGGACTCACGTGGTGATCCCGCAGTAGATGATAAAGGGCCACCCTAGAGCTACATCTCTCTACATCAGACACCACACTTTGTCCTTTTTGTCTTCACTCTACACGACTTGTCCTAGACTATTTTCTCTGGGGCTAAGAAGTTTATTCGGCACACAGCTCTAGTGGCTGTAACAAAATGCTGATGTCCTTGTGGGGTCTCTCTCCCCCTCATTTTTCAATGCCCCAGTAGAATTGATCACGCGCAGAAGGGGGTGAGCACCTGGGTTAGATGCACTGAACAGCACCTCACCTGTAAGAGATCTGGTCGGGTCATATCAGACGTAGCTTCTTCCCTCCAGGGAGGTGTTAGACCTTTCCCCAGGACAGCACCGTCGTATCTAGCCACCTCTTTAAAGGTCCACCACAGTCACTGCTGCTACAATGGGGACACAGCGGGGACACAACAGGGACCAGGCTTCCAGCATCGTCGGTTAGCTTCACCTGTACTTTCCAGATTTTCTTCCAACTTGATTCACCTTTTAGTTAAGTGAGTTAGAAAGAAAACCCCTTTTCTGTGAAATTGCAGGTTTCGCTTGATAATTATATTTTTCGAATCCTCATTAAAACGAGCCTATAGCTCTTCTTTATTAAAACATTTAACCAGCTAACCAGCTGAAAAGAACTCGTCGGCTTGACGGGAACTGTGTACCTGTACTTGAACTGGAACTTGTACAGGCCAAGGAGGGAGGGTCGGGAGGACAGCTCTAGGGAGTACGCGGCAGACAGAAGGATGGATTACCCTTTGGAACTAGTAGGCTTTAAGAAGTAAGAGAAAACAAAAGTCACCCTTGTGCCTTGCTGGTGGAGATGTTAGCTAGTGTAGGCACTGTGGAAAGAGGGTGGAGAGTCCTCAAAAGTCAAAGCGTAGAACCGCTCCTGGGGACACACCCAGAGCCTATAAAAGAGAGGCCTGCTCATCCGTGCTCCTCGTGGCACTGTTTGCAATAGCCAAGTTATGGAGCCAGCCTAGCTGTCCGTCAGCATGAACGGTAAAGAGGACATGCTATAGAAGCTCACAGTGCAGCTTTGTTTAGCTGCAAAAGAGGAGGGGATTGTGACATTTTCAGGAAGATGAGTGGAATTGGAGGTCACCTCGATAAGTGAAAGAAGCCAGGACCAGAAAGGCACATATGTTTTTGTTCGTATGTGGAGTCTAGATTTTTACATGCACCCACCACGCAGGCATGCACGCATGCACACACATATACATGCACAGATACACCCACGCAAACAAAGAGATACACACACTGTCTTATTTGGGAAGAGAGACCAGCAAAACGGGTCACAAGAGAGGGTGATGAGCAAATATGAGTGAAGTACAGGATATACTTGGTTAAAAACGTCAAAAAAATTTGCTTTATATAATAAATATGTACTGATAAAAAAAAACACACACGCATCAAGATGTTGCCTCTGAAGACTATAATGAGCGACCGGGAAGCTGCGGAAAGTGGAGTGGATGATGAGCTCCACTTTGAATGGACAATGAGTTCCGGGAGCAGGGTGGTCCTTTAGGCACGCTTGTGAATGAGGAAGGCTGGAGGTCATCCATACAGAGACAGCTGACACCAGGATAGCCCAGCTCTTTTGAACTTTGCAGTCCGCCTCTCAGATGGCCTACATTATTTTTATTCCCAGCAGATGGAGAGTCAGCTGGATTTCGCTGACCGAGTTCTCCTTAGGTTTTGAGAAACCCGAAGAATCGTCATTGAGATTGCTTGCAGGTTACTCCCTTGGTCTTAAGAACGAAGCGTAGTGTAATTCTTAGGTTAGCATTATTGGCATTTACACTGAGTCTGTAGCTATTTTGTTTGGTTGACAGCGGGAGCATGCTTTGGGTATCTTTACTCGGGTTTAGAAAGCATGAAAGCGACGCAAGTCACTGCACAAAAGATGAGAGCAGCTATGTAAATAATGTACGTTTCAAACATCTGCCATATACCTATTCAGTGGAAAAATTATGGCTTAGGTAACTAACACTGTTAAAAAAAAATCTCCATTTATCTTTCTACTTTAATCCATGATGACTCCTCCCGGCCAAGTTTTCTCTTTTTGAAGATAAAAGAGAGAGATTTGGCAGATGCTTGCAGGCATTCCGGTAGAGGACAGGCGCCTGGCCCTAGCCTTCTGATGGCCGTCGTTTCTCGGGGAGGGACTGTCTAGCAGTTAGCACCCTACCTCAGCCCTCCTGCACACTTCTGTCTGGCCTCTTCCTCCAGGATGCCCAGTACAGTCTCTACCGCTTTTTGTGTGCCCACTGTTTGCTTTGAAATGATTCCATTAGTAGGGTGAAATGATGCCCGTCGTGATCATTGAGGTACCCCTGTCGTTTTTTGTTTCCCCACATCTGAGTGTCTCTCTTAGCTCTGGAGCCTGTCATTATATGTTTGACAGGTTCTCCCCAAATATGCATTCAAGTTCTAGCCTCTGGTGCCGTGACTATGAACATATTTGGGAATATGGCCTGCATAATCTTGCTGAGGTGCTGATTAGCAGAGTAGGATGGGCTTCGCCTCCACAGGTAAATAGAAAGAATTCCAGTTGAGGGGGGGGGGTGTCATGTGACCGAAGGGGCTGATAGGGGAGTATCCACAAGCCAAGGAAGGCCAGTGATTGCTGGCCATGGGAAGCTGGAAAGAGACCCGGGGTGTCTTCTCCCCCAGTGCCCTGGAAGGGACTAGCTTTACAGATCACTGTAATCCAACCTTAGGAATTAGAATCTTTTTCTCTTGTCCTGTGCTGGTTTGTATTGCTTGTTTCAGGTGCTTTAGGACAGGAATCTTCCCACTGCTGGATCGTCGGTGGGAGGCAGAGGCTGGCTTCTCTATGGAGATGCTCACTTGCTGCCTGATTGCTCTCTTGTCAACTCCACGTGGAGATGGGGCTAGAGGCCTATATTTTTTTTTTTCCTTTTTTTCAGTTGTACATGCCCTTGCCCTTCCTGACTCATTCCTGCTCTGCAGGGACGAACTGGCGGGGGCTATGAGGTGTAATCTCTGTGATGGTGGTGGGCTTGCAGTAGGGTAGCAATCCAACGAAGTCGTAAGTTGTGTCTGTGTGGCTGTGATGATGGTCTTCCGGGTGCCAGCTGCTCTTTTGTGACTGGCTGTGACTTCTGACAAAGACCCTTCCCTTCATAGAATGTCTCTGTCTTCAGGGTTCCAAGCCTGCCATTCCCACCCTGCCTGGTCACCTGTGAGTCACCTAATGTACAATAGAGAGAGGTTGCTTTTCTGAGAAGCTGTGAGCATTGTGAGTGATGGCTGAGAGGCAGGCCCTGGGAGCCTGGCTTCACCAATTCCAGCCTTTCTGCCATTCCCTGAGCAAGGCAGCGGAAATGCTAGCTGTTTTCCTAGGATCTCAGTTTCCTGTCTTGAGAAATGGGGATCATAATGGTACCTCCTCAGCAGGCACTGGATGAATTATGGGAATTCATCTGCCTAAGCACTTAGAACTGAGTCTGATGCCTTAGGGGCGTGAGACTGGAATTGTTTACTGTTCGTGGTGTTTAAAGAGCCAGTGCTGACTTGTATTACGTGTAGCTGAGAATCCCAGCCAATTAGAGCTGCAATGGTTGTCACTTTAAATGTCAAGTATTGATCTAAAAAGTGATATAGAAAACATATAACAAATACAGTTTTTGGTTTTCACTTTGCAGTAAGCAATGTTGCTTTCATTTTGAAAAGCTTCCAGTCTTTTCTTACTTGTCCGATGATAGCCCCCTCTTGTCTCAATGATAAGTTCACGTTAGTTCCTTCTTGGTGTTTTGAATTTCTTAGAGCAGTGGTCTCAACCCGTGGGTCACAACCCCTTTCACGGGGGTTGCATGTTATTTACACTGTGATTCATTACAGTAGCAAAATTATAGCAACAAAAATAATCTTATGAAGGGGTGGGGGAGGGTCACCACAACATGAGAAACTGTGTTAAAGGGTTGCAGCATTAGGAAGATGGAGACAGCCATCCTAGAGGAAGCCTGATTGTCTTTGAAATGCTGGCTGGTGTTCTTACCGTACCCTCGTACATCCCTGCAATCACCGAATGCTGGTCATCGCTCTCTTGTGTGACCCCTCCGTCAAGGTTCAGAAACCGTCGTGGCTGATAGTGTACCTGTGTAACTTCGAGAGCACACAGGCTTGTTCAGATTCCCGGCAGCAGCAGTGGGGACTTGGGGTTCCAATTCTCTTTGAGCCAAGGCATAGTTAGCACCCGGAGGGATGCGAAGGCCCTGCTGAGTAATTGTGGGTATTTGTCACCTTGCTGCAGTCGCTGAGCCCAAAGGACAAACAGGGAAAATGGTGCAATTTTGATGGCCACTGGGGTGAACAGGTGGAGCCTCTGCTTCAGGATTTAAAAAAAAATACCCAAAGTAGATCTTCTGGCAATATTGTAAAAGAAGCTCACTTCCTTGACTCTACAAACTGTCTACAAGGAAACTTTTGTTGACTTTTGGAGCATAGCTACACAGACCTGGGCATTCTCTGGTGTTTTACAACCAAGAGTACAGAAGGAAGATGCCAGCAGCCAATTTGTCCACAAGGTCAGACCAAGTTCAGAATCTACTTAAGCCCGAATCTTAGCCTCTCACTCTGGAGTCATTTAATCAGAGATCAAATATTCCATTTCTTACCGATCTTGATACATGATATGAGGTTAGCCCATGGAGTTCCTCATTTATCTCAGTAGTCTTGTTCTGAGATTCCCAACTTAGGAAAAATGATCAAGAACCATTATGACGTCGACATTCCTGTGACATATAAATCTAAGAGACCTCGACTTCACTCAAAATCATCTCATCAGATGTGGATTGACTGGAGATGCTTATTTGACCTTTCAGATAAAGGGGGGAAAAAGAGCCTTCTTGGAGGCGCCATCTGGGCCACGTGTATGTGTTTCCATGTGCAACAAAAATGGGTCTCCCAAAATCTCACTTTGAAACAGGAAACAATGGTAACATTTCCCAAGGCCAACTTGGAGGGAAAGCCGAGGGCAATGTCCCCTTTAAACCAAATGCATTGTCTCACCTTGGATGGGTCTTTTAAGAGTAGGGATAGTTCTGGGGATAGTTGTGTAAGAAACAAAACGGGCCGTGTCTGGCACAGTTTGGCCCCACTTTTCACAGGCGAATCTCTGCTGCTTTCCCAGGAACATGGTTTGTAGCCTGACTTGGCGCTCTGAGATCACAGTTAAGCTGGAGAGGAGAAAGCACCTGCCACCGGGCTTAGCTATCAAAGCTGAAACCTCATGGGAATCCCACCCAGATAGGGTCAGGAACCTTGTTGCTTGGAGACCTCCTTGGTTACTACCTGTGTCATTCCTGGTCATTTTCAGTATGTCACCCCATTGGGTCCTGTCTTGTTTAGGATTTCTATAGCTGTGAAGAAGCACAGCAACTCTTATAAAGGAAAACATTGAATTGGGGTGGCTTACAGTTTCAGAGGTTCAGTGCATTATCTTCACGACAGAACATGGCAGCACACAGGCAGACATGGTACTGGAGAAGGAGCTGAGAGTTCTACATCTTGATCTGCAGAGAACAGGAAGTGACCTGGGTCACTGGGTGTAGCTTGAGCTTAGGAGACCTCAAAGCCCACCTCACAGTGACACATTTCCTCCAATAAGACCACACCTACGCCAAGAAAGCCACACCTCCTAATAGAGCCACTCCCTATGGGGGGCCATTTTCATTTAAATTATCACAGGTCCTCAGTGTTCCCTTCCTTCAAACCCAGGGGGAAAGAGATAATGGAAGCCTAAAGGTGGGAATAATTTGCTTCTGTGGTCATGGCCAATGAGTTAAACTTGAAAAGCTGCCTTTGTGTGTAAGCAGACAAGGCCTGGGTTTCACCACTAATGCTTAGTTTCTGGAGAATATGGAATTCCATGCGTCAACACCTGATTTTTTTTTTCCTTTTTGTGTGTGTATGTGTGGTTACTTAGTCATGGGGAGAATGACACAGAACCTGCACTTTGGATGCTTTGTTATTTTTTTTTTCCATTGTGTGATCAAATACTCAACAAGAAGCAACTCAAGGCAAGAAGTATTATGTTGGCTCACAGTTGGAGGGGTGCGGTCCTTCATGGTGGTGGTGGGCAAGGCTTGGCAGGAGCGTGAAGCAGCTGGTCACATTTGCCTCAGTAACCAGAAGGCAGAGAAAGACAGGAAGCGAGAGGCTAGCTGTGTAACTTCAAGGCTGTTTGCGGTGACCTATCCCCTCCAGCGAGAACTCACCAAGCAAGGCCTCAGCTGGGGAGCAAATATTGAACCTGTGGGGGACAGTTCTATCCTAACCGTGACTGATGGGACTAAGTAGTATAGAACATTCTGTCTTATGGGCAAAGCATTGGGGCTGCTGTGATCAAACATAGTCACATAGACAGAGACTCCTGGGAAGCCTTGGTCCTTTGGCTACAATTGATGCTGTAGGCTTATCAGAGATGTGGCTAATGGCTGTGCAGTGTCTTGGAGGCAGGTCACTGGGAGACAGGTTCTTGGAAGGTGTAGCTAAGCTTGGCAGTTCCAGGGGTCAGAAGGTCACCTCTGTCTTCTGGCTGTCTGACTACATCTTTATAGAACGCAAAGCCCCTGATGTTTAAGTGTCCAGACAGACACCTTACATTTTACTCACATTGCTCCCAAGGGAGGCATCTGTTTTTTTTTTCTTTCTTTTTGGTGCCCCATCTACAGAGTACCAGACACTGCATTGCCATCACCTCACTGCATGGCCACCACCAAAGAATATGTTACATAGCACCAGTGACAGATTTTTGCACACACACACTCAGTGTTCTGGCTGACTCTCATGCATGGTCACAACACATCTTTAATTACGAATGCCCAACTAAGGCTTTTCATCTAAACCATGGTAAAATTAACTTTAAAAATATATGTGTGTGTGTGTGTGTGTGTGTGTGTGTGTGTGTGTGTGTGTGTGTATGTGCCCACAGAAGCAAAAAGAGTTTGTTTTTTGTTTTAAATATTTATTTATTTATTATGTGTACAGCATTCCTTCCATGTGTGCCCACAAACCAGAACGGGGCCCCAGGTCTCATATTGGATGGCTGTGAGCCACCGTATGGTTGCTGGGAATTGGACTCAGGACCTCTGGAAGAGCAGTCAGTGCTGTTAACCGCTGAGCCATCTCTCCAGTCCCTGTGTATATTTGTGTATGTGTGTGTATGCATCCATAAATGTGTGTGTTGCACATGTGCACACATACATTCAGTTGCTCTTCTGGAGGCCAGAAGAGGGAGTCCAGATGCCTCAGGCCTGGAGTTACAGGAGGTTGTGAGCTAGACATGGATGTTGGGAACTGAACTTCAGTCTCAAGTGCTCCTCACTGCTCAGTTAGCTCCCCAGCCCTACCACCATTCTTTTTCATGTGTTTGCTTTTGTTACACAGGGTCTCTCTATGTAAGCCCTGGCTGTCCTGGAGTTTACTCTGTGTACCAGGCTGTCTTTGAACTCAGAGAGTGCTGGAATTAAAGACCTGAGCCAGCCACCACTGCCTGGCTCTGTATTTTTTGAGACAAGGTCTTTTATTGAATCTGGAGCTGACCTTTTGGGTAATTCCCCTGGATACCTCTGTCTCCACCCTGTCCCAGAAATGGAGTTATAGGTGTGGGCTATCTTGTATGGCCCTGGGAACTTGAACCTACATCTTGTTCTGCATACACTACCCGCAGAACCATCTCCCCAGCCGAGAATCAAGTTTCTGCTTTAGATTAAGTGGTCACTATTTTCCCTTTCATTCTCTGAGTGTTTTACCTTATACTTCCTCTAAAGTAGGGGAAAGAGGAGGTGGCTTCTCCTGGAGAGGCCGATGTTGAACCGAGGGGAGCAGTTTCGGAGATTATTCTCTGTCCGTCTTAATGAGGTTTTACTTAAATATTTATGGATGTCATTTGAGACTGACCCCTCTTTAGCCCGCTGAAGTTCTGTGGATCATCTTGTCTACTCTTGGGAGTAATCGAGCCCCTGGGAGCTGTGGGGGGGGGGGTAGGGAGGGGGATGGGGAGCTGTTTCTTGCCCTTCCTTTCCATATCACCTTCCTTATCACCCGGAGTGGGTTTCTTCACACCCTGGTGAGCTCTTCTGATGCCTTAATTGGCTCGATGTTATCAAGCTGTCACTCACAGGGGACGTCCCTGATCCTTAGGGGAGATCAGCCTTGACTTCGCTCAAGTCCTAGGTCCTAACTCGTAAAAGGTGCCTGGCAACCACCAGTGCAACTCTGAGTGAGAGGAGTTGCATGTAAATTCATAATCTGGTGTAAGATCATCATCTCGTTCACTCACACAGCATTTTCTTTATTAGATACATTATGTATTTGATGCCAGACATATATACATATATGTAGTGTGTGTGTATGTGTGGTGTGCATGCATATATGTGTGAGTACGGTGTGTTGGTGTGTCATGTGTGCTTGTGTGTGCTTGTTCCTGTGTGCATGCAGAGGCTACAGGAAGAAGTAGGTCAGTGGTTCTCAACCTGTGGGTTGCCACCCCTTTGGTGTCAAAGGATCCCTTCATAGGGGTCACCTAAGACCACCCTGCAGATCAGACGTTTACATTAGGATTCATAGCAAAATTACAGTGATGAGATAGCAATGAAAATAATTTTACGGTTGGGGGGTCACCACAGCATGAGGAGCTGTGTTAAAGGTCACGGCACAGGAAGGTTGAGGACCACTGAGGTTGGGTGTGCTGTCCTAATACTCCTCACCTCATTCCCTCCAGACAGGGTCTCTCTTGAACTTGGAGCTGAACTGGTGGCCATCAAACCCCCACAATCCTCCTGTCTTCTCTCCACCCCTCTTAGAGCTGGGATGAAACACAAAGGCATACTCCGATTTCTCTGCGGGTGCTGGGGTTCCAAACTCAGGTAGATCCTTAAGTGTACATGCTCTTAGCCCTTAACTATCTTCTCGGCCCAGCAGAGAATTTTCTTCTGTTCTCTTAATTTCTCTTGTACTCTTCCGGAGTCTTTTGGTTGTGAAAATGACCGAGGAAAAGGGTTAAGCGTAGCCTTAACTTCTGCCATGTGTTTGTGGTAGCATTTTGGACTAAACACACTCTGAAGATAACCACAGGCCAAATCACTAGGGAGTTGACAGGACCCGATGCTGTAATTCAAGATGACATTATCAGGCAAAGAAGGCCTTGTGTAGGCCTGTAGGTGTAAGATAAGATTAAATCCAACATAATCAAGAAGTTAATAAAATAGGAATCTGGCTGAATCTGATGATAAAGATATAGGTGGTTAAAACTGGGGTAAACGAATGATGTCTTTGCCAATCAGTTAACTGGTTTAGAATATATATTAAATGTGTATTATAAAATCTTCCCTTGGGGTGGGGGTGGGCTGTCCCTGTGACTCCTTGTAGGGCAGTGACTCCATCTGAGAAACCCTACACAGTTCCCAGGCCCCTGTGGTTTCTCAGTCGGGAGAATGAGTTCCACTACTCAGGGTAGCGTACAGTATGGGAGCAGGATGGAGATATCGTCTTTATTTAGTTCGTTCTTCTACTGGTAAAAATGTTCTGCAAAATCTAGAGCCCATAAGATCCTCCAAATACACAACACTGAAAGTCAGCAAAAATCTGGGAAGCTCCCAGTTCTCAACGTACCTAAGAAAAGTCAAGGTTTTAATCACACGTTTTCTCAAAATTTCCCAAATGTAAAGTAAAAGTAGTTGAAATTATTTCTGCTCTAACACTTCAATCCTTTATAAACAAAAGCGTTGGAGAAATAAAATCCAAAGCTGACAGCTCTTAACTAAAAAAACAATGTGATATATATATATATATATTTTTTTTTTCCCCTGAATTTTTAAACTTTAGGATTGAGGCACCAGTGTGTAAAAGGTCAGGTTGTCCTGTGTTCCATTTCTCAGGATTAGAATTTTAAAATGATTTTCATGGTTTTTCTTTGAACTTTGTGTTATCATTTTATGTCTAATGATTTGCTGGGGCAACTCTGAGTGTTAAATTGCAACTTAAGGACAAGTGGGGGTTGGGGCTCTACAAGGCTCCAGCCTCAGCTGGGATGGGGTCAAGAGGGGGGCTGTAAATAATACGCAGGACCCCCAGTGTATGTCAGGCGTTATGTAGCCCCCCACTCCAAGGGAAGATTTTATAATACACATTTAATATATATTCTAAGCCAATTAACTGACTGGCAAAGACATCATTCATTTGCCCCAGTTTTAACCATCTATATCTTTACCATCAGATTCACCCAGATTCCTGTTTTATTAACTTCTTGATTACGCTGGATTTAATCTTATCTCACACCCATAGGCCTACACAGGACTAATAAAAAATAAGACTTTCTGTTTTTAAATAAAAATGTTTTTATGTATAATCTGAAATTTTCATGCATTTTACCATGTAATTTGGTCATGTCCACTTACCGCCTCACACCACAGCCCACCCCCCACCCCCAGCAGGAAGATTTTTACCAGGTCCCCATGCCGTGCCCCTTTGAGAAAATAGTTTGTCCCTAAAGTGAAAATGTATTTAATTCTGTAAACCCGTTTCTAAGTACGCTTTTAAGAATCAGTTCCTATTTTCTTCCTCCCGGTCCCTAGCAACTGCCATTCTGTCTTTGTTAATCTGAGTAACTAGATAACCACATAGAAGCCCTTCTATGCGGAATCATGGAGGATTTGTTTGTGACTGGCTTAATTTCACTTCACACCGGGTCCTGTGCACCTCCTCAAATGCCTTTTCTTTTTCAGGATAAATGATATTCTACTGTGTGTGTACATCACATTCATCTTCCCACGAACGTTTGATTCAGACGCTTTATTAAGGAAGTTTTATGTTGAGATCACGCTTCTAATTCCTTTGAATAACTTTTGGAATTGTTGGCTCTTACAAAGCTTCTGTCTCTCATTTTTATTTTATTAATCAATTAATTTTATTTCTTTTGGTAAGGTGTCACCAAACTCTTCACAGCCATAGCCCCGTTTTACGTCCCAGCCAACAATGTACAATCCACCATTCTAGAGTTCAGCACCACTTCAGCTTTTCTAGATGTTTTAGGTAAGGCTTCCAGTGAGCGCGAAGTAGTTTTAGTCACCTATCTTAAGACTACGTATTTGAACTGGGGCTCAGGGCAAGGGTAAGCTCTTGTCCTGCAAGTAAGAGAACCTGAGTTTAGATCCCCAGAACCCACATAAGGAAGGACAAAGTAAAACAAACATCTGGAATAACTCACTGCGGTCCCCAGAAGCTCGTCTGGTGTGCTTCATGGCGAACAACAAGACACACCCTTTCAAACAAGTTGGAAGGTGAGCACTGACATCTAAGGTCGTCGTCCTCTGTGCTCCTCACACATGCTGTGACATTCAGGCACCCATCCCTACACACACACACACACACACACACACCACACACACACACACACACA
>NC_022032.1:20487075-20504791 GCF_000317375.1 Microtus ochrogaster | reverse complement strand
TAAACCATATTTGGGAACATGGGCGCAGTTTTTTTCTTCACTCCCACATCAGGGACAGGGACGGGGATGGACACGACTCAGGATGTGTGGTGTGACATCCTCAGGCTCCACTTGGCAGCACCGCATTGTCGCTGTCCCTGCCTTCTAGCGGCACTCAGCAGGAAATAACTGTGGCAGGGACATTCTGTGTAGGCTGCAGTTCCTAGACGCCATCTGGGGACTGGCGTCGGAGTCGTTCCTCCTGCAGCCTCATCCAGGGAGCTCGTTAAGCAGCTACGCATCTTGGCCTCATTCTCAAAGTATTTGTAGGCTTGGGACGGGGCCCAGAACTTTATGTTTTTAAACACTCTCTAGGTAATTTTGGGTCGGGGAGCCACTGATTTGCCATTGTCTCAGACTGTGGGCTGCCCTGTCTTCATTTATTTACTTGTCTCCGCGTCCAGTAAGCCGGTATCAATGCCTGAAAGCCTTGACGAGTGCGTTCCTCTAGAGCGGTTAGAACTGTACTTAGGTTCCGGAAGCCCAGACCTCCCTTGGAGAGTTAGGAGTGGGGGATGTCATGGAGCAGGGGCACTCAGCAAATGAGCTAGAAGGGACAAGGAAGGACCCCAGGAAGGGTGCACAAAGCCCCGAGCCAGCAGGAAAAGTTCATTGAAGTCATCCCTGCAAGGGAAGGGCTGTGGAGATTGGGGGTGGGGAAGGCCAGAGACAGGAGGGGTCACAATGAGCACTTCTGTCCCTTTGGAAGCTAGCTAGGTGTGGTGAGAGACGAAGACACAAGAAGGGAGGAGCCAGCATCGAAAAAGACCTTATATTTTAAGCCCGAGAGCTGTAGTTTTGTTCTGAGTATAATAATACGTAACCCAAGAAATTTAAGTAGGGGTGTGGTGTGCGGGGATTCGCGTTACAGAAAGGTAACCCTGACTCAGGTGGATCTCGGTTAAATAGCCAAGAGGAGGAAATGGTAGGCAGAGAAGGGGTAATGTATGAGAAGAACACGCCCAGAGTGTCTGAAGCCGCTGCGGTCTATCCTCTGGGCGAGGTGGACCAGGAGAAGGGGAGGGGTCAAAACCACCAGGAAGACAGAGATCGGCTGAGGGCGTGGCCTGAATTTGTGGTGGCCTCCAACTTGTATGAGTTAGGGATTTTAATAAATAGTCTTCTATGATCTGAGAGCAGAAGTACAAACAGCAGACCTGTGGTATGTAGCCGCATCTAGACCAGTGTGGAAGCCATTGGGACATTACCTTTGGAGGTTTGTTCTTGGTAGAGAAACATCGGCCAAGGTGCACTGTGGGAGGAGCTGACCCATTGGCTCCGCCTCATCTTCGGGATAGTTCTGAGCATGTTATTCTGAATATCCAGAAAGAGGGGTCTTGGAGCTACAGAAGGCGAAAATTCTCAAACCGAATCACCAAATTCACGTCTAAAGTTGCCTGAAGCATAATTGGAAGCAGACACTGCCATTGTTAAGGGTTATCTCCTTAGGACAGTCAGGAATCCTTGCTAGCCGTAGTCAAGAAAAATTGATCATTGAATTAAACCTTTGTCAGGCGTGACTTGCTGTATATAAGATGTTCTACTGACAATGTAATACATCTAACTTGGACCGAACCACACTAATTTGAGATAATTGGGAGGAAGACCTGTCTAAGGAAGTGAAAGATTTAAATGTTATGGAATATTTAATGAAAGAAAGCTATTCCTTTTATGTCCTTAGGCCATGTAACGAAAGGATAAATTATTTATAATTAGCATATCAATTGTTGCCATGGCAGAAGTTCCTTAGCATTTGAAAACAGGGTTCTTTCCATCCTCAATAATAGATACAGTCCTGTGAAATCTTATTTACACCATTTAATTGCACTAACCAAAGGGAAAGTGACTGTTAACTTGGCCTTCTCCCGTAATCCCCACACTCAAAATTGGTAGATTGCATACTAAAACGAGGCTTTGTTATATTGAGGAGTCAATACGATATTTCTGTGCCCTACCATCTGTGTGAGAACAGATGCGCTTCTGAAATTGAAGAGGAAATGATACCTATGTAAATATTCAAGACGAACAGACGAAATAGTCAAGGTAAATTACAAAGTAAAAATTGAAATTTAAGAGACAATTTTCAAGGCAGGGCTAGGGATGCGGCTATGTTGGTAGAATGCCTGTCTAGGCTACACAGTGGTCTGGGTTTGATCCCCAGTGTCATATAAAACCCAAATATGGTGCTACACACCTGTGTTCTCAGTACTTAGGAGGGGAAGCAGGAGGATCAAGAGTTCAAGGTCATGGTTGAGCACGCCCTTAATGCTAGCACTGGGAAGGTCAAGGTCATTGTCAGCAGAGTGCTAAATTGGAAGTCACTCTGACTATATGAGACCGTGCCCTCCAAATAAATAAATGAATAAATTGAAGAAATAAAATCAAGATGAAGTAATAATTAAATAATTAAAGAAAACAGTCAAGCAAAGCACCGTAATTGATACTATGTTTCTGAGACATAGGAGATATTTTAGAATTTGGGATACCTTTCATGTATGGAGGGCCAGTTAGGTGACATTTCTGTCTTTTCATTTGCTCCAACAACCACAAGTATGGAGTTGGTGGCATCTTCCTGTCCATTTACGGATAAGGAATTTCTGGTTGAATGCTTTACGTAGCTGGTGCACGGCAAAGCTAGGGCTTAAATTGAGATCGATTCGGTTTTCTTACCATGAACTGTTGGCACTTCATCCTCTGTCTTAGGATCAGGATAAAGGAGGCAGAGTCTTTAACTAGATCCATAAGAGAAGCAGACGTTGGAAACGGGGCAAGGAGGGAAAGATCAGCTGACTGTTGACTCCGAGAAGGAAAGCGCTGGAGTCCCGGAGGCAGCCAGTAAACCACGAGAATTCAAACACTGCGTTCTGAGGCGAATTATTCATAGCCAGAGTTGCTCTTTCAACCTCCTAGTGTGGGATTCTCTGTGCATGTGAAGACCTTTCCTGTGGGTTTTCTCTAGCAGAGTCCACGCTTAGTGGGTCAGGGCTGGCAATGTGAGAGGGGGCTTCCTGAGTTGGGGTACACATAAGCTCTGCGTCTAGCCAGCTCTATAGCTCTTCTGTGTCCCATGTGTAAAAATGGGACCGTGATAGCACCTACTTCCTTAGACTGTTCTGATGATTAAATGCCCTTCCTAAATGGAGAGCATGAGACCATTAACTGGTGTGCCATTTATGCTAAGTCAGTCAAGTTATTGTTATTAATAAGTTGAGAATCTAAGGTTGGCATTGGCCGTTTGTGGGTTTCTAAAAAAGGGATCATTTGTTTCTAAGAGCTTTTCTCTCTCTCTCTCTCTCTCTCTCTCTCTCTCTCTCTCTCTCTCTCTCTCTCTCTTTTCCCCCCAGAGTGAGAAGGACTTAACTGGCTATAATTACAATGGCCCCTGACCTATAGGAGGGATCTGAAAGACAGTTTCAAAGAGATGGGCTTTGCAGGGTAGACATGGTATTTTTCACTGCACGTGTGGCTGATCTGGAAGTAGCAATTAAGGCTACTAGTCATGAGATTCCCAACCAATGTTTTTGGCTAGGATGTAGGAGTGTGTGCGTGTGTGTTGGTGAGCCACCCTAATTATCGTCTTGTTTTGCCCTTTTCTGGGACAGACGGTGTCATGAGATCTGTGAGGAACTGCCATCAGTTGGCCTGCTCCTCTTTAGGAGAGATCCTCCTTCCTACTTCCAGACAAGTGAGCAGTGCTCAGCAGAGTCTGGGGTTCCCAGAAAGCTTTCCAAAGATGCATAGAGCTCCGCCCCCTCCTTGTTAAGGGTCAGTGGTCCTGACACTGTAATGGGACCAGCACAGCAGCCAGTATGTTCTGTAGAGAGGACACAAACGGAAAGCCACGTCCAGGTCCTCCGGAGCCCATAGGGAGTTATGCCAGTCACTTCATCTTGTGTTTCGTCGGTTGGCTTTGTGGTAGCTTTCTTCTCACGGATTCATTTTCAGTCCAGGTGGTCTGGAGTCTGGAGTGCATGTGTTTGGGTTAGTGAGCCTAGTAGGAGCAGGGCAGATCTACTGCTAGGGCGTCACTGTGTCTGGTATTGTCCTCCTGTTCATCTCTTGCATCTTTTCCAATTAACCTCCAAATTCTTAGACCTTCAATAGACCGTCAATAGACCATCAATAGCTGCCTTTATAGACAGAAGATTATAAACTATTGGGATTAAAACCAAACAAAACCAGCACATGCATGAAAGGCCACTTTGGTGTCTCCAGGAGTTTATCTCTTTCGGATGCTTGAGACATGTCTGTTCCAATTCCAAAAGGGACAGTGGAGGAAGTGGCAGCTGCAGGTCTCAGTGTTGAAGAATGGATCGGAGACTTCATTTATTAATATGTGATCAGGAAGGAGCTCTGGCATAGATATGAACGTCGTCTTAGGCAGATTTTGATCCTGTGTCCTGGCGGTGTGGACATAGACCAGTGACTGAGTTGGTGGTGAGCCTGCCATTCACAGTGGTTGCCTGGGCCTGTTCGAGAGTTGTTGAGAAAGGAGAAATTGTCTTTTCAAAGTGGCCCCTCTTCTGGAAGATGATCCTAAAAAGACACTAACTACTACTGCTGGTCCTAGGCACCAACAGACAATGAAGAAGTCAGGCAGAATCGTAGTTCTCATCCAGAGCGGAAAATGCTTTGAATGAAACACAGCACCTTGTATGGTGTAATGGGAATGGCTCAC
The DNA here is from genome assembly GCF_000317375.1 of Microtus ochrogaster. Taxonomy (NCBI): domain Eukaryota; kingdom Metazoa; phylum Chordata; class Mammalia; order Rodentia; family Cricetidae; genus Microtus; species Microtus ochrogaster. The sequence continues at coordinate 20,500,074 of NC_022032.1, read as the reverse complement.
CAGACAGCTGTTCCCTTCCCAAATGCCCTCACGTGGATACGTCAGCTTGCTGTCATAGACTTCATACCCACAGTCCTTAAAGATCTAAAACAATAGTTTAAATTGTTAGTTATGGGGCAGTTCCACGGGATATTATAGCATGGGAGGTGGCCAGAGTCTTGGGGCCTCTGCACTGTCTTTGGTTCATTTCTTTTGTGATCCATACAGGGGAGGCCATACTGTCCAGAGCTGACCGTGTCATTAAGTTAGATATAGTATGCTCTTTGTTGATTCTGCAGTGATATTTGCCTTCCCTTGACTAATCAGATACAGAATTTAGATAAATGTTTTGGGAATTCAAGGGGAAGTCTGGTATCTTTTGGATTTGGAAGGAATACACAGTCTCTCTTTTTCCTACCTAAAGAGTAGCGTGTTGAGTCGTTGCCATAGCTGAGTATTTTAGGGACATAATTTATATCAATAACCAATTAATTGTTGGTCCTAATTCAACTATTTTAAGGGAACTGGAGGGAGTCATTGAAGCTTTGGGATAGATCCTGCCAGGTTCTTCTGAGGCCTCTCTAAATATTGACATCGAACAAGCGAAGAGGGTCCCTGCTAAGAATTCCTAGCCCTCCCCTTCTCCTGCTAACCTCGTGTAACACTGAAAACGGTCAAAGCCAAAATATGGAGAAAAGTTAAGTATGATCTATGATCAACTGGATCCTTGTACTCATATCAGCACAACTCCTTCACCCAAGACTCAGACAACATGATAGGAGAGGGGGTTCCAACAGACAGAGGACCAGGGATGCTGTGAACCTGTATCTCCTTGAGACGACAGAGATGCGTCATTCATGATGCCACAACAATATGGCCAAATAAGGACAACACAATAGACATGTGAACATGGGAGGCACAAGCCTCACAGGGCCCCACCCCAGACAAAGAACTGTAGGCAACTGTGGGGTTCTTAGAACTGGAGCAGTGGTCTTCCCCCAAGGAATGAGCCTCCTAATTGATTCCTCAGCACTACGTGGTCAGTCCTGCAACCATGTGTATGCAAGCAACGCTGAAACAGCTCAGCCGGTTGTATTGGTGTAAGTAGCAATAACAAGAAGAGAAGACCAGGCACACACCATTAATCCCTCTGGAAGCAGAGGCAGGTGGATCTCTGTGAGTTCAAGGCCAGCCTGGTCATAGAGTGAGTTCCAGGACAGCCAAAGGTACACAGTGAAGCACTGTCTTGAAAAATCAAAAATAAATAAATAAGTAAACAAACAAACAAACAAAAAAAACTCAATGCCCTCCTAAACAGCAACAATTCCATCCTAATAAAAACAAAGAAGAGGAGGCTAGAAACTTGAGAGGGAGTTAGGGGGAGCAAAGGAGGAATAGAAGGAAGGAAGGAAGAAAGGAAGGAAATGGAGGGAAATGATGTAACTATATTAAAAAGAATAAAAAGGCCAAGGCAGCATTGAGTGAGGAAGGTGACAGAATCAAGGGGTACTCTGTTCCCTGTGTTTCTGTGTAGCCAGCATTCAGGCTCAGGGCTCTGTGATTGTTTTTGCACAGTGAAAAAAAATTACAAGTGATTGACCTAGTTATAGAACTCTTGTTTTAAAGAGGAAATGATTGCTAATGCCAAGTTGAAAAGCTTACTGTAGGGGCTCAGACGGTAAAGTACCTGCTGCACCAACGAGGACCCGTTTGTCCACCAAGGCAGACATGGTGGGTGTGTTTGTAACCCCAGCACAGCACGAGGACCTGAGTTTGTGTCCCAGAACCCATATAAGAAAAGGCAAACACGACAGTGTTTGTCACCCCAGCTCTGGGGAGACGCAGACAGAGCCATTCCCTGGAGTTCACTGGACATCAAGTTCTGGGCTGGTAAGCGACCCTGCCTTTAAGAAAAAGATGGATATAGCACTAAAGTAGTGGTGTTTAATTTGATCTATTGCCTAAATATAGGTGTATACACATATACAAATACATACACACACAAACACACACATTGCTTAATAATATGCAATTCTGTTTCACTTCTCATGGGAAAACCATTGCTTAAATGTTTGGTTTTTTTTCTTTTGATGTTTTAAAATACTGATCTAGATCTACAGTGCTTTCCTCCCTTCTTGCCTGATATTCCAGCCTCTTAATGTGACTGCTGTCGATGTCTTCAGGTCAAAGAGATTGAGCATAAACCTTAAGGATTGAATCAGGAATTTCTTTTGGGGGTGAATACAGATGTTTTTTATTAGGATCTGAATAACCCTTGACCCAGGTGTTTATCTAAAAACTACAGCGTATATTTGTTGCAATCCTCATAACCCTCCCTCTTAAAAAGTCACCCGCCCTCTTAATCTCTCAAAGCATCTTGGCGTTTGTATCCCACCACAGTGTATTATGGAGATAACCACTATCCAGGGCTTGCTCCTATCGATTGGTTACCCACTGTCTAGTGCCTATCTGGAAGGGATAGTGAAAGACAAAGGTCTTCTGTTCCTGGGCAGTGTGCAGACAGTGAGGGAAGATCTAGAAAGGGATTTACTGTACTTGGAAGGTCATGATGTGTGGAGGAAGGAAAAGCTGGGATTGCGTGGGCAGGGGACTTGTCAGGAGATGACTTCAGGTAGACATACAGCTGCTCTACTTATGGGGGCCAAGATGAGCGCGTCAATCAAAGGGAAGACAAGAACACACGGAAGGTGTTAAATCTGGAGAGTGATGTCATAACTCATTACAGAAGTCATGCCAAATTGGAGAGGGCAGGAGGGGGCTGCATGGAGAAGTAAGGGCTGGTCCAGAAATCGGGGCAGGAGACAGTGACGGATTGGCAGAAAGGATGCCAGTGAGGGCCTGGTGCGAATGATGTCAGTGGAAGGCACAGTGGACTCCAGGACCAACATGTCCTCTGGAAACTCCACTAATAATGGTTGGAGATTGACAAATACTGCAGAGGTGCTGGAGGGAGGAGTCAGTGGCAACACCCAGGTTTCTGGCTAAGAGAGGTGCTGTTTCTGAGTAATGACAGTAGCAGTGGTGAGGGGCAGACTTTGGTGAGTTCCATTTGGGGACATGTAGGTACACAGGTGGAGGTGTCTACGAGACATTTTGTTTCCCTTGATGTGTTAATCTGAAAATCGGCTTGCACACACCCATGCTACCGTTTATGACTTATGATCCCGATAAAGATTTGTTACGATTCACCCAAGGGATCATGTCAATCTTGAATAATTAGTTACTGCTTTGCGCCTCATGAACTGTAGTATGGCCGCCCCTCCCGAGGCAGCTTAAATTTGGCTCTGACTCTGGGGAAGCTGGCCTCCTACAACGGCGCTGTCTCCCAGCTCCTTGTCAGAACATGGAAGGTGTGGGTGGATCCGCAGCTTCAGGCCTCAAGAAATGTCCCCCACAAGGGTTCCTCATCTCGGCAATATTTATAGCTTCTCGCCAAGTAGTACTTCAAAATCTCTTGTATTTATAAAGCACTTATTCTAAAGCCCAAGCTTTCCCACCATCCCTTAGATTATACATAGGACGGTGCTAAGGGGCAGATTTTTATTCTGAATGGCAATGGGAGGTATAGCAATAGAACGTGGCTTTCTGAATGATTTATTAGTTAGCGTTTCTATTAGCCTACTGTTTACATTTTTAATGTGCATTCAATTGAAAGTAATTCTCGTTAAGCTCTTGGATGATTTCCAAAGCAGGCGATTAGGTTCACACCCAGCATTTATCTGTGTTTGTGGACAGATACAAATGGTATGTTAACACCTATCCCCAAAGTGATGATCCCCAATGCTTCTGATTGAATTTGGTACCGCAGTCAAGCAAAGGGCATCACAGGGAGTGGCTTTCCTTCATCATGTCTAAGTCTTGTAGAAATTGAAGGAAATGTTTGTATAAAAATCCATAACAAACAAACAAACACCTCGGGGACGCGATCTGTATAGTAGCTGCCTCTAGCTCAGACGGTTCTGATGATTTCTGTTTTGAATGTGGTAACTAAAATTAGTGTTTCATGGTTGGAAGAACACTTGTGATTTACTTATACTTTACCTTAACGTCCCCTCTGAATGAAAAGGATTCAGGATATCTTAGGGAGAGATGCATAAATATATGATTCAAAAAAATTAGAGAAGTGAAAATGGAAAGGAGAAAATAAGAATTGGAAGTAGGCTGGAGAGATGGCTCAGAGGTTAAGAGCACTGGCTGCTCTTTTAGAGGACCTGAGTTCAGTTCCCAGGAACCACATGGTGGTTAGCAACCATCTAGAATGAGATCTGGTGCCCTCTTCTGGCATTCAGATGTGCACACAGGTGAAACGCTGTGTAGACAATAAATTAATAAAATTTTTAAAAAGGAGGTAACGTCTTGATCAGTACTCATAAAAAGTTAATTTATTTCTTCAAAGAAGAGTTGGAAAGAGCTAAAGATGGGTGATTTTAATTGAGAGCTGGACATAGTGGGCAGTATCTGTAACTGTAGCCTGGGGAAGCAGACACAGTAGATTTAAGGCCACCCCGGTCTGCATTATCTGTCACGCATAAGGATGTAGGCTAGATTCTCAATCCTAGAACAGTAACAAACAGAAAGTTTAAAACATGTGCTGGGCAGTATCAGAAAGCAACCCCAATTTCAACTGAAAGATTAAAATAGAAATATTATATTTATTTGAATATAAGTCAGTTTTCTCTGACTGTCTGGCTTCACTCTTTTCTAAATCAGGACAAAAGGACTCTTTAGGGGGCGGTGGTGACACACTCCTGTAATCCCAGCACTCAGGAGGCCGAGGGTCCTAGCGCACAACGTGCTGTTTGAGTTTGAGTTTGAGGCCAGTCTGGTCTACAGAGTGAGTTCCAGGACTGCCAAGGCTACACAGAGAAACCCCGTCTCAAAAACCAAAACAAAGCAAAAACAAACAAACAAAAAATCTTATTCAGTAACCTTGATCTATCTAGTCATTAAAATTTTATGGACATTATCTTCTATAGTTTATATTCTTTGTCATCTGTTTTTGTTTTTTGCACTGACTTATCCAGTAACACAGCAGTTAGTGCCAGAATCGATTAAAACAAAAATTCCCCAATATCTGCTCAGATGTTCATTTAAGGAGTGTGATGGGTCTTCCTCACCTCTTTGGCCTCAACAAACCTTTGGAAAACAGCTTTTATTTTTCAGAAGCACTTTGGCAACCCCTTCCAACCTGTTCTGAAATGTAACTGACCTATGCGCATGCTTACAAACACCCAGCACATTGTGCGCTAGGACACCACTTTGGACAGTAACGAGGTTGCTTCGTTGTAACCCTTCCTATGACATCATGATTGCACATGCGCACTGAGCTAGCAGAGTTTTTGCGTGTACCCTATCGTCTCCGTTGCCTCTGGTGGGCTAAATTTATGAAATGATCTCTTTCTTGAGAAAACGTTTCCAAGGCCAATCACAGCCCAGCATAGCTCTGCTTTGATGAAACCAAGCTGGTTTTGTGCTTATATACAAGGTGGAATTTTTAAGTGCCGATCATCACAGATTTTCAACATGGCAGCCCAGCAAGACCTTGGCAAGCCCGCTTAGGAACCACGTCTTGGGCTAGGCGTGGCTTTTAACTCCACTGCTCAGGAGGCAGAGGCAGGGGGATCTCTGTGAGTCGAGGTCAGCCAGGTTGCATTAGTGGGCCCTCAAGCAAACAAACAAGAAAAAGGAAATCACGTGGCGGGGTGACAGGGGTCTGTCAGAATCAAAACAGAACTTGAAGCAACCTAGAACCTTAGCTGCACGGTTCTAGGGCCAGGCTTGAGCAAGGCTCACGCAGTGAAAGTCTGCTATCCTTTTGACCCCAAAGATGATACAACTGACTACAAGCTCATTGTTCGGGGCTGCCTTTCCCTTAGACCCGCCCTGTAGTACCTGGGAACCAATTCCAAAGACAATTGTAAGGCCAAGTCTACCTCCCTGTTCCGGAAATGGTGGCAGGGAAACTGGGGTGAGGGGGGGAACAGTGGTGTGATTAGGGGACGGATGGTTTTGGTACTGCGAGGGATTTAAACCGAACGTTGAAGTCTAGCCTTGTGTCTACTGCAACCCCTTCCGTCCAGGTCATGGGATAAAGTCTTTTAGAATCCCAAATGTCCTTCTTTACTCCAAGACTGGGGACAGTGCTGGTTTTATTGTTTAAAATTTGGTTCATGTTTATGTTTTTCATGCCTGTAGTTCCTTTACCCTGTCTGTAAGTTACAGGACATCACTCTTATTAAAACAACCGTCCCGAGTCCTTGGTCATTGCAGGTATTTCTTTTTCCTTTGAATAACTTGTTTTTTAAAATGAGAGCCGTGCGATAAGACTGATCAGAAGATGCAGCTCTTTGGGATGTACTGCGTAGAGAGTGGTTTCCAATGTTGGATTTATAAAAGCTGTCAGTGGCTAATCAGATAACTTGGCTTTTGAAGTACCCTGTGACCAAGTCATTTCCTGGCTGGGACAGGAGGACGGGGTATTGTTTCCTAGCACAGACGTAACGAAGCCCCATGGACACGCCAGGTGATTTGCAGCCACCGAGCTTCATTCTCTTGATGTTCTGGAAGACAAATCTGAGGAGAGAAGCCTTCCGGGTCCCCCTCAGCTCCTGTGGCTCTGGGTATTCTTTGGCTTGTGGTGTGTGTCATTCTAGGTCAAGCCTGGCTAAGTCATAGAGATCACGTGACATTTCCCTCTCCTGTATCTTCTCTTCTGACCATAGAGCGCTTGTCACTGGACATGGATCCCAATCGGGTACCATGGGGTAATCCTCCCATCTTAAGATGTCTTATCTGCAAAGGCCCTGTTTTTGAATTCAGGCTACATCCACGGGTTCAGGGGTTAAGACTTAGATGACATCATTTGGGCACCACTAGGAGACCCTACAGATGAACACGTATTGTAGAGTTACTGGGTGTCTTTGAAGTGTTATCGGTGGTGTGCTGTTGTCATTGATTGTAGGGGACAGACTGTGGGAAAGCTCAGCATGCAGGGTGGATGGTCCTGGGCTTGAATTCATGCCCTACTGTTCCTGTAGTCCTGTGGCCCGGGACATGTTTGTTTCTTAACCTCTGTGCTACTCAGTTTCCTCATTTGTAAACAGACACGGGGCGAAGGGGTATTATGTTCAAAATATTGTGCTGGCTACATCAGGAATGAAACCTAAATTTTTTTTAACAGTATTTTCTTTTATACAGTGCTCTGCCTGTATGTATACCTGCAGGCCAGAAGAGGCTATCAGATCTCATTACAGATGGTTGTGAGCAACCACGTGGTTGCTGGGAATTGAACTCAGGACCTCCGGGAGAGCAGTCTGTGCTCTTAACCTCTGAGCCACCTATCTAGCCCCAGTGAACTCTGATTTAGGCACCTACAATCATTTCTGAAATCATGTTTCCACAGCCTGTCTCTCCCTTTTTGACGTTGTCCGTCGGAGGACCTTTCCTGCTTAGTCATTGTCCCACGGTGCTGCTGCTCGAGCAGAAGAAATATCTCATTGTTCTATTTATTCATTAGCGAGTGTCCAATGGCGAAGAAAAGTACTTCCTTCCTATCCGTCTACTGACAGTTTGGAAAATATTTCGCTTTACCATCCCATAAACCCAATTCCTGTGGGGATGTGTGTACCTTATACAGTACCCCTCAGACCTGGGATTGACGGGTCATGGCCATCCTTACTTCTGTCCCACCGAGTTTATCATAGCAACCACTAACAGCCAGCATCTCAAAAACGCTGCCATCGAAAGGGACTCTCAACCCACCGCTCTTTCTGAACTACTAAAGCTATCCATAAACCTATCTTAGTGTTTAAAACTTTAAGTCACCCAGGCCTCCTGTCCCCTGGATGCCAGGCAGTGGCCAAGTATCAGTTTCCAGTTTAGTAGTAAAATTGACCTCCTCACCAGTGACATTTGGAAACCTGACTTCTATGTGGTGGCGGTCAGTCAGCTTTGTCACCTTGATGGGATCTAGAATCGCCCAGGAGACAAGCAAAGGCTTGTCTATTATGGGTTATCTGGATTATGTTAACCGAGCTGGGAAGGCCTAGCTACGTGTGGGTGGCACCGTCCATGGCTGAGACGCTTGATCAACGGAATGAGGATAAAGTGCGTTGAGCGCCAGCATTAACGGCTCTTTGCTTGCTGCCTGTGGGTACGATGTGACCGCATGCTTCCGGTTCCTGCTGCCGTGACTTTCATGCTACGATGCACTGAGCCTTTAAACTGTGGCCAGACAAGCACCTCCCCCGTCGAGCTGCTTTTGTAGGGTATTTTTGATGCAACACCAAGAGAAGTAATTAATACCATTTTTCTTAAAAATAAACGAAACAAACCTCGTTTTCATTGGACTGAATATTTTCATTTCTATCTTACTCCAATCCCACTGCTCTTTCTGAATTGTCAAATCTGTTCACGTTAGCGTTTAAAACTTGGAAAAATTTCCATCCAATTGTCTAATAAAGGCTTGCTGAGGTATATCATGTCAAAGAAAGCACATGTCATTTGGGCAGCTGATACAAAGATAAAGAAGACACAAGGCTTGCTCGTGTGTGTGTGTGTGTGTGTGTGTGTGTGTGTGTGTGTTATATCCGGTATGGCTAACTGGCCACTTTATAAAACAAAGTTAGATCTAACTTACAGGGGTGAAGGACAAGGATAATAAGTTAGCCAAAAAATGCTTCAGTTTATCTTTTCATTTGCGGAGTCATTTTACTGACGGCATGATTGAATTAGGGGTTTACGTGCGCTGGTGGAGTCCTGAGTAACACATGTTCATTCATTCATTCATAACAGTAATTCTTACTCATTCTGTAGATTCTCTGTCTGTCCTTCAGTTCTTCCATTCATTCACAAGATACATTTCTTTCTTTTCTTTTTGTTTTCTTTTCCTTTATTGATTTAAGGTATTGCCAAGTGACTCTGGCTGAATCTAGAATCACAATGGTGGATCAGGCTGGCCCCTAACTTACAGAGATCTGCCTGCCTCTGCCTCATCATGGGATTTAATCCCTAATGGGATTAAAATCATGTGCCACCACACCGAACCATAAGATATTTCTTGATGTATCTATGCCCCTGGGTACACTAGGGAGACTGGGCATGTTGTGATAAGGGAGATGCTAAGCTTGCTTATGTCACATGGTTAAAGTCTTCACACAGTACCTGTTGTATAGAAAGGCACTGAATGGTAAAATCATTAAGTTTATATATTGTATGTCTAAAAGCTGCATGAGAAAGAACATAGGGATGGCGTATGAATCAATGGATTGTGAATTTTCTTTTGTCCTCTTTGGTTAGGGGAAGAGTTTGGGATTTTTGCCACAAGAGAGAACAGCTCTGTCAATAGAGGGTATATCTCAACATCTATTAATCTATTCTAATTCTTATATATCAAAGCTATTAGATTGTATGTGTTGAAGGGTATGTCCCCAACCCATTACAAGCATATGACTGGTCCTCAGGGGTATTTAGTGTATCACAAGTGTTTAAAACCCTCGGAGATTGATAAGTAATTAGCCTTCGTGTCTAATGTGTAAACAGCAGAGGGATCTTTGATTTGGGTTCAATCAATGTAATTTTAATGTTAACAGCTCTGAGATCAGCAGTCAGCAGTTAAATAAACTTTGACACTGGGTACAGACATGTCAGCAAAGGCACAATCCAATTTACTATTGATTGATCAGCCGGTTAATTTCCTTTCACTTGAGACATTTGCAAAACAGTTCTTTTCTACACGACCTGTAGGTGCATGCACGGAGCTTCTTGCTTTGTCATTCCTAAGGGATGAGGGAGGACTAAAATGGAGGAGAAAAAGAAAGAAAGTTACTTGGGTCATTGAAGAACACCTTGCCACTCACTGTTAACCAGATCTCTGATACCAGATCTAGGTCCCTTCTGGAATTGCAGGACCAGTCCTGGCTCTGACCCTTCAGGAGCTCAGATCTGTGAGCTTCCTGTCACGACTCCCTGAGCTTTTGGTCCTCGGATCTGAAAGGCCACTGGCGCCCAGGCTTCCCTTCAGCTGTGTTCTTCCTTCTCTTAACAACAAGGCATTCCATGCTGCATCACTTATGCTTGTAAATGGACTTTTCAGACGTTCTCAAAGGGGGTAGGAGATACACTTGTTTGCAAAATTTGGAACAATTACAGTGTCAACTTGACCCCACACTGATGACCTTTGTAGAAGGACAAGGTCAGGGCCAGTTCATAGAAAACAGAGATACACCACACTTACAAAGATTTTGCCTGTTATGTGATTTTTTTTTTAAAAATAAGTATTTTTTTTTCATATGGTTTGAAATAAGGAGTCTTCCTTCTCCTCCTCCCCCTCCCCCTTCTCTTTTTCTCTCTTGAAAAAAAAAAGATCCTGTGCTCCGTATTGCTAAGAAAGCATCACTTACCAGCGCACCTGTTTGCTGGGGCTTGAATTCCAGCTAGGGCAACAGTAGTGTTCAACATTGCCTCTCAACCTGTGGGCATCACCTAACACAATCAGAAAACACGGATATTTATATTCCAATTCACAGCAGTAGCAAAATCACAGTTATGAAGTAGCAACAAAATAATTTTTATGGTTGGGGGGCTCACCAGAGCACGAGGAACTGTGATAAAGAGTCTCAGCATTAGGAAGACTGAGACCACTGGTTTAGGGTATAGGCAGTTTTTAGGATGGCGGGAACCATGAGATCCAAATTTGCTAAAATTCATTAATCCAGATGAAAACAGAGACGGGAAGAGAACACTGATCTTATACTAGTAAATATATTGAATCGTTCACTCCTTATTATTACTAAAGAAGATCATACAATAATGACTCTGTTTACAAATTTGAGAGTATAGAGACAGTGAGAGATACTTTCTAAAATAAAGAATAGTGGAGACGCAGTTAAGGAAGACATCCCCAAGCCAGCCATTGGCTTCCATGTGTGCGTGCATGGGTGAGCGTTACCCTCACTGTTACAGATCCAGGATGTCTCAAGTCCTTGAGAAGCACACGTGCTACTACATACAACGCAGACATGTCAGTGTAGAGAAAAATTACAGTTTTACAAGTGTTCCAAGCAGACACATAAAGAAGAGAGATTCAGACCTTCCTAGGAAGCTCTTCCTAGGAGTCTGTGACAGAACTGGTTGCCAAATCCAGGTATAAGTCTAATTATTGATCAGCTCATCCTTGTTGGAGAGCTTAGCATGTTGGCTAGGCGTGTGTAGTGAAGACAAAATGCACACGTGTCCTGGACCACTTGCCTTTCTTTGAAGACGACTTGATAACTGGAAGAGTGGTTGCCAGCGTTGCTGATGGCTGCATCCTCCAAGCTCTAGTGAATAACGTATTCCAGTACTACGTTAAGAATATATCATTACTCGTCAGGTGTTTATTGAGTACACATTTAAACATATGGGTGAAGATGCCCTTTGGGTTTAAATTCTCTTTTTGCATCTGGGCACCTCAAGATGCCAAGTAATAAAGAGTATTTGGAGGGATATATTTATTCAGCAAATTATGGAACTTCCCTATTACAAATCTATCTTTTATTCATTCAACAAATATTTATCTACTATCTACCAGGTCTAGGCCTTGAGCTCGGTCCTATCTCCACAGAAAAAGATTGCTACAGTTACAGAATGATGTGTGATATGATATCATTAGTTTAGCATTCGGATTGTGCACATAAAAACACCACATGTTGTTTGTACATCACATTTTGCAAATGTCAGAGCATTTAAAAAAGTATGAGAAAGATCAACATCAATTCACGAACATGATTGACTCTGGCCGTGGAGCTATGAATGCAGTTGCCTTTACCCCAAAGCTTTCATTTCCTAATACGAAAAATTATTAAAATATCTCAGCAACTGTTTCAGGGGGTGGTTAGGGAGCTATCTTCTAGGGACGCTTCTGAATGCTTTTATGGTTGTAAGTTTTCTTCAAAACACGGAGCACATGAGAATCCCTGTTGCAGGATGGGTGATGGAGATAGAGGAGGTGTGGACAGACATCATTCTAGCCAGCAGCATCCTGAGTCAAGAGCCCATGCTACAGTCATTCATCTCTGAGAAAGCAAGTGCAGGAACGGGCTGAATGGTTATTGATTGTCTTTGATTCATTCAGTTGGCTTTATAATGATAAATTATCAATTGTATTATATATTATTTATATTATATGTAATGTATATTATATAATATGTATTATTATATTACATTAATACTGCGTTCCTTAGCTCCTTTGCGTCATTTTCAAGTTGCCTCCATATAGGAGCAAAACTTGGCTATGTTGCTTGTGGTGCTACAAATGCCTAGAAGTGAGGTTTGTATACGAGACGCTTAGCCTTTCTCCAGGGGAACAAGTTTTATGAAAACAAAACGATTCCATTTTCTTGGGGGGATTATACGCGTCACCAAGTGCCAAGCAAGTCCATTTAGCGTGCTAGATGGCAAAGTTGTTTTCCGTCCTTCAGACCAAAGCATGCCATTCTAGTGGAGACAAAGGACACTTGTCATTTAGGTTCTGACTAAGACGTCGCTTGTCCCCATTCAGAGCGTGCTTTTATCCTCAGCATGTTTTGATAGGACACACCATTTTCTCCTTCCCTGGTAAATATTATAGTCCTCTTATCCTCCTGCAGAATAAATTCCCTAAACTCTTAAAAAAAGAAAACAGAAACAAAACAACCCCAGTCATGAAATGCTTAATGTAGTAATAAGAGCGGCGGGGCTGTTTCCCCAGCACTCCGGCCGCCTGGCTAGCTCATGTCCTGAAATAACAACACACAAACTGTATTCTTTTAAACACTGCCTGGCCCATTTCTATCTAGCCTCTTCTAGGCTAATTCTCACATATTAATTTAGCCCATTTCTAATCATCTTTGTTGCACCCCAAGGTGCGCTTACCAGGAAGATTCTAGCCTACGTCCATCCTGGGTCGGAGCTGAATCGCATCTGCCTCAGAGAGCAGAGCTCTCACATCTGCCCGGAAGAGAGGAGCATGGCGTCTCTGAG
>NC_022032.1:20480845-20486925 GCF_000317375.1 Microtus ochrogaster | reverse complement strand
ACGGCTACCTGTGGACTACAGTATTTTAAGTGGTTGATTTAAAATGCTGCCGGCGTAAATGGGTGCTCAGGGTTGGCGATTTTGGAGAGAACCGGAATAGCCAGTTTTGTTTTTAAAACAGCTGACTGCGTGCCATTGGCGGGAATCAAGACAACACACGTTTAATTGTTTCACACGACCCTCAGTCATTCATAAAATAGCCCTTGTATTATTACTTTCCTTGTTGCTCTGACATGGAGCCTGACAGAGTCATCTTAAGGAATGTGAGGCTTGTTCTGGTTCAGAGGTTAAGAGTTCACAATCCACCGTGGTGGGAAGGGATGGTGGGATTGGTCCAGGGAGCCAGGAGCTTACTGTGTCTGCTTTTCACATCTTGGTAGATCAGGACCAACAGGGAATGTTGGTGTTTAGTAGCGTAGGTCCATCAGCCAGGATCTCATCTCACAGGCACCATAACCTTACAAAACAGCTCCACCCCGCTGGGGACCAAGTGTTGAAACACATGAGCCTGTGGGGGAGGGATGGGTTCACCTTCAAAAGTCCTAAAAGCATGCTAAAACAGTGGTTAAGATCCTGGGATTTCTCACCAGACTGACTTGATATCAGGTTCTCCATCCAGCCTTTATTTGCTGTGTGACCTTAGACAAATGGCAGGGCTCTTCTTAGCTTCCTTCACCTTTCTCACGTTTCTATGGCCATTGTCATAACCACGCTAGGGAAGACTAAGTGCGATTTTGTGTGCAAAAGGTGCCGGCTCTTAGGAAGATTCTAGTAATAAGTAAGACTTAGTGTTGGCTCCAGCATTTCCTGTCTTATTAGTTGAGTAGTTAGGAGTGGGCTTATCATTACAGCTCATAAAACACTCGCTCTCAGATCTGCTGCCCTGTATGGGATCCTTGGTTATAGGCCGAGCTCTGCTCTTCCTTGGGCTGTTGGCCTTGATTTCTGTATCCTTCTGTTGCTGTCTGTAAAAAGCAAGTAAGGTGTCTTGTGAGGATAAACTGTAATAGCTGCCTTATTGTTCAGTCTTCAGTAAACGTTTTCCTCTCCCCCCGCAACTACCCTCCTTCCTCTACTCTCTTTCTTACTTGGCTTTCTGTTTTCCTAGCTTGGAAGGTCTTTCCCACTTCCTCCTTCCAGGACCTTCCTTATCAACTTCTCTTCTGTTTTTATAGTCTCCCAAACAGAGCACAATGGTCCCAGCCTGTGTCCCAGTGCAGTTTTGCACATGCTGATATCATCACGGTTGACCATGGTAGCAGAATGAGCCGACTTGGGCTTGTTTCTGTACTGTCTTAGGATATTACAGCAAGGTTTTGACACACTTATATTCAAGAGCTACTATAGGGAGAGATCTTTGGCAAGTATATGGAAACTTATTTATTTTTAAAAAGGAGTAGCCAATACATTATTTGGATGTTACACATTTATTATTTGCTCGTAAGTTAACGAATTCTCCCTTCCCTTCTACTTTGTCACTTGAAACAGGGTCTCACTGTAGAGCCTGAGGTGGCTTCCCAGTCACATCCTACCCCTTTCTCCTGCGCTCTGGGGCTTTAGGCATGTGCCACCATGCCCAGCTGATACAGAGTCTTCCAAAATTGGCTGGTGGAGTATTTTCCAGTTTAGCTTCATGTTGTTAGTTCAGCTCATTTTGGGGGATAATCCCTAGGCAGGGAATCCAGCGCTCTTGGGACTGTTGGTTTAGTGACTCTTTAGCTTCTGGACGAGTGATTAACTTCTTAATGCTTTATGCTCAAGATAGGTGTGATGAGAGCTGGTTCACAGGGTTGGGGTTGGTCTAGAACTAGCGAGAGGAGAGGTGAACTGGTATCCCTGGTACTTAGACTGTGCTCAGTAACCACGTTGTGGCATCTTTTCTTCTCTTTGTCCCTGATGGATGAAACCATTGCTGAAATAATATTCTCAGAGATCATAGGAACAGTATTAAGTGCTGGATGCAAACTAAAGTTTTACACAGTGCTGTTACTGTGATTTTGTAAAAATGAATAAATAAATAAATAAATAAATAAGTAAGTTAGATGTTTTTACGGAGACACTAAAGTTGCGGGTATCAGAGTTAGACAGTATTCACAGCCACCCTTAAGACCTGACGACCAGGTGAAATAGCAAAAGCAAGAAATGCAAAGTGGACGGAGAGGAGGAGGAACCAGAAACGAACTCGAGAGCTGGGAATCTGACTTTGTGGTAGTACTCGCCTAACAGGCGCGAGGCCCTGGGTTTGGTCCTATCACTACCAAAAATAAAATGGAACTCAAGTCACAAAACCTAGGATCCAAGTCTGTTGGGACTAATTGAGTCCTGGCTTTCAGCTGTTCTTCCCTGTCTAGAGCCTTCTAATTGAAGTTACTAGAAGCTGTGCCTAGCTTAGAGGATCAGAGGATGGGATTTTCACCTGTTGGCCATTGACTGCAGTGTATTTAAGCCTCCATGGTGCTATTAAAGGGGGCTTTTTGGTACCAGTGTTGGAAGGTCTGTGTGTCGGTCTATCTCTGCGTGTGTTTCCTCAACCTCCAGCCCCTTGCCTGAAGCTCGCAAACTGGGTTCTGGCACATAGAGCACAGATGGGGGGGAGGGGGGGAAGGGCAGTGCTCTGCACAAGTCACTAAAGACGCACAAGCAGATTTGCACCACTGATTCTTTAGGCACAAAATCAGAAGCATTTCCCACCTATTCTTTTGTTTTGTCTTTAGTTAAAAACTATAATAATCTGAATATTTTGGATTTGGTGATTTCTGTACTTTCTTAATTTTAGTACTAGTACATTTTCAGTTTTTAGAGTATTCTGGTAATGATATTATCTTACGGTTTTTAGAGGATTCTGTTAATAATATTATCTTATGATTTTTAGAGGATTCTGTTAGTGATATTGTCTTATGGAGCACTTGTCTCAGGCTGGCTGTCCCACATGTTGCTTGGGGTGCTTCCACATATGACTTCATGCTCTTCAGCATGTCACCTCTGTCTGCCTTCTCACCGTGTCCCTCTGAAGTTTAAGGCCTCCTCTGAGCAGTCATGAGGGTTTCATTTTAAACACTCCCTCACCATCACCATCACACAATGTTTTTATTGTATTTGGTTAATATGACAGCTGTATTACATTCTTATTATAATATGTCGTATCCCAGGGAAGCTGCCGTTCAGTTTGTATTTCTTCAGGCAGATTCAGATCTATGCTTTGTCATTCCATCCATCCATCCATCCATCCATCCATCCATCCATCCATCCATCCACCCATCCATCCATCTACCTATCCATGCATCCACCCACCCACCCACACACTCATCCATCCATCCATCCATCCATCCATCCATCCATCCATCCATCCATCCATCCATTCATTCATCTATACATCCATCCACCTACCCACGCATCCACCCACCCATCCATCCATCCATCCATCCATCCATCCATCCATCCATCATCCACCCACCCATCCATCCATCTATACATCCATCCATCCATCTATACATCCATCCACCTACCCACGCATCCACCCACCCATCCATCCATCCACCCATCCACCCATCCATCCATCATCCATCCATCCATCCATCCATCCATCCATCTATACATCCATCCATCCATCCATCCATCCATTCATTTATACATCCACCCACCTACCCACGCATCCACCCACCCATCCATCCATCCATCCATCCATCCATCCATCCATCCATCCCATATTCATAGAGATTTTCCATGTCTGGCAGTGTGTAAAAGTGGAAGTTATTTGAGTGCATCCTCTCATATTCAAGGTAGAAGTGGTGCCTGCCTTCACAGGCCTACAGTGTAATTGGGGTGGGAGTGGGGGGGCACTTGGCTAGAGCTCCTTGAGAAATGTGTTGCTATGAGAAGTCCCTGAAAGCCTTCAGTAGGAGAAATGGCACCAGGAGGCTCAGTTGGAGTATGGAAGTGGCTTGTTATGGAGCTAGATAGTACATGAAACGTTGTACCCCAGAAATGTGTGATGTTTGTGTTTGCGGGGGCGGGGGGCCCTCAGACAACAGGGCAGCATCAGTGCCCCAGGAGAGGAAGGAGCCTTTGGAAGTCCAAGACTGAACACAGGAGCGCAGAGTTCTTCAAGGCAGTCTGGGTGAAGAAGGGGGTGGTGACTGTGGAGAGTCCCAGTTGGAGCTGGGAGCTGGGGTCGCAGTTCAAAGCCATGTTGAAAAGGCGTCAGCTTTCCGCAGAAGAAAGGGGCATGGGCATTGAAGCTCTTTACTCTAGGAGAGTGTCGGGGTCAAAGAGAAGCATTGGGAAACAGGGAAGAGCAAGTATTTGGGGGGGGGGTGAACAGAGAGAGAAGAAAGGCCAGAGAAAAGAAACCGGCCACTGCAGCCCCTCAGAGATCCTCAGTCACGGGTTGGAGGAAGACAGCCCTCTCTCCAGTCCTTTCAAAGCAAGGCTGTTGCTGTCTTCAGCACCCCATGCTTTCTGACCACTCTTAACTCTCCACATTAAAGCCGTTTGGTTTTCTCTGGGATATCCAACGCTGGCTCCAGACACTTTCCCCTCAGAATGCTCCAGTACAGAAAGAATGTATTTATGAGCTTTCTCAAGAGGCAGGAGAAGCAAGTGAGTGTCACAGAATGCACCGTGCATATTTCAAAACAGGACAGCTGCTACAGAAGAATGGCACTCAAAGGCGGGCTTTCGAGCGAATCGTCCCATGCCTTTCAAAGACCAAGTGTCTTATCAGTTTCCTGCGATTCACAGCATTTCCCTGAAAAGCAAAGCAAAAACAAACAACAGAAACCTCATCTCTTGATGCTGCTTCCCCCCTAAAATCCTTAAGTTAGGGCTTTTAAATGAACGTCTTTGAATCAAGTGTGATCATGTTTGAAGGTGTGTATACATCCCATTAATATATGTTAGGGTCCTGTTCACCACAGTCAGTTGAGAATTTTCCATCAAATAATATTTTCCTTGACAAAATGTGGAGGCTTTTAAAACTGTCAGGCTGACTAGAGTCGACTGAAAAGGAATTTAAAAACTGCGAAGTAGAAACAAAATACATCTTTCCATATCCATAGTCGCGGAAACCTCTGTCAGTAGCTTTGTGATATTGGGCTTCATGAACATAAAGAGAAGCTCATGGTCAGATTTCTAGGGGGAGAGACTGGGTCACATAAATGGACCCCGTCTGCCTTATTGCCAGAGAGAGGCTCACATCTGCTTGATGGGAGGAGCGACTCTCTGATGGGGTAAAACATGAAGTGCTTTTCAGTCTGAATTCATCACAAAAAGTATGTTCTAGAGCTATGTAGTTCTGGCTGTCCTGGAACTCACTCTGTAGACCAGGCTGGGCTCAGAATCACAGTGATCCACCTGCCTCTGCCTCTGCCTCCCTGAGTGCTGGGATTAAAGGCACGAGCCACGAGCCACCACTGCCCGCTGGTAATCTTTAACAAATCTCCATTTACTTTTTGTCTTTTGTGGTTCTGACCTTTTGAACATAATATCCCAGTAGTTTCACAGAATGCCCCCCAGTTTGAAGCTGTTTGGTTATTTCATGACGAGGCCTAGAATAAACATTTTAAAAGCAAGAGTGCTGCTAACACTGTGCTACATTGTATTTGGGACATAGCTGGGGGAAGGCTTAGAACACTCTTTGTTTCCCCAGTGGTTCTGAAGTTAGATCGTTTGACGATGTCGCTGTTGGCCTGTGTTCTCCATTTTCCTTTCCCTTTCATATAAAGCAGAATCTGTGGATATTTTGAGACTGTAAAATGGCTTGTTCCCTGACAGTCTTCCACCTTGTGCTTTGACGGTGCATCCATCAGTGATTCCTGCTTGAGCCGCTCATCGCAATACTAGCTGTTACAGTGTCATGTTTTAACTGCGGAGTTGCAGCTACAGTTGGGAACTGGTGATTGTTCATTCTTTAATGTGCTGTCCATTTCAGCACAGCCCATGGTGTCTTGTTTGTTTTTACAGCACAGCGGAGTTATGGGTTCTTTTTATTTCATTATGCCGAGTCTTTTGTGGGAATCCTGATCATGTTCAATCTTTTCGGCTGTCCGTGGAAACCCTTTTCAGTCTGCTCCTGGTAGATT
>NC_022032.1:20466794-20480574 GCF_000317375.1 Microtus ochrogaster | reverse complement strand
GGTTTATTTACCCTCTTTTCACACCTCTGACCTATTAGATGTGAGAACCAGCTATTTCTCAGAGAACACCTGGTTTCTTACAGTAGGGCTTATTCAGAGCCCTCGATGCTGAGTGCTGTGTGTGTATAGAGACTGGCGTCCTTTTCACTTGTGGGCTATCTCAGTGGCCAGAGCTGGTGACAGTTGTGAGCTTGGGCACATGTGTTCCTCGGGTCCATAGATGAACGTGGAGTCAGTCTATAGGGCTGCCCTTTCCAGTCTGTGTTTGTGTCTTCTTTCTCCTACAAGATGTTCGCTAACCACCACACCCACGCGATTATTTCCGGAGCGCTACACCCACACCCCAGTCCGTGGTCGGGGGCTCCACTTGTTTGTATCTCAAGTTCTCTTCACGTCTCCTCCGTCTGCTTTCCAACTCCCCCAAATTATCGGACTGCTGCATGTGCTTTCGTCTTCCCGTTTGTAGTCTTTTCTTTTAAAATCCCACGTCCCGCTGTCCTAGGGAGCTGCAAGGCGCTGTCTGCTCTCCTCTATGTCTAACTGGGAGCTCATCCGACCTGGTCCTTCCGTTAGCTACGTGACCGTGAAGCCTGGAAGGAAGAAAACAGCCTTCACTTTCGAGATCCAAGATGGCTATACCTGTCTGTCCTCTGTCTCTGCCTCCATCTCCCATCCTGCATTGCTCCCCTACTCCTTCAGGGACAGAAGTAGATCCCTGTAAGGCCTTCTTGACCAGTCTTGACTGTCCCAGCGGGCAGGGCTTTTTTCATCGGTACTTGGAAGTAGACCTGACCATTCAGGGATGTGGGCAGGGCTGCTGAGTGGACAGCCACCCTGTCTGTTTGGATATTTGTTTTCTTGTTACTCGGGGTTGCCAATCTGTCTATTGTGTATTATTTCACACGGAGACAAATGCCCAGCCATTGGAGGAAGGCAACAGAATCTAAGCCACTGTTCTCCGTCTGGTTTTGCTACCCTGCTTTCTTCATTTGACTCACATTAGTACAGACCTTGCTTCTTAGTGGTAACACTCGCACCGTCTAAACTTCGAGGGCTGTTATCGCTGCTCATTCACCCTGTTCATAGTTTCAAATTACGATCTGCTTTCCGCTCCACTAATTGTGTTCGTGACGGACTCAGGTACCTTCAAATTTAAGATGCTTGCCTTCAAAGGTAGATGCCTTTGGTATCACCCCCGGTGACAGCGGTTTGTCTAAGGGCACGGAGGGGATTTTTCAGAAAGGCGGTCCATGGGAGACGCCATCATCCCTGAAGCAGTTTGGAATGTTGGATTTATTTCTCTCTGCCTTAGTAAACAAAAGCTGGCATTTTCTGTCCGTGGCTTTTCAGCTGCAGGGCTGCAGCCGTGGTAGAGTTTGCTGGTATAATGGAAACCATGTGGCAGCTTGCCAGCATGGTGATTTTGCCAGAACCTCTCTAAGCACTTGCCATATTGGCTGGCTCCCCCTCCCCCATCTTCTCTGTGCTTATTTATTTATTTATTTACTCTGCTTGCATCATGGAATTCTGGGTAGAGCTGCTTTAAATCACAATCATGTTAAATGACAACATTGAAAAGAACGTTTCGACCAAGTGCAATTCGAATATTGCAACATAAATAATCTATGCCAAATTGGCTTACAGATTTCAAAACAGGAAGAATGTCATTAGCGATGTTCATGGTTTGGTTTTGCTTTGCTGCAGATTAGGTTTAGCGACAAATTCCATCTGGCTACAGCTACATGCAGTCTCTTCATTGATTGGTTATATTGGGACTTCATGGGAGTGTCCTTCGGAAAGCTTTTCCCAGCATTTTTTAAAGCTCCATTGAAGAAAAAAAAAGGGGGGGTGGGGGGCCGGTCAAAAGAAAAGAGGAGAAAGGACCCTGCATTGTTTCAATTTGCGTCCAACATGCAAAACATAGTTCTAAAAATTTTAATTAGCTAAGTGAGTGCTGAAAAGGAAAAGTAATATAACAAGCCTCGGTGAGCAGCTGGGATGTGTTGCCATGACGACAAGTTCAGCAGGCTGCCAGCGAGCATGTCAATGGGTAATATTGGGAGAGGGCTTTGAAATGGTGCCTGCTAGCCACAATGTGATTGGTCACGCCTCTGTTGTCTTTGTGTGAACCGGTGGATGCTGGGTAAGACCGAGAGTGAATGCTCAGCTTGTCTCAAGGCTGCAATGAGGTAATGCTTCTGAATCTTTGGGGATTATGAGCTCCTGCCTCCAAAAGACTGCGGTCCAGAGTGCTTTCCTTTCTCTGTGCCTTAATTACTGACTGTAACACGTGAGGAAGTTTTACAGCCGCCGTTGTTCATTCTTTTTATATGTGCATGTGTGTATTATAGATAACACGTGTGGACGTGGCATATAGACTCTCAGGCATATTCTAAAGAAGGAAAAAAAAAAAGAGAGATAACCCTCCATGCTATTCCTTCTGCACAGAGTCAACATTCCGTTTGATTTCTGGCAGCAGTGACAGTATCTCTTGGTGGATACATGATAGATTAAAGTGCATTTGTGTTGGGTAAGCAAACTCGCTCCTACCTGGAGACTATTTTGGCGTCATTACTTTTTTAAAGTCTTTTATGTGATTAGTGTTTATGATAGCTGTGAGAGGGGGCTGCAGGAGGCGTCAGCTTCTCTTCACTCGTAGGTGTAGCTCATTTTTTTTTTGATTCCTTGAGATCATGCTGTTTATATCCTGATGCATATCTTATGGGGTCTTTCATTAATTGAACAGAAGATCTGACTGCCTCAGAATGATCTCCTGAAGAATGCCTTGAATCTGAAAAGGGAAGCTGGGCAAAGAGGGGGGACTGTGGATGGCTGGGTGGTGACACAAATACATGGGGGAGGCTGATGACAGAGACACAAGAGCCAAACCCCTAAGCTCTGACCCTGGTTCTCTGTGACATGGTGACTTAGATTCTCTCCAGGGTTTGGTCGGGTGGCTTGAGAATGTTTTTTTATCAGATGTATCGATAGTAAATGGGTGCCCTGTGATGCTGAGGGCAGCATCTCTATTGGTGGTGCCCCTAGCTGGTGGGGGTGGGGAAGCTGCACTGGGCCATCAGCATCCCCCGTCTCACAAGTGGGCAGTGTGTGAGCTAGCTTTTGGAGCGAGCTGTTACAGTTTGGTCACCTTGTTGTATTTGCCTGCTCATAAAAATATGTGAGTCTTTAAATGTATAAACAGAATAAAACCACCTCAGTGGCAAGGGATGGCTTCCTCTGTGGCTGCAGAGGATGGGGAGCAGCTGCCCAGCTTTAAATCTGAGGTCAGGCCACAGGCCTGTGGTTGGAGTTAGTTGATTATCCACCCCAGGAAATTGGAAGCTGTAAGGAGTGAGTGGGAGGCTTTCCTGTGCACCTCACTTCCTTTATTACTTGATTTAAACCTGGTTGGTGGTTTCACTCTTTGCCGAGAAAGACCTTACCAAAGAGGAGGAAGGGGGGGTGTTGCATCTAGTTTTTTTAAATAATTAATTCAAAACACTATGGCAAGAGTACGATCGTGGGTTGTGGCTTCTTTCACTGTGTTGATTTTCTCCAGTGGTGGAGACTCTGGCACCACACAGCTGGTTCCCTAGGCCAGGAGTGGAGAGGCCTTTGAGATAGGCGGGCTGGAGTCCTTTGTCTAAAACAAAGCAAAACGTAGAGATCTCGTGAAGAAAAGTCCACCTGTTGGCAAGGCTGGCACTTCTTCATTGTAAACACCTTAACGTTCTGTAACCTTCCTTTCCCCCGGGGAGAGGGCAGTCATGATTTCAAATCTCAGATACGCTTTGCCAATTTAAACAGTTTTTAGGCTCATTTAATGATTCCGAGTTTGCATGAGATTGGATCCTATGTAACACACTCCAGTTGTTAAAGGGAGGATTGGTTTTTTAACTTCCACAACTCTGCACAGCTTCCTCCACTTGAGAAGTTCTGTGTATTTATCATCACAGGCAGGCGTGTCTTATTGTCTGTGCTACACGCTAACTTGTTTTTCTTCATTGAGTGACAAAATTCAAATATTTGAGATTTGTATGATTCATGGATCCCATCTGTCTTGGCAAGCTCTGCATTAGACAGTCCACCTACAATATTTAAAATATGCAAAATTAATATGGTAAAGACGGAGTAAAAATAAAAAAGGTAAGGAAACATTGTGTTGCTTATACTGTGCTTTGCAAGATTTTTACGACTTCGAAACCCTTTTGGAGAGGAGCGATTGCAAGTTCCAACTAGTGCGAGCCATTCTGTCTGGTGACAGGTTCCACAATACACGACTCCTGATTGATGTGAAGCCCGGTGCCTGGAGATGAATCGTGGATGCAGCCTTGTCGTGTTCCTCTTTCATCACTGATATTACTAAGTCGACCCAGGAGCTTAGCAGAGGCCTTTGCTCAGAAATAGTAATGCATAGTTGTTAATGCTCCCACTCTGTAAAAGTCTACCCAAATGTGATCGTCCAGGGCTGTTAGAGGGGGAGAAAAAATGGTGGCTGCAGATAATTGGAGTGATTCAAGACATTAAAAATGCCTTTCTTGAAAGATGCCCCATTACAAACAAGTCTCAACCCTTGCCCCATGTTTACAAAAGGGATTTAGCTGTAATAGTCATTGCTTTGTGGAAAACGCATGAAGCTACAAAGTTTATAAAGACTAAAGTGGGGAGTCTGGAAGGCAGGGTGTCAAGAGTCTTCAAGCTTTGGGGTCAGACAGAAATATCAGTTCTGCAGTTCTTGGGTGTAGCTCTTGGTTGTGGTTATTGCTTTTAGATTGTTGTTTCCCCAAGTCAGGCCAGTCACCACCCCAGGTGAGGGACACAGGGCAGGATGCCCACCCAGGTCATTACTGTACGGGAAGTTTCTTTACATGTGAAGGGAAGCAATGGACAGTGGCTTTTTCCTCTACCGAGACAATCACGGTGGCTATTATGTGAACTTTTATCATGATATCAGAAGGTCACATTTTGTGAAACGTTCAACCTCAATTACACGATGAATTTTTGATTGTTGGTGTGTCAAATTCTTATTATGTGTCCAAATGTGCAGTCTTCCTGCCTCAGCCTCTTCAGTGCTCAGATTACAGTCCCACAGCACCATGCCTGAGACAAAATGATTTTTTTGTGATATCTATTATTATTATAAGAAGATCTATATCTGAATTGCTATGCTGTTTATGATATGATGGTAAAGAAACTTGCATTGTGCCAACCCAGGGTCTTAACCACTGAAGTAGGAACTAGTTTGAAAGGACTGTTTTGTTTACTAAGGGAGGATTTTTGTTGCTGTTGTTGTTGCTAAATGAATAGCACTGAGAAATACTTTGGGAAGAGAACTTGCTGTAGAGAATAGATTTTGCAAGTGGCTGCATTTCTTTAGACGGGCTAATTGATATTTGGATGCTGTTTTCAGAAATAATTCACCTTCAGAACTCTGTGACCTGGAGTCGTCTTTAATATGGTCTATTCTACACATTTATGTGGTTTTCATATATCAAATGCTTTTGTATTTGGAGCTGCTTTTCTTCATAACACTATGATGAGGTTGTATTTAATTCATAATGCTGTAATGCTGGTCTCTCAGTTCCTGTCTGTGTCAATTATGGCTACTTTTTCTGCACTTGCCTGAGTTGAAGTTTGTTTTTTATCAGTCAACAGCACGATGTCTTTGTCTTTCTGATCTCGTCAACACACTGAGACCAGCAATCTCTGTCAACCAGACTCTGATATATGTATCTTAGATGTTTAAAAAGAGGAGGTGTTTTATTTGGAAAACTTAGGAAAAGCCATTTCTGATCTCTGAAGCAGGAAATAGAAGGGCTTTTGGAATATCTTAGATGTGTTGTCTGTTGGTTTTCTTTTTTTATTTTTTTTATTAATTTTTTTTTAATTAAAAATTTCTACCTCCTCTTCGCCTCCCTCTGTTGGTTTTCTTTATGACCAAATAGTGTTACCTGTTATCCATTCCTTCTCTTGGTTAACCTAAACATTGTTGTCTTGAAATTTGAAATGTGGAAAAAAGCACAATCAGAAATGTTATGATTGATTAATAATCAAGGCAGTTCGTCTCTTCTTCGTCTGTCTTGATTATCCACTGTACTTGCACATTGAACATGTTCTTAGTGACGGGAACTGGGCATGGGTTTCGGATATCAGGTAGAAAGAATGCCATTTGAATACTACTAGATGCACCATTTAGTTGCTTGAAGGTATAGAACAAGTACCTCTATATACTTGAAATCAGTTATATCCCTCATCACAGGGTGATATTAAGTTAGGTGACCTCAATACAATGCCTGGCATGAGGCAGCTGGTCAGTGATGTACCTGATTATATTTCATTGCTAAAGGGACTGAGTTCTTTTATCCTTCATGAGATATCTTTAGGGATGGGTTAGGAGTGATATTATTTGTTCTTTCAACTCTGGCGGTTTCTCTGTAAGAACATCTTTCTGATAGAGTTAGGACATTCTGCTACCAGATATTCATGTAGCAGCCATGATTTTATAGTGCCAAAAATAAGGTAAAAAATAAAACAGATATGGTATGTACCACCGTAATCATGGTGTCTAGGAGGTTGAGGCAGAAAGATCAGGAGTGGGAAGCCAGCCCGGACTTCCCAGTGATATTCTTTTAAGAAAAACTAAAATGAAAGGATGCAGTTTCTATTTGTATATTTAGAGCTTTGAGGTAGACAGTCAACACATATCAGGAAGGATACTCGAAAGGAGAACTAGTTCTGGCCACTAAACGAGACTGACAAATGGCTTTTCAGAAGGCCAGGCACTAACCTAAGGGGCAGTGACTTGGCCAACAGTGAAGTAGAAGGAAAGCGACACCTGAACAGTGATGAGACTGCTCTACTGACTCCTTAGAGCATGGGCCCTGGGGCAGTAGGCAAAGACACGGCAGGAATCCCACACCTGTTTGTACCTTGGTGGTCCTGATGCAGACACAATGCTCACACTAGAAGACAGGAGAGAGAGCAGGGTTTATGGCACAGAGAAATTTAATCTAGGCCATGTTGAGTCTGAGGCCATGAGATGTCAAAAGGAGATGATGATGGAGATGCCGATGGAGATGCCGATAGAGATGCTGATGGAGGTGCTGATGGAGATGCCGATGGAGATGTTGATGGAGATGCTGATGATGGAGGTGCTGATGGAGATGCTGATGATGGAGATGCTGATGATGGAGATGCCGATGGAGATGTTGATAGAGATGCCGATGGAGATGCTGATGATGGAGATGCTGATGGAGATGCCGGTGGAGATGCTGATAATGGAGATGCTGATGGAGATGCCGGTGGAGATGCTGATGATGGAGATGCTGATGGAGATGCCGGTGGAGATGCTGGTAGAGATGTTGATGGAAATCTAGCAGAGGAAGAGCTGGCATCAGAGGAGAGTTTGGTACCAGAGCAGGAACCTTGGCACCCATCAGCTCTGTAATCCTTCAGAGAAAGACTGGACTCACGGCTAAGAATGGGCGAAGTGTGCAGCTCGGGAAGCAAGCAGGGCTGATGTTGGATCCCCTGTGGACATTCATTTCTAGAGGCAGAACAAGGAAGCACTTACAGGAGGAGGGAACTCAGACCCAAGTGGGGAAATTAAATTTCCATCCAATAAACCACACAGAATGGGTTGCCCACAAAGAAGTACCCAAGTCAATTACTTAGAACCCAGAAAGCAACCTAAAGAGTCAACCTTGCTTAGTTCTGCATTTCATTTTCAGGCAGGTGCCTCTGTCCAGTCCCCCAAAGCCTTCTGTGTTAGCATCCCCTGACCTCTTCCAGCAGTGGTTCCTTGGGAGGCTGCCCTCAAGGAGGTTAGGCACCACACATTGCCTCTAACTAGTCATGCGTTCACATGTATGTAGAAGACTAGATTGAAAAAGGGAGACATTGAACTTTCCAAACAAAAACCTGAAGTTAAAAATACTTGTTACTAGAGTGGCGAGATTGCTCCGTGGGTAAGGACTTCTACCCACCAAGCCTGATGACAGGGCTTTGATCCCCAGGAACCCCGTGTTAGAAGAAGGGTCCTGACTCTCAGAAGCTGACCTCTGATCTGCACTCACATGTTGTGGTGTACACACAACACACACACGCATGCGCGTGTGCATGTGTGCGCGCACAAACTTCATTGTATCAAAATGAAAAATAGTTGTTTTTGTTTAATCTTCAACAACTTATTTAAATAAGTTTGTCCTTAGAGGAGGTGACCTAGGATACGTGGAAAAATCTGACAACCTCTCAACACTTTTGAGAGCTGTTTACGCAAGCTGATCATTCTTTGTCAAATTCAATTTGAGAACTGTCCCCCTTGCTGTAACTCTGTCAGTACCGCAGTGATTTGACTGCCTTCCATCAAACTGTTGGTTAACTGTGGCAAGTTAATAAAGTCGGACAGGGTATCCAAACTGCCTAGACTTTTCTCCATAATGTGCCATTCGTGGTATCACCCTCCTGAGGTGGTTCTGAGCAGTAAGTGGCGTGTGAAAAGCCCCTGCGGTGATGCTTGCTTTACACTGGCACCCGATAAGGGACAGTTGTTAACAGGACAGAGGAAAGGGGTCAGATCACGGGTTCTGGGTAGGCATGAGAAGGGAGAAGAAGCGGTTGAAGACAGTGAGGGATCATGACTGCATTTGGGATCCATAAGGATAAAGGAAGGAGAGGAGACCTTAAAACATTTACTGTCGACCCTGGGGCTGGAGTTCACACCAGACAGTTGTATATTTGTTGCTGAAGGTATACCTAACCTAATGACACTCAGGGTATATGTAACTCCCAGTGCTGTGTGACATGCGCCATATACATAACTCCCAGTGCTGTGTGACAGGCAAGATATACCTAACTCACAATGTTGTGTGACACACAACATATACCTAACCCACAGTGTTGTGTGACATGCAACACATACCTAACTCACAGACCTGTGTGACACACAGCACATACCTAACTCACAGTCCTGTGTGACACACAACATATACCTAACCCACAGTCCTGTGTGATACACAGCATATACCTAACTCACAGTGCTGTGTGACACTCAGGATATACCTAGACAAGATTGTAAGAAGTGGTAATACTAGGAGAAAAAATGCTTAGAATCCTATATTAGATTTAAAATATCATCTGGGGATTAGGAAATTAGCTGGAGAGACGGCTCAGTCAGTAAAAGTGCTCATTGTCCAGCATGAAGACCTGAGTTCACTTCCCCAGCACCCACAAACAAAACAGGGTGCAGCGTTCCAGCACTGGGAAAATAAAGATAGGATAACATCTTGGGTTTCCTGTCCAGCCAGTCTAGTTGATCTGTGAGCTCTGGATACAATAAGAAACCATGTCTTAAAAGCAAGGTAGTGAGGTTCTGAGGATGACAGAGCTGACTTCCGGTCTCCACATATGTGCACATTAACTCCACATATCTGTGCTCATATACCTGTACCTACCCCCATATACACCTGAAAGAAAATATATGTAAAACATATAAAGAAATCTTAAAACTTATCAACATTAACCAATGATATTTAAATGCCAACTTTGAAAGCTGGATGATGAAAGTCCTTTTTATACTTATTTATTAATTTGTTTGTTTATTTATGGAGTCAGGGCCTGACTATGTAGCTACGCTGGAACTCTATGTAGACCAGAGGCCTCAAACTCATAGAGATCCACTTGCCTCTGGTTCCACTAAAGACATGTTCTCCAAGCCTGATGAAAACCATCCCCCCTTTTTTAAGTAGGAGAAGATAAAAGAAGAAACACAAAATAAGAAACATACTTGAAAAATAAATGAATATACACTAAAAAAATTGCCCCAAACCCAAGGGAGTTGGAAAGCAAATGCTAATGCCTTTTATTA
This sequence comes from Microtus ochrogaster, assembly GCF_000317375.1. Classification (NCBI taxonomy): domain Eukaryota; kingdom Metazoa; phylum Chordata; class Mammalia; order Rodentia; family Cricetidae; genus Microtus; species Microtus ochrogaster. The sequence continues at coordinate 20,470,709 of NC_022032.1, read as the reverse complement.
ATGAAGAGATATCAGGGGTTGTGACGGTGATCTCAAAAGTCTTGGTGTCACAGTAGAGCTGGCAGATGGGTTCAGGATGTATTAGTGCTGTAAAGAGCAAAGACCTACCATGCCCCCCCCACCCCCATCATCAGAAATCCAGTCCAAGGGTCCTTGGGACCCTTGAGTTAAGTCTGTGTAGATCAATGCAAGACTGCAAACTTTCAGTTCTGGCAAAGCCCTACCATCTATTGTCACCATTACTGCATTAAAAGAAAAGATCTCTCTCTCTCTCTCTCTCTCTCTCTCTCTCTCTCTCTCTCTCTCTCTCTCTCTCAGAGCATAATGAAAGACTTTTTTGTTTCAGGGACTTCTCTTTATAAAAACTTTTTATGATGTCCTAATGGCTCACTCTCTCCATGGGCACGGGTGAGATCATTGTCCACACATCACAAATCCATCCACCAGAATTTGGGAGTTCTGGTTCGGCTCCCAGGTGGCCAGCACAGGACAGCTCAGGAGGCAGAAATCCTGCCACCTCTAGTGCCACAATCCTGCCGTTGAAAAGACCAGTGCTTTCTCCTGGACCGCTCTGTGACCTCAAGTCAGTTTATCAAAAGGACCTTTGTTACTAGGGGGATTATTTTTCCTCTTTCTTTCTTTCTTTCTTTCTTTCTTTCTTTCTTTCTTTCTTTCTTTCTTTCTTTGATGGAGAGTAGGCTGGTTGGGAGGATGATTGTGGAGGGATAAAGGGAACATAGAGAAACATGAAGATGTGGACACTTTTGCATGTATAATGATGAAGCACACATGACTAAACTATATAGGCAGGAGTGTTTTTGATACTAGCGTAGAGAAACAGGATAGAGTATCCCACTGGGGATAATGTCTTTCTTCATCAGCATTAGTGCTGAAACACAGGCCTTTTATGAGGTGTGGGACTTTAAAGGGGGCAGTGGTGCTATTCCTGTGAGAACCGACACCATCACTACAAGATGCGAATGCGGTACACATGCTGGTCTGGGGGAAGGTAGCAAAAAAAACCTTACTAATGGGAACAGGTCATTGTAGTCTCTCCATCAGTGTATGTGCCACTTACAATGGCATTAAAAGCTTGGTGTGGCTGAGACTCAGCAAAGAAGGGCTCAGAAGGTGAAACTAGAAAGAGGAAAAAGAAGGTCTAATCTGACACCTACCCGCAATATCTGTGGCCAAGCTTTATGAATTTAGAACATTAAAAGGTCATTATTCACAAACACATTTACTGTGAAAATTTAGTGTGCTTTGTTCTCATTCTTAATGTGTATTAGCCCTGGTCTTGAAACATGTAGGATCTGCTGCTTTTAAGTGTTACATTGATGATTGGTGTTGGGGAACTATTGATTGATGACCGGTGACCGTAGTTCTGATCAAGGTTACAGATCAGTGGCCACTCCCCTTCTGAATACAATGCCATATTGCTCATAGACCAATGCAAGCACTTTCTTCTATTCTTTTGCCAGTTCTTGAGTTCCATCTATGACTGTGTGTGTGTGTGTGTGTGTGTGTGTGTGTGGTGTACGTGTGTTTGCTCATGCATGTGCATGCATGCCCACATGCGTTATCACCCAAATTTCTCCTGAGTCTGAGTTAGAAATGAGTTTCTGCTCACATTGCAAGCCACAGCTTCAGTAAATGGTGTTAAGAACTATACTTTAGACATAGCCTTAGTCTACCAGCGATGTCCATGCAGATTTTGTGCAAGCTCTCTTGGCCACAGGTAAACAGCAGTGTGAGGATTTCTCAGTTGAGTTGGGTGCTTTTAGGAGCCCCATCATACTGGCCTGACCAAGGTCATTTTATTTAACTGAGAAAACCCTAGGTCCCATTTACTGACCCAGGTTTCACCACGATCTCCCACCAATTTCAAGAGTGCTGAGTACTCATGGTGGAAGCATGTCGAAGGAAAAGTGGCCATCACATTTGTACATGAAAAGTGTTTGCCAGACTGGAGAGATAGACCAGTGGTTAAGAGTGCTCACTGTTCTCCCAGAGGACCCAGGTTCAATTCCCAACACCTGATTTCCCACCAGGCAACTTACAACCACCTGTAACTGCAGGTCCAGGGGACCTGACATTCATTCTCTTCTCTCCTCACTGGGCATCTTCGTGTATGTTGCACACATGAACTCATGTAGCCTCACATCCACACCCAAATATAAAGAAAGGATCTTTTCAGAAAGTGTTTGAGGGACTGCTAAGGAGGTATTCTTAAGAACAGCCAGCATCCAGCTGCTGACAGCCTCCTCTGCCTCACCCCCTCTGAAGTACCTGTAGATCAGAGTGGCAATTTCCCATTCGGCTAAAGTAGGAAAGTTTATTTATTATGCGCAAACCTTTCTATAGATCTGCTTGTGATATCTGTATGACTTTCACATTTTCTTTGCTAACAGATATGTTTGTAGAATTCCAAACATGTCCTTGCCCACTCATCCTGCTGTCTACACAAGGCTTTTGGTCCACAGGCATCTCATGGCCCTGCTATACAAAAGGCTTAACATATGTAATGTGTACCTGGCCTTCATGGAAGTCTTTTTAGATCACTACTGGGGTTATATGCACCAATGGGAAGGTCATCAGAATTTGGGGCTTGTTATGTATGCAGGAAAGTCTTACTGTTGAGATGTAAAGTTTGAAGGTTAAGTTTGTGGTGGAATGTTTTGAGTTGTTGGCACTGAAGAAGTCTAGCTCATAGGTTGAGCATCTCTGAGTGATCTTCTGCAGATTACTGTAGCAACAGCTTGAGGCAGAAGAAGAACTGGAAATTCTCAGGGAAAAGTCTAGACTCTTGACCTGTTTCTCCTCCAAGCTGTAGTGGCTTCAGCCAAGGAGAAGATGGGAGTTTTTGAACACACCCATCAATCTTCTCTTTGCCCTGTAGATGAAAGAGGGAGGGTTAAAATGAGAGGTGATAGTCTCCATAATTATAGCTGATGCTAATGATCTGGTTTGCGGGCGATTTCTCCTAGTCTAGAACCCTGATGGCAAAGCTCATTGGGACGATGCCAGGATGGACTTGAGGGAGGGGCAGTTGGCATAGTGTCAGTCAGTTTAACTTCTCATCACTTACTCCAAAGAGCATATTATGCCCAGGAAACCAGGATCACAGCAAAGCAGGTAATGTTTGGTAAGCTGGGACTGTCTGCCATCGCCATGATGGGTAGGGCATGAAGCACTGGGTATGTGGGAAACCTGGGAAACAGGTGAACTGCTGGGGAACCTTCTGTTTGTGTGTTTGTTTGTTGTTTTTTGAGACACAGTTTCTTTGTGGGTAGTCCTGGCTGTCCTGGAACTCACTCTGTAGACCAAGCTGGCCTTGGATACAGAAATCTACCAGCCTTCACCTCCTGAGTGTTGGGATTAAAGGCATGCACCACTATGCCTAGCTTGGAATATTTTTTTAAAACTGACAAAAAGGAGAGAGAGAGAGAGAGAGAGAGAGAGAGAGAGAGAGAGAGAGAGAGAGAGAGAGAGAGAGAGAGAGAGAGAGAGAGAGAGGTGCTAAAGTCAAAGTCAATCTTCATTAAAAACAAGGGCCAAGGTGATCACACATCCCTTTGCAGTAACAGTAGCATTTGAAACAATGACAAGTCCCTCCAGATTCTGTCTCCAAGAGAGCTGGAGCGAGCCCGCTGTTCCCTGTCCCTGTGACTGAGTGCAGCTGTAAAGCTAACTGGACAGAATGTGTGATGCCAACTGCTCCAGGTCTCTGAGAAGTGGGTGGGAGCAAGCACACAGCGGGGGCGGAGGCATCAGAATTTGAAACACAACCCAGCTACCATATGTTTTGTGTGTAGTGTTTTTCCATGAAGAGCTGACTCAGAGGTAGACAATCCAGAGGACATGCTGGTGTGGGCAGAATGATGTTCTCACTTGAGCAGAGGGAAAAGGGGCTCC
>NC_022032.1:20460339-20466629 GCF_000317375.1 Microtus ochrogaster | reverse complement strand
TGTGTGTGTTCCTTTCTCATTGGTAGTCAGTTGTGATACAGTACAATAGTGGTGAGAGCTGGACAGACATCTAAAGCTATGAAGGATGGCTGTCTTAGGGTTTGTATTGCTGTGAGGAGACACCACGACCACAACAAGTCTTATGAAGGAAAAACATTTAATTGGGGCTGTTCACTTACAGTTGCAGAGGTTCAGTCTGTTATCATCATGGCGGAAGCATGGTGGCCTGCAGGCAGACAGTAGTTGAGAGTCCTACATCTTGTAGGCAACAGGAAGTCGACTGAGACACTGGGTGGTATCCTGAGCTTTGGAGATCTCAAAGCCCACCTCCACAGTGACATACTTCCGCTAACAAGGCCACACCCACTCCAACAAAACTGCACCTCCTAATATGTAACTTCCTATGAGATCATGGGGGCCAATTACATTCAAACTACCACAATGGTGTCTTAGTTTCCTTTCTGTGGCTATGATGAAAGATCCTGACTAAAGACAAATTAGCAAAGGAAGGGCTTATTTGGCTTACAAGTCCAGAGTCCATCACTGAAGGGAGTCACAGAGGCAGTAGCTTGAGATTCCCATTGTATGGCACAGCCACAGCCACGGTCAGACAAGCAAGACAAGATGCTTGCTTGTTTGTTCTCAACTAGCTTCATCCTCTCTTAGCCAGTTCAAGACCCAGCCCATAAAATGCTGCCTCTTGAAGTGGGCTGGGTCTTGAACCTTTATCACTGAACAGTCCAGACAATCCTCCCACTGGTCTGCAGGCCATCCTGATCTAGAGAATTCCTCATTAAGAGACTCTTCTTAGGCTATTCGTAGTTGACAGTTGACCCTAACCAGCACAGAAGGGAAGTCCTCTTGCTGACAAAAGCAACTGTGCTCTTCATGTTCTCTTTCTGACTGAGATGCAATTTCTGGGAGTTTATGGTTGACCTCACTTCTGCACTGTGCCCATTTGGATCAGACTCTAAGCAGCGACTCTACTCTGAGGGCTGAAACATGTGTTAGACCCATCCCACGGGTCTTGGATTGACCCTGTGATGGGGTGATGCATGGAAGATAGACCCCCGACAGCTTTATAAAGACCTTTGCCCTGAACTGTCGGTCCAGTCATAGCAGGGAGGAGGCTGGGAATTCTCACCCTGCACTTAACCATGTTGACCACCGTCTAAAAACACGGTATGAATTCAATATGACCCTCTGGATTGAAGTGCTCAGAGTCTGATAATCATTGCTCAACATTGTTTAGCATCTGAGGAAGTCAAGGTGACCTTGGTGCCCATGGGCAATGACAGTGAACAGTCACAATCATGGCCGTGGCATAGATACTGGAATTCTTAGAGGAAGACCTTAGATCACTATTACAACCACAGTCGGGATCTGTGGGACTGGGAAATGGGTTTCTGAACAAAGTGGCCCTATATAATTGCCGACATTATAAATGTGTGGATGACCTCAATGATAGCGTAGTTAAAGAAAGACTTTGCAGATATGAAAATAGAAATTACCCAGTCTTACCCAAAGAGACAGAAACATTGAAAGAGAGCATCATAGATGTGTGGGATAACATAACAAATGTCCACCATTTTGCACAGAACACTGTAGACTGAAGGAATTAATGGGCAAAAGATAGTTTTGATAAAAGATACCAATTTTTAGATTTAGGAAGCTGAACAAATGTAAATGGGAGAAACTCGAGGAAATCTGGGCTAGACCTGCAATAAACCACTTAAAACCCAACTTCTTAAGCTGGGACTTAGTTCTTTCTCTAAATAAATGAGAAATTTCATCTCATTAGTATGCAAATTTGTTTTCATTTTGCTGGTGAAAAAATGTATATGCATACCAAAGAATTGCTTTAAAATAAACTTCTTTTAAAATTTTTTATTAATTATTATTATTTTTTATTTTGCACATATGGATGTCTTGCCTGCATGTATGTCAGTGCACAGTGCCTGCCAAGGCCAGAAGAAGGTGCCAGATGCCCTGGAACTGGAGTTTCAGGCAGCTGGGGTTGTGAGCAGCAGTGTGGGTGCTGAGGGTCAATCTGGGTCCTCAAGGAGACCAGTCAGTGCTCTCAACGACTGAGCCAATATTTCACCCCCTAAAAATAAACTTCTAAATGACTTGTTATCAGGGAATGTTTGATTTGGATACTTATTTTATATAGCTGTGGTCATATGGTCTGTGAATGGGGAATTTTAAGAAGCCTTGGGTTCAAAACAAAAGTCTTACTGCTAGATGGAAAATGAGGCAGTGTGTATAGTAGAACAAGCTGATGCCATGCTTGTGGATTTTCCACTAGGAGCCACAAAGGCTGGGATGAGCTATGCTTGGCCTTCACATGTGAAGGTGGGATGATGGCACTCTTAGATAAGAGGGAGACTTGGTCTCAAAGACATAGTGACGAGAAGATGATTCCGCACATCATGACGAAGCAGGCAACCCCAACGGTGGGAGGTATCTTGAAAATGTAATTATTGTCAAGTCCATTTGAATGTGAATAATCCATAGAAAGCAAGTGTTGAACGACGGGTGGAGCCTTCTGTGTGACAACCAGAGTGTGAAGAGGAGACAGATCAATGTGGTGGTCAGGGTCACCACTCGAAGAAGTGAAATAGTGGTTTAAAGTGTACGAGGTGGTGCTAGTGACCTTGTTTCTCTGAAATAATGCACAGCAGAGATGAAACTTGAGGAAAGAAAGACTCATTTCGGCTCATGGGTTCAGGAATTTGCCTCCTGGTGACTTGGTCCCGGTCACGTGGGCAGACATGAGAGACATGATATCATTATGGCAATGGAAGACTATACTGGAGGAGGGCTCTTCATCTCAGGGCTGACCATAGAGCAGTGAGCAAGGCCGAAAGTATACAGAGATAATACACCCTCAGTGACTCCCCCCTGGAGACCTACTTCCTCTTGCTTGGTCTCTCCTTCTGAGGTTTTCACACTGAAATAATGCCATCAACTGAACACCAAGCATTTGAAACATGAGTCCCTGGGACAATTCATATTCAACCTGAATCACTGTTAAAATTAAGTGCATATTAAAATGTCAAGAGCAACAACTAAAAGCACAAAACAAAAACATAGTAAAAACTCAGTAAAGAAAATAGAATAAAAAAGCATTCCAAATATCCAAATGAAAATAGGAAATGGAAAATATGGCGTAATAAAATCGGGGGGGGGCAGAGAGTAATATAAAAGGTTTATCTAAATCTCATCATAGAATTAATTACATTAAATATGAATTACCTACTTAGCAGTTCATAGAAATTGTCAGTGTTCCAAAATGATTGAATATGCTATGTATAAGCAATGTTTTTTTAAATATAACATTAATGGCTTAAAAACATAAGATCTTTTAAAAAAAAATACAGTGCAAACCTTAACCAACAGAAAGCTGGTGTGACCATGTTAGTGTCAGAAAAAGCAGACTTCAGGGTTACGAAGGGCCTAGAGGAATAGTACCCAGAGAAACTGGATGTTTATCAAGTGTATACAAGCCTATGAATAAGCCCAAAGGAGAACATGGATGGTTATGATCTGGACTTTAGGATGACTCCCTGCATGAAGGAGTAGACTGAAAACCAGGAAGGGTAGAGAAAACTGAAGGACAACATCAGACTCTTTGATCCAACTGACTTCCCTTGGATTCCTCCTCCACGCCGTAGAGTGCACGCTCCTCAGGGATCGCTTACAAGGCGAGCTGAGAATAAACTCAAGTTTAAGGCAAGCAAAACAGTGGAGAGGATCAAATGATCCAAAGTTGCTTTCTTCCCATAAGGGGGTTTAAATGGAAGCCAACCACAGAAAGATAAAATTGAGAAGTCTTCAAATACAAATCAATAGAGGCATACATTTATGTAGCCCACGAATGAGAAAGGAGGTCCCCCAGGGACAGTAGATAATATTTGGTATGAATAAAAATTAAAATATATTGTATCATTATTCATGTGATCAGTCAAAGTAAGACTCAGAGGGCGATGTGTAAGTGGAACGCTCATTTTAAGAAAGAAAACAAAATCCAAGATTAAGTCATTGCTCACTTAAAAGAACTAGGGGAAAAAAAAGAGCAAAAGTAAACCCAAGGTGAGCAGAGGAAGGAATTAACAAGCAGGAGTTGATGAATTTAAAGCAGAGAGTGACACAAACTGATGGAATGGAAACCTGATTCTTTAAAAGTATGGATGGAATTGAAAAATATTTAGGCGGATTGACAAGAGAAATTACCGATATAAGACACGAAAGAGGGTGTCATACTACAGTCCCCACAGACAGTAACAGTATAATAAACAAATAAACAGCTCTATATCTGTAAATTCAATAATTTAAATAAGAGAATCCAATCCTAGAAAGAATGAGCAACCAGAACTTTCCTGAGAAGAGATGCATTGCCTGGCTAGTCCTGTCTTCGCAGTGGACGTAAGTCTGAAGCTTTACAAAAGGTCCAGATGGCTTCACCGGAGAGCCCTACAAAACATTCACAGAAGAACTAACACGTGATCTGATTTAAAAATAGAAGGGCAGACAATAATTCCCAACTCATTTTATAAATTCATCCTTATCCTGATGCCAGAACCAAAGATGGTACTGTAAAATAGAGACTGTATTCTTTATGAACAGAGACAGGAAAAAAAAAAACTCTATGAATTATTAGTAATGTGAATTCCACAATATATAAAAACAGTAATAGGTAATAGCTTTGTGGTTTAAGGCTTAGGGTGGAAGGGTTAATCCAGGGCTTGAGAATCAATGACTGTAATCTACTGCATTGACATACTAAAGAAGAAAGCTCAGATAACTGACCAGACAGCCAACAAAATTAACTTAATAGCTTCTAATAATTTATGGATAAGAGACAAGTTTCTCGATAATAAAACTTGATAATAAAAGTTTATGACTGATAGAATAATGGGAAAGATGAAATAGCCTGCCTTCAAGATTGAGAACGGGGCAGAGATTTCCTGGTTCCTGGTCCACATCATGCTGGGATCCCTAGCCATTACAACAAGGTAAGACCTGCAGATAGAAATAAAGCAATTCTTACTGCAGAGAGCTTGACGGGCCAGGGAGAAAACTCACAGGAAATCTTCCACAAAGCTGCTACTTGAACTACAAAATTGTGCGGTCTGTCTGCTAAATAGTTAAGCGGTTCCAGTGGGGTTAACTGTATCCATACCCTAAGAACCAGAGGTTGCATTCTGACTGTCGTGGATGAATCTCAGCACTGTGCTCAATGATAGCAGCCATTCTGGAAAATGGCTCCACCCTTAGGACAATCTAGAAAAGGCAAAATGAGGGATACAGAGAATGGCTTGGTGGCTCCTCGGGATTAGAAGTCTGTTAGAAACAGTAAAAGGAAGCTTTGGAAAGCTGACTGTATCTTGAATGTAATGTTACGTTTGTTTATTCCTTTATTTACTTATTATTCATTTAATCTGTAGATTTTGTATCTATCAGAAGACCTCAGTTTTATAACTGTTAATTTTTAAACATTATGTTGACAATGCAAGTTGTCATGGTCATAAGTAAATGGTTTCTGGTTTCCTTACGACTGCCTGTTGATTAACCAGATCAAGGCTGTTCAGTAGAAATGTTTAAAGTGACAAACATGTCCCAGTATGTCAAATAATAACCCTTGTGGCCACTGAGCATATGAGTAGAAAAATTAACTCTTTAATCTGATTGATTTAAGTTGGCATCGGCCACACATGAATGCTACTTCTTCTCCCGGACAGCACCGATCTAGAAAATTTTAACATCATTATGTCAGACAACAAAGAAATTCTATTTATTTAGTTGGATTGTTTTTAAAAGACAAGTTTCTACTATATAGCCTAGGTTGTTGGCCCTAAACTCATGATCCCCCTGTCCCTGTCTCCTGAATGTAATGCCACACCTAGCTTTTAATTTTATTTGAATCAACTAATTAACTGAATAAATTATTTATCTTTATTTGTTTCTGTGTTGCTGAGGCTCAAAGCCAGGAAGGACCTTGCATGCACCAAGCAAGTGCTTTGCCACTGGGCTACATGCTGGCCTGAAATTCTATTAGTTTTCATCCATACATTATGAAGTGACCAGAGACTATGGGTTGATTTTTATTTTTGACATCGGGATTCTTTTCTAGTTGTAATGCCTATTGATAGATATGTGTAATCTGACTTCTGTAAGCACTGTTTTCTGGAAATACCAAGAACTGGCTCAGCATAAACGTGGTAGTGGGTGAGTTGTCTGTAGGGAAGGTGTAGAGCAGGTCGAAACCCAGGAAGTAGGTTTTTTTT
>NC_022032.1:20457483-20460239 GCF_000317375.1 Microtus ochrogaster | reverse complement strand
CCCTGTGGAAAGTCCAAGGACCACCCACCTCCATCCAGGTCTAGTAAGGTGAGCATCCAAACTGCCTAGGCTCCCACAAAGACAGTACATGCAGTAGGATCAAAAACGCATTGCCATTGTTCTTGAGTTCTCAGTAGTCCTCATTGTCTGCTATGTTCAGTCAGCAAATGCGAAGGAGTCTCCGTATCTCTGGGAGAATTGTTTAAAGACTCCCCTGTGGATGACTGAAGCTACTGATTTGATTGGTAGCCTTGTGTTTTTCCTATGCATTACCTGTGATAAAAATTTTAAAGTTAGACACAACTAATATTTTATCAACAACGATTCATAATAAAACAGAACAATTAGCAACGGTATGCTGTGATAAAAGTTATCTTAATATATTTCCTCAAAATTCTTCCTGTATTTTCACCCAAGGGAAGCAAGCACCTTACAGCTTGTCTTTAGCACATCTGGAAGATCAGAAGTCACTACTGATCTTGTTCTTTGGGGCATTAGTTAAGTGAACAAGGCTTGAACACAACACTACAGTCTAAAAATGGTGAGCTTGCTAGCAGAGACCTTGCTAAGTGATTGATGTGCAGGTAATAGATACAGCGTGGAAACACTGGACGGAGATGTGGTCCACACCCCAGGTGGAGTGGATTGGGATGACACAACATCATGTTACTCCTAACAGCATGTGATGGGAAACCTACAAATTATTTATTTCTGGAATCTTCCATTTACTCTTCTCAGTTCATGATTAACTGTATCTGAAACCCCAAAAGGGAAACTGAGGAGAAGTAGTGACTACTGTTTTGGCTGTTGGTAGGTGTTGAAAACATGGTGGCGGGCACAGTCTGAACCTGTGTCACTCTAGGTAATAAGAACCACAGCAGAACAGGCTTTAAGCGCAAGTCACAGGACACCTTGAGTTGTCTGGAAAACAGCACACAGATCTCAAGCCTCCTGAGGGGGAAGCGTGTGAAGGCAGTGGATTGCTGTCTCTGACAAGCACTGTGGAGGCTAACAGAAGTCACGGCTGGCCCAGGGGGATGGCTCAGTGGGTAAATACCTGCTGTACAAATCTAAGGACTGGACTCCGGATTCTCAGCACCCACGTGGTACAGGCAGGATGGGGTTCAGTGGTAACTCCAGCTCCTGGAACTCAGAGGCAGTGGCTCAGGTATTCTATTGACTAGCTCTGGGCTGGATGAGAAACCTTGCCTTGAAGAAGAAGCAACTGAGGAAGAGTCCTGGAACCAGTCTTAGGCCTCCATGTATGTTTCTATACACACCTAAACTCATGTGCAACCACACACACGCGCACACACACACACTCATGCATGCACATACTCACGCACAGAGACACATGCACTCAGACTCATGTACAAACACATTCACATACAGAGACACATACACTCATGCACTAGTCACTCATGCATGCACGCGCACATGCACGTGTGCAAACACACACACACACACACACACACACACACACACACACTGTACATATTCAACTCTAGTCAGGCTAAGTTCAGCTCCGTGGTGGAACTTTCTGGCCAGTACTGCTTTACACTTAGTTTGGACTTTTTCCCTGTCACACAGTGCCGTGTGGGAAAGTATTCCGCACCTCCTTTTCATGTGTGTTGACTTTCCATTCCTCGTTTAATTGGAAGCATCTTGAGGCCAGAGGTTACTTCCATAGCTGCGTCTTCTTTTTTTTTTAAAAAAAAAAAAATGTGGCAGCTTTTGCACCCTTCATGTTTCCCACGATTCAACCTTACAGAAGGAATGACGCCCACAGAGCGGCAACTCAGCCCTGATTAAATAAGCCAGCGATAGAGTAATTTAGTTTCTCTGTTCTTTGACCTTATAACAAATTCCAGCAAAAAGAGCTCCAGGTTTCAATAACGCTGTATCTCTAAAGCAACAGAGACTAATTGGGAAATACCATTCTAAGGGCTGTTTTAGGTGGATTTGCTGCTTCTCAAACATGGGGCATAATTGTCTCCAGAGACTGGGACCACGCACTGACTGGCTTTGGTTGTAACCGCAGGATAAACACAGACACTCCCCAAAGGGGAGCTCACCTGCACATTCTGGAAACCGGTGCAGAATGTAAATAGAGTTGAAAGTTTTTGCGATCTAGACAGCGGTCTGTTATGAAGTATAATGAGTCTTCGAAATGAAGTCGGGGCCTTGAGAGATGGCCTAGCTGGTCAAGTGTTTGCTGAGTAGGCAGAAGGACCCAAATATGGATACCATAACCCTTCTAAAAAGCTGGCCATGATGCGTCTGTGGTTGCAGGTGTGCTCCTGGGCCGGCACCCCTAATCAGTTTGCTGACTCGGTGAACTTCAGACTCAGCGAGAGTCCCTGTCTCAAAACATTACAGTGGAGAGGAACTGAGGAAGACGCAGTCGCCGTCTGGCTTCCGTACATACACGTGTGCGCATGCGTACACTAAAGAGTCAACCATCAATAGGACCTCACATTTACCCCTCCAAACTGCGACTTTTAAAAACACGCCTTCACTCTCCTTGCAGGTGGAGAGAGGAGGAGCGACTTGGTAGGAGTGTCTGAGAGCTGTTCTCGGGTGTGTTTTCTTTGCCCAGTCGGTCACCAATGGGACCCCACACACCCAAACACGATGTAGTAATAGGTCACCAATGTGACTCCACAAACCCAAACACAATGCAGTAATAGTCTAGTGAAGAGTGATAGCTCAGGTTTGGGGTTTCCATAGTTTTCTTGCCATTTTATTTTAAAAAA
>NC_022032.1:20436405-20457212 GCF_000317375.1 Microtus ochrogaster | reverse complement strand
CTCAGCCCCGTGCCTCCTTCTTTTCCTTTCTTGTCTTCAGATGTTGGTTAGAGGAGCTAAAAGCAAGAAAAAAAATAGTGGATATCACACTGTACTTTGGAATCTGCATATTTAATTTGTATTTTCTTATCTGAAAGATATCTGGAGAAGCTTTAGAGTGTAGCCTCCTTTCATATATTTTATAAGGTAATAGGTATTAACTTTCTTTTAAGGTATTTATAAACTAATATTTAATATAGTTGATAGAGTAACACACAACCAAAAGACAGGGTGCTAGTTTCGGCTTAGCTTCTAACTCTGTCACCTGATCAAGCCTGCTCGCCCGTTTAGGCTGTGACATCGTCCCCTGTCAAAGGACAAGGTACTAGATAGCTTCTGCTGTCTCCAAGGTCTCACCCATCCTTGCTCTAGTCTGACCCGTGAGAACCATTCTGTTAAAAAGCCTGCTGCAAAGCCGGGAAGCAGAGTGGTCAGACCCTCGCCGGATCCTCGTGTCTGCGGCCTCTCCTACCTGGAGGAAGACCAAGAATGTTTGCTCTTCAGATACTTAATTGCCTTTTCCATCCTCGGTTGCATCTAATCCAACTTTAATTGAAATTGTTTCTTCTCTCATTCTAGAAATACACTTAGCTCAGTAAATCCTGAACTAGAGAGGCCCTGGAAACTCTGGAACTTTCTGTTTTCCTTAAAGTTTCTCTTGTTGAATTTTCAAGTTGTGTCTTTTTATCGGCTTTTGTGCAGCCAGGGAAATCCGAGCTGGTGCTGGCCCTCGGGAATTATTCTGTGGAGGATTCTCTTCTATGATTTCTTTTCACAGTTTGCACTAATATTCCACACCGCACAATACTCCAGATGCCAGGCCTCTGCTCTGGCCCAGGCTTTTGTATGGAGTCTGGACAGTCAGTGTTAGGTGTGTGACGCTCCAAGGAATGCACGTCCCTCCTTCCCTATGCTGGGAATTGAACCTGGACCCTCATGCCTCCTAGCAAGCGCTATACCACTGAGCTACACAGCTTCTCAATTGCATGTTGGATAATCCCTAATTTATTCATGCTAGAAAATCTGGTTGGTATTTTCTCAAAGAATAGCTCATTTCTTATACCCACTGGTCAGTTTCTTCACTGATGAAGCTTTATACATATTGTCTGGTCTCTCACAACAGGTGAACGTAAAAGCCACTTCTCAATGGGTATTTTCTTTCATTGGGTCCATTGTATACTTGCTTCCAAAGAAACCTTGCTATCAATATATACATATGTGTGTGTGTGTGTGTGTATTATATATATACCTGCAATGCACTTATCCATCAGTTTAATATCCTTCACAAGCTTACAGCTTGGCTCTCTCTGTCTCTGTCTCTCTCATATGCTTGCGCGTGCGTGCATGTGTGTGTGTGTGTGTGTGTGTGTGTGTGTGTGTGTGTATCTCCATCTTAGCCAATCTAGACAGGAAGCCAGCCCTTCTCTAAAACACCATGAACCTTCTAACCACATCATCTCTATTTATCTTTACTTTGCTGCCTGGTGAGCTGGCCCTGTCTTTCCTCTTTTTCCATCTTTCCATATGCACCTGTGCTGTGTCCCTTTCCTTCCTCAGTCTCCCTGAAGCTCTCGCCAGGCCTCACCATGCCTTCCTTGGTGTCTCCTTTCAAATCGGAAGTCATCATCTTCCTTCGTTCTTGTGGGTCCCTCTCCCTCTCCTGTGAATGATAAAGCTGTAGTCAACGTGTCTTCATCTTTAGCCGGTTGCCAAAAGCTTAGCAGCAACTTTATTTTCAGAGTGTAGGTTCACATAGGTGAAAGGCTTCTAAGGGATACAATTTAACTAGTTCACAAACGCCTAGTAGAATTCGCTGCAACTGTAAGGCAGATCCTTCTCTTGCCCCGTAGGATGCCCCTGCCCTGATCCTGCACCGCCCATTTCGCCCGCTCTCCCTTTCCTTCTCGGAATGAGTACTCAGCCCCACGAGGCTTGTTCTCTACCCCACTCTGGAAACTCCTCATCTTGGTAACTCCTTCCTTCAGTGTATGCTTAATACTTAGGTCGTTCGGGCAAGGCACTTTCTGGGAACACAGTTTTAACACAAAGCCTGCAAAAAAAACTCCTCTTTTTCCAGAGCTTATGGTCTAGTGGGGGTGCCTTTCTTTCTTCTTTGACCTTGCAGGTTCGGGAAGAGGTTCACCTCTCCTTTGACATCATTCCCGTCTGCTCCAGCCCCAGTTCTTTCCTCCTGAGTTCTCCAGATGCTCCCCGAGCCACCTCGCCTTTGACAGGTCCTGCCCTGTATTTCTTTGTAGTCAGGTGTGAGTTTCTTTTCTACTCTGGCGTATTTTGAGCTTCTGAAGGGAGAAGTCATTTGTTTGTGAAGAAAAGTGTACACTCCGTGAATCATGTATGCCAATCCTGTACGTATTTAAACTATCCCTGGTAACCATACAAGGTTACAGTGAAGCTTCCTGCAGATATTTTCAGTTGATTCAAGGCTGTGTGCACTGCTCTCTCCTTTTTCACGGGGAGCAGCCCAAAGCCTTTGCCAGACGGTTAGTCATCCCAGCGTTGATTACAACTCCTCAGGACTCTGTCCTTCCGGGCCACCGCTGGAGTTTACTCTTCTGCCAAGGAGGCATTCCAGTGCCAAGCACCGCCTCTTCTTCACATCTTGTCAACTGGGCAGGTCACCTGTGGGATCCCCTGGATGATGGTTGTAAACCATCGCTCTCCCTGAAGCCATGACTTCAGGGACTGAAGGCAGGCGGCGGAGGGGGAGGGGGCTGCTCGTTATGACGGAGGGTCACTTTTGACCTTCAATGCTCTCTGTTGTCTAAAACTTGTCTCAAGTGTTTTTCTTGTCTGTTATTATTTTGCGCGTGTGTGCGTGGCTGCATGTGCGCACACACAGGTGCACACACGCCTGTGAAAGCTGGAGGACAATCGAGACGGGGTCTGCTATTGACCTGGAGTTCACAAAGTAAGCTAGGCTAGTGGGGCAGTGAGCTCCAGATATCTGCCTGTCTTTGCCTCTCCGTGGCTGACATTATATAAGGCTTATTTTTTTTTAAAGGTTCTAGGCACTGAATTTGGACACTTATACTTGCAAGGCAAGCTCTTGGTCAAGGGAGCTATCACCACAGCCTTTCTTGCATACGTTTCTGAATTGAGGCTAATAGATATCTGTCATACAGTTCATCCTGCTATTACCAGAACAGCAAAGAAAGCTTGTTTGTAGCGTTGACAGGTATTTTGAATTATCCATCTGAGGCCAGAGTGCAGCTGACCAGACTCTCTAGACCTGGATAGAGCCACCTGTTACTGATAGAATCTGACCTGTGACATTAGCCACCTTGGCCTCACATGCTAAGTCAGCAGTTGGCTTTGGTTTTAATTTAAAATTTGAGGTATATGTTTCTTAAATGTTTTTTTTCTGATGGTTATTTATTATGTTGAGAGATAGTGTATAAGCATTCGCGTGTGTGCCAACTGTCTGGGATTCAGATCCTGCGTTGCACTCATTGGTTGTACCATCAGGAAGGAGGCAGGTTGACTCTTTTAAAAATGGAAATCTTACCGGAACTTATCTTTCAGGCTCCTTGTAAGGGTTAGGTGCTTCTATCTGTGAACAGAAAAGACCCATATCTGGGTGGAGACATTTATATTTAGATATTGGAAACTTCGAACACATCTTTAGTGGTTGTTTTCTATCCACTTGGGTAGTTGGGCTTTTATTTTTGCTTATTCACTGATTTGACATTAATAGACAAAGAGGGAAGTGGAATCTTTAGCTGTTAATAGTAGGCACAACGGTCTGATACTTCTCTGGAGGGCCTTAGGCTGTGAGGGCTAATGACGTTGTCATGGTGGCAGAAAGGAAGGTGACTACATCGAATCCATAGTAACTAAGGGGAAAGACAGATACTGGTGTTCAGCTGGCTTCCCATATTCAGTGATCTTTCTTTCTCAGCTGAATCTCTTTGGAAACCGCTAACAGACACCTGGAAGTGTGTCGCCTAGCTGATTATTTTGTTGTGGTGGCGGTTTTTTTCTTTTCCCCCTGAAACAGGGTTTTCCTGTGGAACAGCCCTGACTGTTTTGGAACTTGCTTTGTAGACCAGGCTGGCTTTGAACTCATAGAGATCTGCCTGCCTCCACCTCCCAAGTGCTGGGATTAAAGTCATATGCTACCCCTGCCCATGTCCTAGGTGATTCTTAATCCAGTTATATTGACAATGAAGACTGACCTTCATAGATGCATTGGGTAGATTTTTCTGGATTTATAATAAAGGATTCAGCTATATTTAAAGAGAATTGATTATTTGAGGGTTGCATTGATAAAAAGCTCCAGTCCTGAGCCCCAGGTTCAGAACTACAGTGACTGACCAGGAGGAGAGAGTTAAGAATACTTTAGAAGGGGAAATTCAAGACCAAACCATTTCTAAAAAAAAGCATAAATGGTATAATTCATAGGTTTTTTTTAAGTGCATGAAGCCTTGATATGTCAAAGGATTCAGTAAGTCAAAGCATTGCCTAATTTAGTGATAGTTATCGAGGGATTGTTGGGGATACACAGTAGATAACATCTACTACACTCATTGATTAGTGGGGTTCATGGCAAAGCCTCAAAAGTGCCACAGGTGGAACCCTGGTGTCCCCAGCATGGAAAGAGTTAGCAAAGGAAGAAACTCACGGGGACTGAGGGTGTGAAAAGAGCCAGAAGATGACAGTCACCAAAGCTTCTGATTTGTTTGCTTAACATTGGAGTCAAACATATCAATCTAGCAATAAATGAATACACAGTCTGCATCCCATACTTACTTGGCATCTAAGGTGGCAAGCAACTAGAGAAGAGGCAGTCTGGCGTATAGGAACCAGGCTGATGGATATTTGTAGCTATTGGATGTATTGACAGGCCAAAGAGGGTTGAATGTTGTCACAGCTTCCCAAGGCCAGACTGGGAATCACTCCCTATAGGGGAGAAAACTGATTGACACTTGCCAGAGAGTGGCTTGAGATAGGACCTGAGTTTCATGGTAGTGTGTCTCTGAATAGGCTGAAGCAAAGAAATGGCACAACAAGGTTCAGGTGGCCCAGCCTGCTGATCTACCTAGGGAGCCTCCCAGCTCAGTAGTTTGGAAGAGCTGTCAGGTATGGGGGTTAATGCTCATCATCCTCATCGTCACAGAACGTTTGGGACTGAGGCAGGAGGATCACAGGCAGTTTCAGGCTAGCCTGGGCTACAGAATAAGATCCTATCTTGAGAAAGGAAGGATGGAAGTAAATTGGAAGGACCGTGTTGGGGACTTCGTGTTTGTAGTGACTAGCTTCCGCGGTACCTTCTCTCTGTAGTTTGGCTGCTGTGTTCATGAGGAAGCCGTGAACTTGCTGTCCAGACATCATCTGCAGCCCAGATCTGTCTGGTAGTGAGAGTGGGGTCACTGATGGGTGTGTCTGTTTGGTTCTGAGGTGAGAGAGTAAGGCTGTCTAGGGGACTGGGTGATGCTGTTTGAATACAGTATTGTTCATTTCTTTCTTCGTTATTATTCTTTTTCTCCATACTCCATTTTTTTTCCCTCTGAGCTTTGTGTGATGGTTGATGTCTTCCATGCACCTTCATCCTCTTCTCTGCCTGAGAACACTGTGATGGCGTTTCATCTGTCAGTACAAAGCCGAATGTTGTCTAAGTAATTCTGCCCTATAGAGTCTGGTGTGTGTGTGTGTGTGTGTGTGTGTGTGTGTGTGTGTATCATTGTATGTTTGTACGTGTTTATATATAACACATACACACACAAATGTAGGAGGTATTCAGCGTGGGCTAATAATGAGCTTGCTACAGATGGTGCAACGAACAAGACATTTTTTTTTTTTGCATAGACACGGAATTGATTTTTTTTTCTTCCCTTCCTGATCTTAGACATTAGGATTTCTTTTTAAAATTTTTGAAAAGCAGACAAAGCTGCGACACAAAACCACAAATCCTGTTGACTCCTATCAGTTGTGCTGTGAGCTCCAGAGAGCCTGGAGCTGCGCCTGAGCTCCTGACATAGTGACCTCATTCCCCGATGCTGCCTTTATGGGCAGTGGTGGAGCTGCACCGCTGCTGCCCGGGCAGCAGCTTGACAGGGTGACTGAGCCTCGGGTTTGCAGAGACTTGCGCAGTAACTGGAATTCATGGCAAATAGCTCACTGCGGCTGAACTTTGATTTGGTGTGCTATAGAGCCGCCCTAAAAATAAACAAACAAACAAAAAATAGGACAATGTAGCAGGTCTTTGATTGCAGTTTGTTGAGTATATGATGCCTGATCAAATTTTATGTGTGTGTTCTTTCTTCAAGCATTTTGGAGGTATGTGCCCTTTTACTTTTGGTGATTAAAAAAACAAATGTGTCGGGGAAAGTAATGCATGTGACGGTGTCTGGGTCCCTTGGAGAGGAGCGTGTGCTCCTTAGCCCCTCCGCACCTGGGGTCTGTCCTGCCCGCCAAGTCCCTACACTGCACCGCACAGACAAAGGAGCTAACAGACACACACACACACAGGCTGTAGCTTTTCTGGGAGCGATGACTCATTTCAGCTCACAAAGGATTCTGGGCAGGGGAGTGAGAAGTCAGGCTGATTGGTCCCTGCGACTTCACTTTGCAGAGAAGGCATCGGAAGAGGAATGACGCTGCAGATCCCAAGACACCGCAGTGGGATATTGGCTCAGTCCTCACGGCTGGGATCTGTGGGCTAGGCGTGCCTGCATCAGGATCCAGCCGTTTCACGCAAATAGGACGAAAGGGTGGTAAAGATGATTCGTCCCCCCCTCCGTTTGTAAAACCATTACCAGCAAAGTACACCCACAGAGCCTTTGGTAGGTGCTTTTGACGGAACTTGTCTCTGCGTCACAAGCCCTGATTTGTAAGAAGAGCCCAGGATTCTTTAGCCCATTTCAAATATTTATACCTTCCAAGGTAAAGCGCCGGTTTGTTGTTGTGTTCCACAGGCCTGCAGTAACCAATCTGAAATGCTCGTTTAGGATACGATTGCTCGAACGTTTACTCTCTCTTCTTATTACAGATTCTAGGACGTTCATTTCTGTTACTGGCTCCTTCTTGGGCTTGGATGCGTTCCCCTAGCATGCACCAGGCTTTAGCATCAAAGCTACCTGGGGAATGGAGCCAGTCCAGAAAGGGTCAGGTAGGTTTCCCCTGCTTTTATTTCAAAAATTGTTGTATGAAAAAAAAAATGATATATCTATATATGTTAAAAATGTCGATACCACCTGTGACCTGGGCAAGCGGACCTCTGAGAAGTGGTCTTACTGTTAGCGTGCCCTCCACCTTCATCTCAGGCAGTCGGAACTCTCCCCTGGAGGCTGCCCATTGCATGTGACCCCACCATCATGAGCCATTGCTGCGCTGGGGCCGGACAGTCAGCAGCTATGGATCGGAAGCTAGGAAGTAACTAGAGTGCTTGGCATTTCCATTATCTGCATGTCTCTCTCACTCCTCAAAGGGAAAAAGATCCTCGGATTATTTTTCCTCTTCATTTTTTTTTTTCTGGACAGGATTTCTCTGTGTAACAGACCTGGCTGTCCTGGAACTTGCCTGGTAGACCAGGCTGGCCTCAAACTCACTGAGATCCGCCTACTTCTGCCTCCCAAGTGCTGAGATTAAAGGCATGGGCCACCACCACTGCCTGGCTCTTCTGTTTAATATACAGTTCATGAGATGTGTGTGTGTGTGTTATTTGTCCTGGGACCCCATATATATCACACTCAAGGCTGAAGGAGTCCGATTTACACACTCAGAGACCACATGCCCCCCAGTCAAGGGTAAGGGAGTCCTATTTACACCCTCAGAGCCAGAGGCTTTCTAAGAACAGCATCACATTGAGGCTTCTATGAACTCACAAAGTTGGTATATTTCATTAGGATCCGGTTTAGGATTTTGATTATTACAGGGCTATTATTTTTTTTATAACATCCATGAGCTTTTCACACAAAATCTTTTTAAAAAAATGATAAAAATACTTACCGGATTGCATTCAGTAGCACAAAAACGGCATCTGAAAATATGATTTTTTTTTGCCACCTCCCCAAATGTAGTTTCAATATTGTTCTTTAGTAACAATATGTCTCAGAGTATTAGGTCCTTTATGTAATTTGCATAATTGGAATGTTTTAAAAGAAGTCCAAGTCTCCATTGGCAGGTCCCCTCTTCTCTCTCTGTGGTTGCGGCCATGCGCACAGTTCACCCTTCCACCAAGGGAAAGAAAGCGTGTTGTCTTTCTTTTCTCATCACTAAGGATGCTTTGGTTCGTTATGGTTAAGGGTGCTTTGGTTCGTTATGGTTGAGGATGCTAAGTCAGTCTCAAAGGATGCTTGGTCAGGAGAGCGCTTGCCGAGGAACCCCACAGCCTGCTAGTGCTGCTGATCCTTGGAGCCCCCCTTTAAGACCCTCTCTTCCACATAAACTCTCCCAGTGGAGGAAATTGCCGCAACATGAAGTTTGTTCGTCCACCCGATCTCCCTTCCTTTGGGTTTCCGTTGTGTGTGGTCATTGTACAGGCGTCATCACACAGGGACATCTTTGTGCAGAAGTTATGGTGCCTCGTGTCTCTGCACCCCTCCACCTCCTTAGCTTCCTTTTTCTCCCCCTTTTCCCTCCTGCTAGGCCCCTGTCCAGTTTCCCTGCTATTTTCATGCCACGTGTAATGTACATGATTTTATGTATCTCTGTAAAATCTAACTACCACAGACAAGAGAAAAATATGCTATTCGTCTTTCTGAGATTGATTTCATTGTCTGAATACGATGGTCTCCAGTGGCACCCATTTTCCTGCAAACTATGTAACCTCATTCTTTAGGGCTAAAATGTCTGTGTGGGGGTGTGTGTTTGTGTTTGTGTGTGTGTGTGAGCTTACACATACACGTTTTGTTTCCATTCCTCTGTTGTTATATACCTGAGTTGGTGTCATAATTTAGCTACTGTGAACAGCGTTGTCAGTGTCTCTGTGATTACTTGAGTCCTTTGGTCCTTTGGATAAATACCCAGGATGGGTAATATCTGAATCATATAACAGTTTTATGTTTAATTTTTTGGGGGAACTCTCTCTCTTAAAAATACATGTTTTTATCTATAGACGTTGGACTAGCTTACATTCCCACCAGTAGAACAGAGAGTAGCCTTTTGTCCACATCTTTGCCAGCATTTTTTAAATTTGATGATTGCCGTTCTGAATGGGGTGAGATGGAGTATCAATCTAGTTTTAATTTGTACTTCTCTGATGACTCCGTTTATTGGCTGTTTTGTTTCATCTTTTGAGAACTATCTGTTTCATCGTCCCATTTATTGATTAGTTCCTTTAATTTCTTGTTGTTTCAGACCTTTGTCGGTTTTGGGTACTGAAGACTGTCATCCTGTGTCACACACACAGCTAGCAAATGCTGTTTCTTTATTCAGTTAGCGTTCCTCTGCGAGGGTGACACTTTTTAACTTCATGAGACTCCATGTGTCAGCTGTTGTCATTGCTTCAGCCACTGGAGTCTAATTTAGAGGGTCTTGTTTTCATTTTGTCTTTGTTTTTGAGACAGGGTCTCATGTAGCCAAAGCTGGTCTTGAACTTGCTATGTAACCGAGACTGCCCTTGTCTTGCGGTCCTCCTACTGTCTCCCAAGCCTGTGTGTCAGCGCCCATGGCTAGGGTCCTTTGAACAATCCGCTAGTCATGCATTTTTGTCTTTTGTTCTCATTTTTGCTACAGTCCTTCAAAGGATTCTTTAAACACTAATTTGAACATTTTGGGTTTTTTTTTTTTTCCTCACATTTTTATGTCTGACCTGTACTCATTGAAATCAAGGACTTTAAATGTATGCTCAATCTACAATTCACATCGCCTCTCGCTTTCCACGTGCAGAAAGAGCTCAGCAGGAAGTTACGGAAAAAACATCAACTTACCTTGTACTTAAAATAATACACTATTAATTTCGGTAGACTCAGAAAGCATCGTGTTAAATGAAACAAGCCACTCACGAAAGGACAAATGAAATAGGTTCTAATAAATTAGCAGATGCTGAAAAGGTCAATCTCTCAAAGAAGAGAAGAGAATAGAGCCCATGAGAGACTGGGGATGGGAGAGGAGTATGGCAGGGGTCAGAGAGTCAGTACCAAAGTACAGTTGTTAGGGGAACCATTCCTGGTGTTTACAGCGCTGACAGGGAGCCACAGTCAGTAACATCTTATGATAGACCCCAAATAGCTGGAAGAATCCAAGTGTTGCAGCATTGCTTATGAGTGTCCTCATTTAATCATAGACGATGTAGATTTACATACCCTAACTACCTCCCCCAAAGAGGCCCAAATAAATACATCTTAAAGACTAAATTAAATTTTAAGACGAATTTCCACAGGGAAGATTAATGCTAGGGAAAACCTCAGAAGTCATGTGAGGCTTCGGAAATTACGACTGTTGTCACACCGAGGTGCAGTGACAGCTGAGAAAGCCATCCATGCCTGTGGCATAGGACCGGTGTCATCGGAACAAACGTGAGGGTGGAGCTCTTAAGTGCGGCCCTCAATAACAGTTTTCTTTGATTTTATTGGGCAAGTCGTCTCTAAGTAAGGAGCAAACAAAATCCTGAATTTTGTGTGAAAGTCACATTTTTTGGACTGCTGTGGGACCTTGTCCCTAAGGGGCAGCCATGCTGGTGACAAGACTCCCAGTGACCATCTGAAGTGCTCTAACTCCTAGTGCCACCCATCTTTAGTACAAGGAGCTATTTCTTAGGCAGTTTGGGTGAAGAACTGGTTCAGCCAGTGTTTTGAAAAGGGCCAGATTTCTCTACCACCCTAGTGACATCCATGTCTCGTGTTTGCTCTAAGGCCATTGTCTCCTGGCCCAGAAGTTACAAGACCCCTGTGTCTCAGTGGAAATATCCCATTTCCTAAGAGCAGGCTCTCTTACCTAAGTATCAGGAGAACACTCTTCGTCGTCAGTGTAAGGAGGACCACTACCCTCCTTAGCATGGGCTAAGGTATCTTTTAGAGGGTTTTTTTTTTTTTTGGTTTTTCGAGACAGGGTTTCTCTGTGGTTTTGGAGCCTGTCCTGGAATTAGCTCTGTAGACCAGGCTGGTCTTGAACTCACAGAGATCCGCCTGCCTCTGCCTCCCAAGTGCTGGGATTAAAGGCGTGCGCCACCATCGCCCAGCTAGAGGGTTTTTTATAACTAAATTAATTTCTATGGCTAAATTAACTTCTTTTTCTAGCTAAATTAATTTTCTGTTGGAATAATTCAAGTACTGATGAAAAAAGAAATGGATTAAATTTAGACAGGCTAGAAGATTATATATTTTTAATACTAGCTACTATTTATTAAATATTAGGTCTCCAGGGCAGTATGCTCAACATCTATTGTTTCATCTAATCCCCTCAATCACTGTGAGGTCAGTGTCACTATGGAGTAGTGGTTCTCAGGGGTCAGATATCAGATACCCTGTATATCAGATATTTACATTACAATTAATAACACTAGCAAAATTACAGTTATGGAGCGGTAACAAAAACAGTCTTATGGATGGGGTCACCATAACACGAGGAGCTGTATTAAAGGGTCACGGCATTGGGAAGGCTGAGAACCATTGCCGTAGACACTTTGCAAAAAAACGAAGAAATCGAGACACGAAAAATTAAACCACTTTCCCCCTGTGGTGTAACTAATCAATCGCAGGGCTGGGATCTCAATCTCATGGTATAAGAACAGAGTTACTGGGTTTTGTCACTGTCCTGACATTTAGGGAGGAAAGTTATTTAGTGCTACCGTGAGTTGGCGTGTTCTCTGAGTCTGTTCAAAGCCGCAGAACGTTCTCTGTCTTTCAGAACTCTTCTCACTCAGTTCAACATCCACCTCTCTGGCTGTCAGAAGGGGACGGAAGGTGGCAGTCGAGAAAGGAGGCTGGTGTGGCGTGGCAACTGTTCCGTCCAGGGTGCTATACTCCGGGAACTGCCGTCCTAACCACATCTGACCTGTATTTAATTAGGCTGGGTTGTTGAGTAGCAGCTGTGTTTCACAGAAATCCATCACAGCATAGTCCGGATCCCTCAGCTGATGAAGCAGGAATGCAGAGGCCGAGACACAGCCCTGGGGAGCCTGACGTCAAGGACAGTCCTGCAAATGTCAGGCCGCTTTATTAAATTATAGTTGAAAATCTTCATCAATAGAAATGGGAACACCTGGTACATCTTTACAGACAGGCAGGGTTTGGCTGGATGGTGGAAATGGAGGAGAAGTAGATGACTAGGAATTCCACGAGAAATTTAGAGTCGGTTCTGTTTGAGGCACTCCCTCTAAAGGAAGACTGTGCTTTCCATGGGAACACTCGTTAAATATGTACCATACAGAACTACGTATATTCAGGGGATGTATTAGTTGTTGTTGGCCAAGACTGGCATTTTCTCGTGATTTCTATCTCAGGTCAGGGAGATAGAGCTAATTTATAACTAAGTTCATTTTAACTGAGTTCTGAGTCAGGGAGCAGAGAGCAGGGAAGTAGCTGGTATCACCACCATCGTGGTAGGAAGTAGAGCCAAGCCTGATCTTGTTCTGATGTGCAGAGCCTTCTCATTTGTCCATACACTTGACTGCCTGATGTGGAAATGGCAGTCTGCTGCTTTCTACCCCTGATTTCTCACACATACCCAGGGGCAGTGGGTGGCTTACACCATGGAGTTTTAGCTAAGATTTGATGTTCTGAAGAATGTAACTCTTCCGATAGCTCATAGCGCCCTTCTAATTCTTCGGCTATAAATCTATAGCCAACGGGCAAGTGGTCCAAAGCGCTCCTAACTGCTGTGATTAGGACAGATGATTCTTATTATGCCGAGGTGGTTTTCACCCACTGCTGTCCACTGTTGTCCTTCTCTAGGCTTTTAACCTCTCCTTATTCTATGACAACTTTCCAACAGCACCCAGGTCTCAGTAGCAAGAAACCCAAGTAACTAAGGTACTGAGTACTGAGACTCGGTAGCTAAGATGACAAATGGAAGGTCAGAAGCTAGAAAGACGATGCTTTCTCCTGGAAACCAATGAGCTGATTAATCCCACCCAGCTGCACCTGTCTGCGCCATACAGCCAAGAGCCGAGCATTCTGGGTAACACGAGGTCACTGACTCATTTTGGTGTGTGCGCGATAAGTCACCACAATTGCTCTTAGCTCAGCTCTCGTTAGAAATTTCTTCGGAAGTCATAACAACGTCATGATCAGCTTCAGCCTCAATAATAGGCCCCTCCTCCTTACTCTCCTGTTTTGAGTGCAAACAGTTTCCTCAAATAACAGCTTAAGAATTGGATTTTGTGTCAGAGAACTGTTGGGGTTAAAATGAAGCAGGAAAGGCTGCCCTAGAAGTTCAAAGGACCAAACACTCTCCTCTTCTTAATTGCCAAGTTTCCTTCATTGCCTATTGCAATAAGGGCCCTGCCTTTAAGTTTTGAAGCCAGTGGCATTTGAAAACAAACTTACAGTAGACTAGTAAAAGTGCCGTTTTCAATGTCAGTTTTCTTCCAGATTTCAGCGCAAACAGTTGAAAGTCAAGACCAGTAATCTGGTTCCAAAGAAACTTTCTTAGCGGCACGTAAGCTAATGGAAGCCATATGCTCTGTCCCCTCAGCAGGCCGCTGTGGTCTTCGCGAGTAAATATGGGAAAGGGATACGTGCTTTTCTAGAAGAACGTTTGGACAATGCCGCAGTAGATCTTCTGTTAAAAGAACCAAGCAGCATTTACACATAAAATCGGGGTTAATAAATTGAATTAAATTGTAAAACACAAGATTTGTCTGAGGCTGCGCACCAGAGAAATTATTCACTTGACTGTAACCTTAGCGAGCGGATGATTTCCCCACGCCCAGGGGCATCTGAGATAAAACTTGGCAAAGGTAGCACATTCTGCGGGACGGAATAAAGCTGTCTCCTCCCCATGGGCTCTGAGCATTTCAGACTTTTTATGAGGAGCCGCCATAGCTGCTGCATGTGGTAATTTTACTGGCATCCATAATTTTAATGCTAGTGTTAATTTGGCGGAGGCGAGGAAGGGAAGGTACGTTGGTCCCGAGGAGCAAAGCTCAAGCAGACTTGAGTTAGAACAAACCGTGACGGTTTTATTACACAAGGGGAAAAGATGATAGTTGACATAGCTAGCCATTTCTTTATAAATGAAGGCCTCTTCCAGATCACATCAGCAGGGAAGTGATTTCTACACAGCTAAGAACTCTGGAAATAGAGGCGGGCATGAGAAATGTATTGTGAGTTGATTCTCTGCCCAAATCCCGCTGAATTTGCAGAGAACCACAGACCTTTGGAGCTGGAAGAAGGCAAACTACAAGTTCATCCAAACCTTTCTTCTACAGATATGGAAGCAGGCTACCAGATAATGAACCATATCTATCTTAACAGGCTGGATTCTGGGCCAGTCAAATGGCTTGGTTGGTAAAAGTGCTTTGCCCTGATGACCTGAGTTCCAATCCCGGGAGCCATGCAGTAGAAGGTGCTAAGTAGTTCCTATAGTTTATGCCCGCCTTCTGTGTGTGCACTATAGCACACACGCTGTTCCAACATAGAGCGGGTGAACATGAAGAATATTACATGAGTGAGTTCTTAGCTGTGCACATCCCAGTGCCTTCACAGAGGAGGAGTTTCCCAATTCTAAACAACCCCGTTTCCCAACCAATTGTTGAGAATGGGAATATGGTGTGTGAGTTGAGTATCTGGGGTATGAATTCCACCCACAGAAGAGACTAAGTGAACATTTACAGTGAAACACAGGACATGAAGAAGCAGAATAACTGATTCTGAATTCAGGCTGTGTGTGTGTGTGTGCGTGTGTGTGTATTGGTAAAAATAATTCCAACTAAAGTAACTGCCCAGAAGTTGGAAGAGAAAACAGAGAGATTCAGATAGTGAAAATGTTTGTGCTAGACAGTGACATGCTCCAAGGGGGAAAGTGAGGAGTGTAGACAGGTAGACCGGAAGCTACAGCCAGCTGGCATCTAGGGTGTCCTATTGTGTCAGGCCTTCCTGGTTGATGTGGGAGTGGCAGTCGCCAGCACCAGTTTATCCTGTAGTCACAGAAGAGTGACTCACACAAACATGTCACATGATGACCCCATGGAAACATAACCAAGTGCCTTGAATAGTGAGAATGAGTGCTAAGCCATCTGGTCTACCAGGATCCGGTTTCAGCTCTTCTCTTCCTCTCATCTCAGCCTGCTCTCCAGCTCAGCATGCCCCTTCATGCTCTGCGGTCTTCTCTCTCGCCTCTAGTGGTCCGGAGACCACCTTTGGTGCCCTTCATCATTCATCCCACTAACTTATCTTTCTCATGCTAACCAGCTCACAAAGTCTTTTACTTGAAAACAGTGTCCAAAATGTCAACAACAAGGCCCTTCGCTTACTACTGGAATATTTTCAGGTTTTTCACATTTGAAGTTCACCTTGAATGCTTATACTGGGCTTGATAGTAATCTGAATTATCCTACTTTGGACATTTGTACCCCAACTATATTTGGTCTTTGTTTTGTAATTGCTTAGCAAAATATGAATTAAAGTATGGTTTAAAAAATACACCTAGAAACCCTTTGTATTATTACATTATTAAATGAAAGTATCCCTCTACCCAGCCTGTACTGGCTGTCTAGTGTAAGCACTGTGTTGTAGGCGCTGGGCACAGGCTGCTCAGGTCTCCTTCTTCGTGGAGCTCATGTTTAGTGGATGAGACAGATAGTAAGCTATAAACGTGAGTGCACACACACATTCAGAGAGGGAAGTCCAGCACTGGCTTCGGTGGTCTGAGTGGGGCTCTCTGGGGGTATGGCTTTTCTGATCTATACGTAATGACAAGGGGCCAGTCCTGGAAAAGTCCACCCCAGAGGCACCCCCGGCCAGGAGCAAAATACAAACGACAAAGAGCCTGCCTGAGTTTAGGGAAAGCCTGGCAGGATCCAAGAACAGGAGGTTGTGAGCCTGGAATAAGAAAGGCGGTGGTGGGTGGTGAGTAGATGGGGGCTTATTCCACAGAGGCCGGTAGGTGGGTCCAAACTGCAGAGCCTTGTAGAAGAAACCCATACGGAGTCGGGTTTCTCTTTCCGTGTAGCTGTGGGGTTTTGTGCCGGGATGTGGCATGATTTATGACTTCTCTGGGGGAGCTTGGTTGTTCTGAAGAAAGGGGCTGTTAAAGACTAAGGCAGAAAAACTGAGTGCCATGAAGCTAATATAACAGGCCAGGTGAGAGACGATGGCCGTTTGCGGTAGAGATGGGGGTATGGATAGGTGTCGCTGCAGCTGGAGTTCTGGAGCGGGTCCAAGGAAGTGCTGGCATAGACAGTGTGGACTGATTTGGGGATGGATGAGGAGTGGGAGGTAATTGCTCTTAATGTAGTATAGAATGAGTCGGTATGGAGACATATCTCGAACATCCCATTTCCACTTTGCTCTGTATCCGACATTAAAAGTTACTGCCCGTAGTCCTTGTTATGGTGAAACGAGGTCCTGGCAAAAATACCCCTGGCACTGGCACAGTTTCTGCCTCTTCCAGTGAGCATGCAGCGAACGCAAAGAAATCCTCGGAGGAGATGACAGAAACGGCCCGTAACGCAGAAGGACAAGCAGAAACTAGTTGTTTCGCTAATAGGCATCTGTGTAGAGCAGTCTTTTGTAATCTCTGCAGAACCATGAAGTATTCCAACCTGCATTTACAGCAATTCTATACCGTGCTTCTGTGTCTTGGTCCTCTGAGAAATTCTTCTTGCGATAGCACGCTTGGTGACGGTGTTGCTTCCCAAGTGATCTATCGCTCCGAAGATCCCCGAATCTGCTTTGGTTTTCCCCTTTGGTGGAAGACCCCACCCTCCCTTCTACTGACTGGAGGTGCAAATGACCAGAGAAGCATCTCTGCCAGAATTTTGTTCAAACAATGCCCATATCCTTAAAACAAAGTAACTTCAGCACACGGCGGTCTACCTGCTCACTCAGACAATCCCAGCATGTAGTTCTGCAGTGCGAACTGAGCACCTCCCACCCACATTGCACAAGACCAACTCTCCCAGCAGCAGCTGTACGTCTCCCGTATTTATTTCCTACGGCTGCTCCTCCCCCAGATGCTATCAAAGCTTCTCAGAGGGCTCTGCTTTTGGAACGCTCCAGAGTTTGCAGATCCTCCTCTAGATGTTTTTCTAGTTTCCTGCTGATCTTTTAAAAATCTGCTCGGATTTCTGAATTTGAGTTTGATCCATTAGTAGTATCACCTACCCCTCTCATATCCACCGGACGTCATAACAGAGCTGATGGGGTCCCCAAGTGATGCCGTGGGGGAGGGGAGCCCTGCACTCCGCTGGGCTCTGGCGATGGGTACAAGCCCCGTGTCTTGGACACTGGTTTCCGCTGCTCTGTCTCATACACCTGTTGAACTGGTTCAACACTCAGGGAACTCCAGCTCTGTTGCCTAATTTCATTCATTACATCATTTCAAAGTTGGGTTCAAGTTCTTTCCTTAGGGTCTTCTGTACTCTCCCACAACCTAGGAGATGTGTCAAAGCTCAGCTTTAAGTCCCCTGACAGCAGGGAGGCCCATTGACCTCAGGGCACCAAAACATGTTTTGGAGAGGATATTGATTAATGTTACAAACTGACCGGAGTCTTGTCTTTGGCCAGCTGTGTTAGCTTATTACATGAGAAAGCATGCTTAAGGGATAATAAAAGAAAACAAAAAACGGGGGGGGCGGGGAGGGCTGGGGCTGCAGAGATGTTTCAGCCATTAAGACCATGTACTGATCTTCCAGAGAACCTGAGTTTCGTTTTCAGCACCCACACTGGGTGGCTTACAATGATCTGTAACTCCAGTTGCAGGGGGTTCAGTGCCCTCTTCTGGCCTCCTTGGGCACTGCACACACACACACACACACAGACACACACACACACACACACACACATCGCTGACCCTTCAATGCCAGGTTTTCAGCCTTCCAGTCTCCACCATCCCTTCTTCTGGCAGAGATGCATACTAAGGGCCATGGTCTCTACTTCACTCTGATCTGCCCTGCTTTCTTCCAGGTGGTCATCTTCAGGGCCACCACGGCTTTCTTCATGAGAGCCACATCTGTTCTATCTGGGCTTTCTGTTTCTTCCAAGGCTCACTCTTCCTCATATGATGAGAGCCTTGAGCACTTAGCTGTGGCTGCGAGGTTGCTCCTGCAGAGCTGCGCCCCTTCTTTACAACTCCATGGAAAAACACTTGCTTGTAGTTCCCCTCATCCTCAGTTCATCCCCGTCCCCCACCCCCCAGCCATCCTCTGCCCCTTGACGCCAGATTCAGATCTCAAAGCCTAAGAAGAACCCTCTAGTCCCCTGCTTCTGAGTTCCACTGGCCCCTCAGAGGGTAAACATCCTGCTGTCCCATATTATCCTCCTAGCTTACTGCTCAGTCTCTGCTCTACGCCCATCACTCAGCCCTGTCACCTTGATCTCTGTGTCTGTCTCTTCCACTTAAATAAAACTGTTCAAAGGCAGAGACAGCTGTGGAAGGGATGCTTCTCTTTCGATGTGAGCTCCCAACTTGTCTGGCAGATGCCCAGCACATAAAGACCCTCAACATTTGAAGGACGAATCACTGTTACTCACCACAAATACGTTTTTTTTTTTTGAAATGTGAGCAGTGGTTGCTTCCTAAATCATCTCCATACTACTAAAAGCAGAAGTTATTTTTTTTTCAAAGCCTCATTTGTTACAAGACGTTAGTACTCTCACTATTCAAATGAGAGCTCAGGTTTTTAAGGAGGATTTTGCTTGTTGAGATTATCAGAGCGGCCACTGGGCTTGGAAGTCTTTCCACCCAAGTAGAATTTGCTGTGATCTCAACAAGCTTCAGCATTCAAAACTGATTGACTTCATAGTGCAAGGATCAGGGTCGTCCTGGGCGCGGGGGGAGGGGGGGGTGCGTGGTGGAGGCCGGGATGTGGCACACCGTGGTGTGTTTTAATGACCCCGCTCACCTGAAACTCATCTTTCTGCAGGTGATGTGTCACCAATCAGTATGTCCCCCATCAGCCAGTCCCAGTTTATTCCACTCGGGGAAATCCTTTGCTTGGCCATCTCGGCAATGAACTCTTCAAGGAAGCCTGTCACCCAAGAAGCACTGATGGAACACCTGACGACCTGTTTCCCAGGTAACGGGAGAGAATGGCATTCTCTCTAAATGGACGTGGGCTATGGGTGTGGGGTGTGGGGTGTGGGGTGTGGGCTCCAGGACTTTAAAGGGACACCAGGGGGAAAAAAAAAACTCAAACTGACTAGATGCTTTTCTTCTGTGTCTTAAAATAATAACAATCACAAAGTCACTCCTTTAGGTACAGCACTTTTTATTTCATTCTTATTTATTTTTTCATTTACTTTTATATTTTGATATAATACTTTTTTTTTTTTTTGGATTTTCGAGATAGGGTTTCTCTGTAGCTTTTTGGTTCCTGTCCTGGAACTAGCTCTTCTAGACCAGGCTGGCCTCGAACTCACAGAGATTCGCCTGCCTCTGCCTCCCGAGTGCTGGGATTAAAAGCGTGCACCACCACCGCCCGGCTGATATAATACTTTTTAACTTGATGCTAAGGGGAAAAACTTAAGCCAGCATTGTAAGAAATGGTGAGAATGACCAAGAGTCTACTCATTCATTGCGGTTCGGCCTTCCTTAAACATATAAACTTGGGGTTCATCAGAAACAGCTGCCAATGTTTAGTTAGTCCCAGGAGTCCAACTACAGAAATGATGTTAAAACAAATACGCCTCGCATGTTTGTGTTATGATCTGATGAGCCTTAATAATAAAGCATTACTTCATGAATTGAGACTTCGTATTTAAAAGGGAAAAAAATTGCTTTTTTTCCCCCTTAACTGTTACAAAATGAAGAGAGTGGGTACAGCCGCGGTGTCAATGGTTGCTGGTGATTCCAGTGGTCAGGCTGTTTGCTGTGGTCTATACTAAACACCCATGCCCCATCATCTCCATGGAGGATCCACTACTCCCCTCCAGTGCTGGGCCCCTGCCAGAGTCGCCAAGTCTAGTGTTACAAGAGACTTTCAAAATCCCGTTTGCTGTGAAATCTCTAAATTTCCTTAGGTACAGGCCATTTTCTGTGCATGTATATTTTAACATCTATAAATAGATGGAGGCCAGCCTGGTCTGCAGAGTGAGTTCCAGGACAGCCAGGGCTTTTTACATAGAGAAAGCCCATCTCAATAAATAAATAGATAGATAGATAGATAGATAGATAGATAGATAGATAGATAGATAGATAGATAGATAGAAAGAAAGAAAGGTAAAATAGATGGGCAGTGTGCACCTTATAGGACTGCCAGTTTGCCCACTTAGTGAATACTATATCCCTTTCTAGACTGAAATAGAAATCACATTAAAAATAAATGCATGATCTACTTAATGTTCATTCAGCTTTCAAAGAGACTTCAGTAATATATGCTGTTGGCTGAATCTGCTTTGGCTACAGAAGAGCTGAGTGATAAGTAACCAGACGGTTAAAGACAAGCAACAGTAAGCATTTGCTTAGGTCCCGAGTCTAAGGGTGCCCAGGAGTAGGCTGGGACTGAAAAGGTGGGCCTGTGCTACCTATACTGCTTGTCTTTGGGGGAAAAAAAATCCTTGACCCTTGATCATATCTTATGCTCTAATGCGTTGATGAAGTGATCTTGGCTTGGCCGAAAGCCAAGGTGTAGAAAGTGTGCGTGAGCATACGCAGGCATGCACGCATGTGCGCACACACAAGGAATGGCTAGAAGAACCAACCCC
>NC_022032.1:20434345-20436035 GCF_000317375.1 Microtus ochrogaster | reverse complement strand
CAGGGTTTTTCCGTGTAGCTCTGGCTGTCCTGGAACTCACTCTGTAGACCAGGCGGGCCTCAAACTCAGATCTTCCTGCCTCTGCCTCCTTAGTGCTGGGATTAAAGGCGTGGGCCACCATGCTCTCCCTCTCCATTTTCAATGTCAATGTTTTTATATTATATACGCTATTCCAACAGTAGCATCAACCTACACTTGCAACCTATAAATTATCTTAAATGTTATAACATTTTATTATCTCCAAACATTCTTCACTATTTGTTCCCCTTTTCTAGCTGCCCAGCATGCCTTTCCCACTGGTAATGAGATGCGCAGCTCCCTAGGTAAGAGAGGACAATACTCTTGGCAAACAGCACCCTCTGGTACAGGTCAACTCTTCTGCTATATATATACTAGGCCACTGCTTCATTCAGCGAACCATCCAGCTGCTTTCAATGTCTTCAGATTGTTAGTTACACAGCTTCACGAGAAGCCACGTGACTTTCTCAGAAGTGGTTCCATGCCTCCCACGACTGTAAACCAGGAAAGAACGCAGAGCCCATATGCAGTAGTAAAATGCTCATCGCTACTGAGCAACAAACAGTGCCACCAAGCTACAAGACACTGTAGCAAAAACGAATCCCTGGCAAAGTACTAACTGCTTTGCCAAGTTTTATGGTAAGAAGCGCTATCTAAAGTTTCCCATCTGTGTAGCACTGGGGACTATGGGCCAGACACAGAAATTTGCAGAAACACCATGTAGACTTTGCAACAGGTGGAGCTTTTCAAAAGCCTAGTAGCACCTGTCTTTGTGAATAAAGTTTTATTAGAACACAGCCATTCCTGATAACTCTGCTCCTTGGATGTAGGGGAGTTGAGGAGCTGCCGTGTAGGTCACATGACTCACAAAGCCTACAATATTTACTAACTGGCCCCTTAACCCCTGGTCCAGGACATGGTAATAATTACTGAAATTCTTCTTTAGTAACCGTTACTTTTTCCCTTTAGTTTTGTTTTAAATTTTTGATTTTTGAGACACAGCCTCACTGTATAGACCACGCCGGCCTTGAACTTTATCATCTTCTACAGACGTACACCATTATGCCTGACTTAATAGCTCCAAACATGTAACTAGCATTTCCTAAAAGAGGAGATTTCCTTGGCTTACCTGCCCTCTTCTCCTTTCCTCCTCCTTTTATGTGTTGCTTTCCATCACCGAGACTTTAAAATTGTTTTAAATTAAAGTCCATTTTCAATGACAGTACTAAAAGCCTGGAGGGTTTTTAACTCTTTGTTTACCTCTTTTTTTAACCTTCTTTGTTTTAAAGGTAAGGGTATTTACTTCTTTTGTAGTTTACTATTTGAAAAAGAGATGTTGAAATACAACCGTGTTATTAAAGTATTCGAAATCTTATATTTGATGCATGTTTTATAAATGAAAAGGATAATTTCAAATATGACCTCTCACTGTTTCGGACATCTGTATTCCAAAGAGTAAAAATGGACCAGAAACAAATGGCAGGATGAGCCTTTTTAATATAATTTGAACTTTGAAAGTCGGTTCAGCAACTTCTGTGTACCAGTTTCCATCACAGAATTGCATGTGCATGTGTGCTTGGAGGGGTGGGGGTGTGGACTGTATGTGTGTGTGTGTTTATGGTGTGTGGTGTAGGCTGTGTATGTGGTGGGCTGTATATAGTGTGTGTGCGTG
>NC_022032.1:20431865-20434164 GCF_000317375.1 Microtus ochrogaster | reverse complement strand
CTCCTACCACAGAACCACACCCTCAGCCTAAGACTATTTCTAAAGATCTTAAAAGAATACTTGTTTTCCATTCTCCTAAAGAACTGCTCAGCCACCCATCCAGGATGAGTGCTCAGTTACATTGGGCTAATTCCTGTTAGGTCAACTCACTTCAGGGCCGTGGAGGACTGTGGGGCAGCATGTAGAGTTGGAGCTGGCTTTAGCGTCAGCTGCAGAATGTTAGCATGCCCATTCCGTGTTTTCTTTCTGTCTCGTCGTTCAGAATTCTCACTCAGCCAGCATTCTTCACAAATAAAAATAATAATAGAATTATTAAGCATTTCAATCAATCTGACACTGGACGTGAAGTCACGAGCCTGTAGTCTCAGGAATTAATGAAGATAAAGATTGCTTGAGCCTATCAGTTCCAGGCTAGACTGAATAACGTGCACAGGTCTTACCCCAGAATGAAAGTGCCTTTAATCCAAACTGCCTAGCAAAGAACACACATATGTGTACTCTGTTCTGAGAACCAATCAGATTTGAAGGAGCAAAGCAAAATGTGCTTCCAGGAAACACCATATAGTCATGCGATAGCTTTAAATACCTACCTTCCATGAAACACCATATAGTCATGCGATTGCTTTAAATACCTACCTTCCACGAAACACCATATAGTCATGCGATAGATTTAAATACCTACCTTTGCTTTGAAAGATGTAAAGGTGTGGGAAAGGGAGAGGTCCATCCAGCTTTAGCTTGGTTAGAATGCAGAGCTTGTCTCTGTTCTCCG
Source organism: Microtus ochrogaster (assembly GCF_000317375.1). NCBI lineage: Eukaryota > Metazoa > Chordata > Mammalia > Rodentia > Cricetidae > Microtus > Microtus ochrogaster. The sequence continues at coordinate 20,433,392 of NC_022032.1, read as the reverse complement.
CAAATCCTGATTCACCATAAACTGCTGGTGCAGAATCTGAAAGGGTGGAGCATGCAGGTGAGCCTCATTTTGTCAGGTTAACCCCACAAGTGTCTGGTAGAACTCAGGGTGAGATGGGGGGCTAGAAACATCAGCTACTGTACTAAGACTTAATGGTAACAAGTATAAATTTTTACAACTTTCAGTTGAACCAGAAAAGCCAAGGTGGAAGTGTGAAATAGATCGGATGGCAAGGGAGAACGTGGTTGTGGTTTCTGTCTTCAGAGTAAACGCTGTTTGACTGGTGTTGCTGAGAATCCCTGGACATGGACAACACTTGTCCCTTCATTGAGGAAGAGCTAGAGAAAGTTTTCTTAATGGTGATTAGCATATATTATGTTATGGCCATGATTTTGTATAATCTATGGGCTTTCCAAGACCAGCAGTAATGATTGCTCTTAATATGATTCATGGACTAGAGAGCTGGCTAGGCAGCTAAGAATGCTCATTGCTCCTCTCAAAGACCCAAGCTGGGTCCTCAGAGCACATGTTAGGCTGATACTCAAGTTCCAGAAGATCTGAAGCCCTCTTCTGGCCAGTGCAGGTACCCACATATATTTGGTGTGTACACACACACACACACACACACACACACACACACACACACACACACTTAAGAGCAAATAAAAAGAAGTATAACTTAACTTTCTTTAGTAGCACATGTTAGGCTGATACTCAAGTTCCAGAAGATCTGAAGCCCTCTTCTGGCCAGTGCAGGTACCCACATATATTTGGTGTGTACGCACACACACACACACACACACACACACACACACACACACACACTTAAGAGCAAATAAAAAGAAGTATAACTTAACTTTCTTTAGTAACAGTCAAGGTGAATTAATTAATCATGTGGGGTTTTTTTTTTTTCATTTTAGAAAGGGTTTCTTTATATAGTCCAGCCTGATCAGAAACTCCTATGTAGCCCAGGCTGGCCTCAAACTCACTTCAGTCCTCCTGATGAGTTCTGAGATTATAGGCATGAGCCATTATTCCCTGCTGGTTATTAAAAAAACCTGTGGGTTTTTATAATTGAAACTTACCATATTATTGCGATTTTTTTAAGCCCAGGTTTGTTGTGTGGGCATTGTGCCCACAGCTTCATCACCTGAGAGCAGAGTACAGCGTGTGTGCCCATCTCAGGAGTCGTGTTCTGAATGGGGTCTTCTGCCGTTCAACAGCAGGCTCTGGCTCGCAGGAGGATGAAAAAAAACTCTCAAGTTGCTTACCTTGTGTGTAGCTGTTTTTTCTTTTACGGAGGCACCCAAGAATTGCGTGGTTTGGAGTAATATCACGAATTCCGTTAAAAAGAGTTTCTATTTTGTACACTGTATCAAAGAATTTAAAAACAAGCTTTATCAACACCAGTCTTCTACTTAGTTGTGAAAAAACTCAGTGTACATTTATCAAAAATAGATCACTAAATTCAAGGAAGATATGCAACTAAAAGGTTAACTGCATTTAGCCATATGATGTATGTGAGGT
>NC_022032.1:20410190-20431717 GCF_000317375.1 Microtus ochrogaster | reverse complement strand
CCACTTGCTAAGGATGTCCCCCAAAGGTGGGCGCTGCATTGCACCCACAGGCTTCCTCTCCCTGAGAGCACCAGTTCTAACCTGTTAGATCCCACTTTCATTGTTCGCCAGGGTCGAGGGCACACAGATTTCCCAGCTCACCTAGCGGTTCTGGTTGCTATACCACATCATGCGAAGGTAACCTGGGTTTCCACTGTTCCTGATCCAAAATTGAGACCAGTGGCTGGCGTGTATTGAGTGCTTGCTCTCTGGCGCACACTGTTGTGCACACCCCAAACCCGGGTACGTTCCCAGCAGCCCTGTGAGAACGGATGCCTCAGAGGCTAGGTTCCCAGCTGCCTTAATGATACCACCCGGAGGGCTGCTGCAACAGATGAGATCCACCAACACGAAGGTGTGTACGGTTCTGGAAACCAGAAATCCAAATCGCTATGTCAGCGGGGCTGTCTGCTCCCTTCTGAAGGCTGTGAAGGAAACATATGTCCCCAGCATCTCTCCTTGCCTTGTGCGTGGCCATCTTTGACCTGTGTTTTTCACACTCCCTTCCATCTATGCCTCTAGCTGTGCCATTTTCCTTTTTTTCAGGAGGGCATTACTCCGGATGGACTGCGGCCCACTCTAATGTCCCCATTTTAACTTGACTATTCCTGCAAAGACCCTAGCTCCAAACAAAGGGCAGTTGGAGGGACTACTGGAGGAGTGAGAACTGTAAGGTGTGAATTTGGCCGGGAGGCATTGACTTCTTATAACAATTAAAGCTCGTAAAAAGAAAAGATTTATTTAGGGTCGTAGTTGAAAAGGTTTCAGCCTGTGGTTAGATGCTCTTGTTCCTTTTGGGTCTCAGGTGAGTCTGCTTTCTGTGGTAGGATCATAGCCCAGGAGCAAAGGAGAGAGGAAGAGACCTGGGCCACACAGAGCCCATCAAGGGCCCCATTGACCTAAAGACCCTCCCATTAAACTTGACCTCCTAGAAGTACCACCAACTCTTAATAGCAACAAGCCAAGAGTCAAGCTTTTAGCACAGGAGTTTTAGGGAACATTCTAGATCTAAACTACGGTAGGGAATGAGGTGGAAAAAGAATGAACAATTCGACCAATAATGGCATTTTCAAAGACAGCAAGACTTCCAATCTAACAGTCTGGCCTTGGCATCCAAGGTTGCTTTCATTGTCTCCTGTACTGCTCCGACCGTGACATGTGAAACTGCCATTTTTGTGGGTCAAGTATTGGCAGTATTTATATGGTTTGATCTGGCCTGTTTCTAGATTATACCATTCAGATCATTTCTATAGATCCCACCCCTTTGATGTACCTGACAATGGCAAATGCAGAATATCCAAGAAATAAAGGAAGTGGCCTACAGCTTGGAGGAGGTGCGCCTTCCTAGGGATGTCTCTTCCTGATTTTTATCTTTTCAGATAGGGAGGACCTAAGCATTCACACAAATACCCTGACAAGCTAAGTGCACCGTGGCACAATGGAAACACGTGCCCCGTCCACCCCTGTATTTATGTTCTAGCAAATGCAGACATTTGGGACTTAGCGATCGAACCAAGACTGTCTCCATGTATATTCATTAGTGTGTGGGTTAGGGCTCAGTGGTTAGAAACTAGGAAAACCACCTCCCTCTGCTCACTCTTGCCAAGACCAGTGCTCGTATCTAACTGTAACTATGGCAGTAGACAGTTTCAACATGCAAAGTGATGGATTTCAAAGTCACAAGGCGTGTTGAAGAGTGGTTCAGTCCTCTGTGCGGGATTGAGTTCTCATGGTGCTCCTCCCCCCCCCACTTCGGCATGTCTCTTGTTGTCCTTGTTCAGTTCATGTGCAGGCAGTCGTGGGGAGATTTTGGGGGTATAGCTATGGGTGACTAAAGTATGTGAGAAATTGTGTCTGTCAGGGAAGAGCACCCAATTATTTGCCCAATACAAATGTCAACTCTGAAAACATATGTGGGCGTAACATTTTATAAACCAAGTGGCTTTTATTAAGTGTATGCATGTGCATATATATGTACATTCATATATTAATTATTCATAAAAGCAGAAGGTGTGAATTTGAAAAAGAGCAAGGCGCAGTATACAGAAGGACTTGGAGGGAGGAAAGGAAAGGGAGAAATGGAATTATATTATAATCTCAAAATTAGAAGGAGTTTTAAAGAGGAGTAGTCAAATATCCTTTTATAAAATTTATAAAAGTTAATTTTAATTTAACTTAATCTTTTAAAAATTGGCATATAATAAAGTATATATATATTTATATATATGATGTTCATATATATATATGATGTTCTTATTGGAAAAAATGCCATAAATTTATGTCACTACATGGGAAACTTTTCATTTTCTTGTCCTTTATAAAATAGTCTCTCTTTCAAGATGTTCAAGAAAGGCTTTTTAGCAGTGCAATCGAAATCTGTCTAACTTCCTTCTCTCTCCTGCAAAAGCAATTTTCCTGGTGTGGTCTCAGGATCCAAGCAAGGTCTCACACGTGCTGGACAAAGCGTTCTAGCATGCATTTGCATCCCCAGTGCTCCCCGTTTTAACACCTTTTCACTCCTTGGTGGTACCATGCACAGGAGTCATCAGAGAAAACCCGGGTTCACACTAAATGTAGCAAACACCTCTGAAGCCTGCTTCCATGCCCTGGGGCGGTACTTCAGATCTGGCAATATCCACAGGACTCTGAAAATCAGGGGTCCTCTCCTGTCCCTTCTTCTCTCTCACAAACATCTCTGTTCTTGCCCGTAGGTGTTCCAACCCCAAGCCAAGAAATCCTACGGCATACCCTAAACACACTGGTACGGGAGAGGAAAATCTACCCGACTCCAGAAGGCTATTTCATTGTGACCCCACAAACTTATTTTATCACGCCTTCCCTCATAAGAACTAACAGTAAGTGGTACCACTTGGACGAGAGGGTACCTGACAGGTCTCAGTGTACCTCTCCACAACCGGGAACCATAACGCCCTCTGCCTCAGGCTGTGTCAGGGAAAGGACATTACCCAGAAAGCACTGCGACTCTTGCCACTGCTGCCGAGAAGACGTGCACAGCATGCATGCCTCCACTCTGCAGAGGAAACCCGCCAAGGACTGCAAAGACCCCTACTGCCCTCCTCCACTGTGCCAGGTGCCGCCCACTGAGAAAAGCAAAAGTACTTTAAATTTCTCCTATAAGACAGAAACTCTCTCGAAACCTAAAGATGGTGAAAAACAGTCCAAAAAATTTGGCCTCAAGTTATTCCGGCTGAGTTTTAAGAAAGACAAGACCAAACAGCTGGCCAATTTCTCTGCCCAGTTTCCTCCCGAGGAGTGGCCCCTGCGAGACGAGGACACGCCGACGACCATCCCCCGGGAGGTGGAGATGGAGATCATACGGCGTATCAACCCGGACTTGACAGTGGAAAATGTCATGAGGCACACGGCACTGATGAAGAAACTTGAAGAGGAAAAGGCTCACCGGAGCAAGGCCGGGTCCTCTGCCCACCACAGTGGGCGGAGTAAAAAGAGCCGGACTCACCGGAAGTCCCACGGGAAGTCTCGGTCCCACAGCAAGACCCGCGTGTCGAAAGGTGATCCTTCAGATGGCTCACATCTGGATATCCCGGGTGAGAGGGAGTATGAATTCTGCGACCCCCTAACCAGGGCCCCCAGGGAGGGCTGCTTCATCATCGAACACAAAGGAGACAGCTTCATCATGCACAGTAACACAAACGTGATCGAGTCCCATTTCCCCATGACGCCCGAGTGGGATGTGTCTGGCGAACTGGCCAAAAGGAGAACGGAGATGCCCTTTCCCGAACCTTCCAGGGGAAGCTCCCACTCCAAAGTGCACCGAAGCCACAGCCATACCCAGGACCGGAGGTCCAGGAATGAGAGATCCAACAAGGCCAAGGAGAGATCCAGGTCCATGGACAACTCCAAAGGCCCCCTGGGCGCTTCTTCTCTCGGGACTCCGGAAGACCTGGTTGAAGGCTGCAGCCAAGATGACCAGACCCCCAGCCAGTCCTACATTGACGACAGTACCTTACGGCCTGCGCAGACTATTAGTCACCAAAGGGCTCTTATATCCTCTGCCAGTTATAAAGAGGTGTGCATTCCAGAAATAGTCGGTGGCAGCAAGGAACCTTCTAGTGCTTGTAGCCTTTTGGAGCCAGGCAAACCCTCTGAGAGTATGCCGTCCTATGGGGAACTCAGCCCTTGCCCAGCAAAAACAGCTGTGGATGACTATTTCCAATGCAACACCTCTAGCGAGACTGTGCTCACGGCGCCGTCACCTCTGGGGAAGAATAAAGAGGACCATGACACGTTGACCCTGGTGGAGGGGGTAAAAAAGCTGTCTCCGTCTGAGAGGCAGACCCCTCATTCTTCCAGGGAACCTGTTGGGCACAAGGAGGAGTCACCGAAAGGGCCAGGTGGGGGCCCTGCTGCCTCTGGTGGTGTGGCAGAGGGGTTGGCCAATGGGCGCCTGGTCCAACATCATAGCGCAGAACCCAATAGCCTGGACAAAAGGAAAGAAATATTCAGCAAGGACACACTGTTCAAACCCCTACACAGCACCTTGTCTGTAAACAGCTATCACAAATCCAGCTTGTCCCTCCTCAAATCTCACCCGAAGTCACCTGTTGACACACTGCCAGGCCGATGCGAAAAACTGGAACCTTCCCTGGGGACATCCGTGGCCCAAGCCATGCCCCCGTCCCAGCGTCAACAGGAGTCTGGAGGGAACCAGGAGGCCTCTTTTGACTATTACAATGTCTCCGATGATGACGACTCTGAGGAAGGGGCCAACAAAAACACAGAGGAGGAGAAAAACAGAGATGATGTGGGCACCATGCAGTGGCTCCTCGAGAGGGAGAAGGAACGTGATTTACAGAGGAAGTTTGAGAAGAACCTCACCCTCCTCACCCCAAAAGAAACTGATAGCAGCAGCAGCAACCAGAGAGCCACCCACTCAGCTCGCCTGGACAGCATGGACAGTAGCAGCATCACGGTGGACAGTGGATTCAACTCCCCACGGTAGGGAGAGGTGTCCCTCTATATCCGCATACACCTGCCAGGGCCCCAGGGGCTTTTATGCAGATAACTGACTTCAGTCTCAGGCTGTGAATGAGGGCTGTGGGTTATGTGACTTGTGTTGTTAACAACCTGTTTCTAACTTCTTTTTCAGGAATTGAAAAAAAAAATGTTTCTGCAGCTGTAGAGATCACCAATCTGGACTGGTGGGTTGGTTACCCTTCCCGAATTTTTGCCTCAGTCTAGTAAGACTAAGACCAACACTCCCAGCGGTTTCTTCTATTTGTATTTGTAATCCCAGGAAAAGGGATTTTTTTTTTTAATCCTTCAAAAAAAAGTAACTTTCTGAGTACAAATAATATAGTCATTGGGAAGAAAGGGTTGGGTATAAAATCGATGCTAGCATAATGGCCCCTCTAGTGAGACTATAGTAATGGGCTTTACAATATTTCCAAAGGATCTAAAAGCTTGGTACCACTCTTAATTCCTATGCCGTGCGTAGTCTGTTCTGCTTGCTCAGATGTCTTCCTCTTTCACCTGTGTGTGGATGGAGACATAGAAGCTTGTTCCTCTCACAAAAGTTAGGGGCCATACTCTGTGAGAGCAAACACTTGCCGGCGCTTTCGCTTTCCTGCCTGTAGAATTGACGGTGTCTGGACACTGTCGTTTTGTAGTCTTGCTAGTTCAGCAGTACTGACAATTGGGAGTGTATAAGACCCGATGGTCCTCATCAACACACTGAGGTTGTTTAGGGCTGACAAACACAAACCCAGGGACATCCCAGCTCCTGTTTTTCTCCGTAACTCTTTCTTCTCCTTAAACAGCCACTTGGAACCTAAATCTTGCTTCTAAACTCTTCTCCAGATTGGTGACTCTAAGGCGCAGAAATGCTACTCAGACATGCATATCCCCCATCATCTCTGATTTCCGATATGATAGCATTTATAATCACAATAAGTACCCATATAGGTACTTCATATATGCTCACTTATGTTATTAAGAATTGCAATTCATTCCTTGTGATTATTGTACCCTATTGCTGGGCTGCTTGGGGACACATCATCTCAAAGTCAGACTTGGGGATCATTATAATATTTATTCCATAATTAGGCATTTGCTATTTCTTGAAGGACCAGTTCTCGACTTGTTATTGTTACTATTTTGATTATGTAACCTTTTCACCCCAAGTTTACCCAGAAATGGAAGTGCCAATGTCTAACACACATCTATCAGAGTTGGCACTCTGGAAAAGTGCTGGGGAATCTAGGATCCCGGGCCTCTGAGTTCATTAAGGATCCTCAGGAAACCCTGGGGATCAGTGCCCTGGCCTTTTTAAAGAATCTGTTTTGCTAAATTTTCCCCCTCCCACACCAGATTTTATTTTCGAATTAGTGTCTCTGTCCTTGGCAACTGATTTTCCTGTTCTGTGTCTTTTCCTGTCTTGGAAACTCTAGCACTAGGAGCCAGATAATCGGAGGTCTGTGGTAAAAGTTCAAAGCCATTGCTTATAGAAAAGATGGTTTACTTGCTTGTATTTTATACTCATTATTTCTTATCATGGAGACTCCTCTGCCTAATGCTTTTCTTGTTATACTTTCATGCCCTTCACGTTGCCCCTCAGCCCCCATACTTTCAGCAGTAAATAGTGGCACTCCCAAGACTGTTATCAAGGGGATGTTGGGAGTGAGTGGTTCTTAACCCTTTATAATATTGAAAAGTTTTGTTTGTTTAGAGATGAAAAGAAGTACCCATGAGATAGTTGAACCAGGATCTTCAAAGAATATATTGTCTTGAAACTTGGGCTGTGTAACGTAGAATTTATAAGTGGGTAGCTTATTGAAGTTTATTTTCATTTTTAAATAGGTACTTAGATGCCTTGTCATTGTAGAAGGAAACATTAATTCTAAAGAGAGAGAGAACTCTAACCCACTAGCCACAGGTCTGTCAAGTACTACTTGAATTGGATCTCCTTTCTGGGAAATTGTAGATCTCCCAAAAATTTTAGGCAGGATGCCCATTCAAGAGTTCCCAATTTTCCTGTTTTGTATTGAAAACCCTTTATTTAAGAATGGGGTGACAGGCTTGCTTTCTATGTACTTTAAGGTTCACCAAGCTGCCTTTCTGATGTGGGAATGATTTCTTATTAATAAAGAAACTGCCTAGGCCCATTTCATAGGCCAACCCTTAGGTAGGCGGAGAAAACAGAACAGGATGCTGGGAGAAAGAAGCTGAGTCAGTGAGTCGCCATGATTCTCCTACTCCAGGCAGATGCAGGTTAAGATCATTCCTGGTAAGCCAGCTTGTAGGCTACACAGATTAATAGAAATGGGTTAGATCAATATGTAAGAGCTAGCCAGTAAGAGGCTGGAACTAATGGGTCAAGCAGTGTTTAAAAGAATACAGTTTCCGTGTAATTATTTCGGGGCATAAGCTAAGCTAGCCGTGTGGGCGGCCGGGTGCTGGGGACGCAGCCCCGCCGCTCTTATTTCAACACCTTTCTATGCATGAGAGAGAACAAAAGAGAACAGAGAACACCAGACTCCCAGTGCTTTCACCGTGAGTGGCACCCAGTGAAATAACACTGCCGTGCAGTTGCTGCTCCATTACCACGAGGAGCGTGAGGTTTAAGTTATTTGTGGGGATCTTCCCTTAAAACAGGCCACTAAGCAATTATGATTCTCCTGAGACAAATGGTTTCTCTCTACACTTGAAGGATTTGGTGTTGACCTGGGCATCATCTTTAGCCACGTTTTCAGTCCCATTTTTTTTAGAAACTAAAGAGTATTTAAAACAAACAAACAAAGAGAACCCAAAAAGGATAGAAACTTGAACTGTGTGTGAGAAGTTATATTGAAATGAAAAGTCTTGAAATGAAGAGTTTCAAATGTGAGACCCCCAAATTGGCTGAGCAACATCAACACAACTACCAGAGACACGACGTGCTGCCATGGGTGTGTGCTCTGGAAAGCCTGTACTGGAAAGAGGATGAATAGCAGAAACACTTAGTGAATCTCTCCCCCTACATGAGAAGTCCTAAGCCTCCCTTCACCCTCTCTCCCTCCTCCCCCTCTCTGAGACATGATCTCTCTTCACAGTTCTGACTGTCCCTGGGACTCGCTCTGTAGACCAGGCTGACCTCAGACTCACAGAGATCCACCTGGCTCTGCCTCCTGAGTGCTGGGATCAAAGGTGTGGCTCAAATAGCTCATTTTAATGGCTGCATTCTATTATTTGCTCTCTCTTCCAAATTAAATTTGAGAAGTATTTTACTGCCATATTTGCCATAAATGTTAGCTGTCCATCAGTATCTCCAGATCCCTCCGTACGAATGTCACAGACGGCGCTCATGATTCCAACTGTCATGAAATATAGTCTTTGCAAAAACTGGATTACTGTGCATATTTATCCCTACGAGTGCATTGGATGCAGCTCAAAGGTGGCCAAAAGTGTCTCGCAAAGACATCTCTTAACTAACGTGTCATGTTGGAATGATTTATGTTTCTAGTTCCAAGCACACTGTACAGAATGCAGCAGGCGCTTCATAAATGATAGACTGATTCTTCAAAAGCTATTTTAAAAAATAGGTTCTTTGGACCCTACAATTCATTTTTCCATAGAAAAAAATGCCACGAGTGATCATTAGATTCCCAAGCTGATCTACAGTTGTTATTTAAATGAGTCTGCAATAGATGTGTAACAGAAATAGCGCTTCCCTAGCTTTCGAATGTGCCAGTACATCAGTGCTTATTTCTCTTCCACAGTCACCCTGTAAGTAGGTAAATCACAGCACAATTCCCTCCACTATGGACCAGCGGAAGTGAGATGCCCTTAAAAGTTATTCTCATGGACCAGATAGCCCAGTGTGTAAAAGACACTTGCCACCAGGCCTGAGAGCTCAGGTTGATGCCCAGGTTCCATTTTAGAGAAGACCAGAAATGACTCCCACAAACTGTCTTCTGACCTTTGCACACATACCATAGTGCACACACACACACACACACACACACACACACACACACACAATAGATCTTTTTAAAAGTCACTACTGTGACTGAAAGTGCGGTGAATGGCATGTGCCATAAAACCTTTGGGATTCAACATGTGCTTTGCCCTCATCCTTCCTCCACTGACCCCACACCTCAGACCCAGCTCTGGGAGAACTACTGATTGGTTTTCTGGAGAAAGAGACCAGGCAGGTAAGCAGGTAAGTCAGGTGTTTTCTATCCTAAGAGGCGTTTTGTAGCATTCTTTAGTTATGCTCATCTAACCAGAATCTTGGTGGAAAAAATTGGCTTAGCTTGTTAAGTGTATTAATCCTCTACATTCAGAACGAGTATTGGGGGTTTTGTTATTGTTGTTGTTTGTTTGATTGGTTGATAGTCAGTGAACATGTTGCCTTTTAAACATTTAATTCCTGGGTTCTTGATGATGAAGATGATGGGTCGCTAAGGGATCAGGAATAAATACCTCGTTGGAAGTAACTGCTAAGGGAGGAGGCAGTGTCTTGACTGTGGTTGCTCACACAATAGCTAGGTTTAGCTGGCTTTGACTAAGTACAGAGACCAGGTGAACTTTGAATCCAGCCAGTGGGATAGGTGTTTTGAGAATGGTTTTGATTTCTCCGCTCTGTGTAAGTGGGTAAATTTCTTCAAGTCACTTTGAGGATCTTAAATACCATCCCCTTTCCCTCCCTCTCTGTCTGTGAGTGATCTTATTTCTGCTGTTGTCCTGACTTTTCAAACGTGAATGTTTTAAATCTCCTTTTGCAGCAAAAGAAAGATTCAAATACTTCCAACTTGGAAAACTTAAGCAGAAGTAATGAAGTTTTAAAGATCACCCCATCCTTAAGAAATGAAAATATTCCTACCAAAGGGAGACAGGAACGAACTGCAGCTTCACAAATCAATGGGAAAGGGGAGATGCTCTTTATCTGAACATATAATTGTGTTTTAACTGAAGCGTTAAAATAGAGACGGGTATAAAGTATTTACAAATAATTGCATTCCTATCCCTGTGGGGAAGTCAGCTAGTGGCATAATTGAAGTCCACCCATCACGTTAACATCTAACCAAAAGCAACAAAAACAGTGGAATCTTTCTGTCCAATTATGGAGTTTATTTGAGAGCCATGAAGTCTGAATTCTCAACTTTTGGCAAAACCATCACACAGGTATGCGTATTCTTTGTCAAAGCCAGTGTGATGGCCGTCTGTCACATTATATTTTGAAGTCATTTTCGTAAAGACGGGGAAGCCACACATTTGGTAGTCAGAAGCCCCTTACTGTGTGAGCTGCGGTTTGTGCCTCCCATGATTCCCAGGGCCTGGGCTGGAAGGGTACATGCAGATCAAAAGTGGGGATGTGTGCTGATAAGGGTTTCTCGAACCAATAGGAAATCCATCAGCTCCGTCATTTGCTCTTCCTTCTGGGCTCAATATGTAATTGTTTATGTTCAAAGCAAAACCAAAAACCAACCCCTTTTTACTCTTCTAGCACTCGGGAGAGCCTGGCTTCCAACACATCAAGCATTGTTGAAAGCAACCGCCGTCAGAATCCTGCTCTGAGTCCGGCCCATGGCGGAGCTGGTCCAACCTTCAACTTCCGCGCAAGTACGGATCCCCCGACCAACGAAGCTGAGAAATTACAGAAACCTTCCAACTGCTTGCAAGCTTCTGTTACTAGTGTATGATTGTCCCTCTGCCTCAGACCTTCTGTCTTGTCCGATACAGTAACGTTTACGACAATTGGGGCTGACGTTTACATCTCTGCAAAGACAAACATCTCAAGCACAGCTTGGGGGGTCACTTGAGCTGTGCTGCTAAGTAGGCTAGGGCAAAAAAAAAAAATCTTTATTTCAGAGTATTGCTTTTCACATTTATGGCTCTGTAGCAACCGAATAGCAGTAGGGGAGATATGTATACTTCTGCTTCACTAACTGTACCTGAACACACATAGGCAAGTCTAAACACTGTACGTGGAACATGCATTTTTCAACGTCATGCAGTTGCCAATTCTATTTTGAAATGCCACAGATGTGTGTTGCTCCCAGCCGATGGGGAATGGGGCCAGGGAACTAATCCTTGACAACCGCCCCCCCCCTTAAAAAAAAAAAAAGCCAAGTCACCATAAAATGTAAACGTAAGGGTCTCCATCATGAGAGAAATCGATGCCAAACTGAGCAGAAGGGACCCCAGCCCTTTGTGTGTGAGTCCTTAGGCGCCAGCCATTTTTCACTGTGAGTTCCCATGACACTCTTGCAGGAGCCCATGGCAGCGTGTCAGAAAGGGTCCCGCCGGAAGTCCTTAGAGTGTTTGTTTTCAGGATTCTGTTTTCCAGTGCACTCGATGCTTGTCTTGAGTTGTTTTACCTTCCACGGTCACAGACGGGAATATAGGCCTTTGAAGTGGACAGAGGAAGGGGAATCCAGTCGCGCTGGGCCCCGGCACTGAGTGGCGGAGAAGGTGGTGTGGACTTTCGGGGGAGGGCTGAATCAGATATTGAAGAAGGGATACCTTCCTCCTTGTGACACTGGGATGAGCTTTCTTCCTATCATAGATGCAGTGGTTAGTTTGTTTGGAAGCAAAAATGTTCTTTATGATACAAATGAAGAATGTGGCCCGAGGGTGTTATTCTTTCTAATGGAAGGGACATAAATCTATTTTATGTAGTTTTAAATAGAATGCCTAAATTAGGCTGTGGGAGGATCATTTTTAGTGGTCGTAGGAAAGAGCAAATTTAGGGAGAGTTGAACTTCAGGCCTTTTATTCCTGGGAAGATATCTATAGAAAAAAAAATCCTTTAAAGTAATTTTTGATTAGAAGTGTACATGGACCCATATAATAAACAGCAGAATGTCCTCATTCTGCTGGTATGGTATATCCTTAATTTGTACTCCCCTAAAAGTTATCAGAATGATGATTATGCATACATGAACTATGCCAGAGTAATGTTTACAGATACCTTGTAACAATTTCAGGAGGCCTGTTTTAGGTGGACCGTGGGCTCACTCACTCCGCATCTTTTATGATGATTTCTTCACACTCTACTTTGGTTTGCAGTGTCATGCTCAGTATCAAAAGGCTCCACAGTGGGGGGACCACTAGCCAATACACTTCAGTCCTACAAGTAAGGCCCGCTTCGACAGAAGAGTATACAGAAGATGCTGTATACCATAGGATTCCTACGTCTGTAGGCTCTGTAAAGCCATCTACTCCAGGGTTACCTCTGATCCCAGTAGATGGTCTGACATGAAGTTTTATTCAGCTTAGTGTTGGATGGTGCTTTTTGGAGCCATGGATCATAAATTGATTCATAAATAAACAATTTTAAAATTAATGTAAAGTATTTTCAGCCAAGATCTCAGTAGTGAGCATAAATCTGTGAGAGCTTTCTTTTTTCTGTGTTAGGCTTAATCACTAGCAATGTGTTTGAGGAAACACAGTCATGTGAAGTCGTGGGAAAGACTCTCACATTTTGCCTGCTATACAGAAGCTGCATTGGCTCAAACTGGGCTCCTCAGTTTTGGTATAAGACATTGCTTTGTGTGCTTCTTGTAGTAAGGCTTAAGCACAGTGGGCAGTATACTGCTATGTCATTGAAATGCTTAAGCCAATTGGGTTTTGAATCCCATACCTTCTTTCCCCCCCAGGCATGCCACCTTTACTGAAAAACACATGTTTCTCTCATGACCTAAGTATGTCCAGAGAGAGCAACCACGTGTCCACGTTCCAGAATGAGCAGCCATGGATCTGGTGTTCTATACAGTCTTTTTGCTTGAGGAGCTATATGCTGTGGGATTCCTAGATCTGGTCTGTCTAAATTAATTTTTTCCCAATTTTTTGGCATACTCAGTCCGTTAATAATAGGAGCATTCAAACAATACATTAGACTCTGATAGACACTCTGGACATAGCCATTGAAGGAATCTAGTACTGTGTGAGCAGCAAGGACAGAATTCTGTTCAGGAGAAGAAGCTTTAAAGACATGAATTTTGATGGTTTGCGAGAAATAGGTTTACAGAAGACGTTATTCAAACAAAATGTGTACGCTATTTGCCTAATCACTATGGGGTACATGATTTCAGAAAGAAACAAAAGACCCTCCCTTAACCAGCAGCCATTAGCATAGAACGAAGGACTTCAAAGATGATATGCCACACAAACAGATATTCCACGGAGAAACACTCCTGTGTGTTTCTAATCTGGATTCTTGAATGGAGGGACATTGGTGGTGGGAAGCACATGACAGACATGACAAGTCTGTGTGTCTAAAATGACCTCATCACGATGGTGAGACTCTTGACGCCCACAGCCCTGAAGCCCTCCCTGGGCTTTGCCAATATTCCTCTCCACTGGAAGCTAGCTTTGTGTTACATGACTGCATGTCTAGTCTTAGCATTTATCAATGGAAAGGTTTACAAAACTGAATCTGGTTGAATCTCTGTGAGGCATTCAACTTTAAAGGGTCAACCCATCTGTCGGCATTTTGCACACTTATATGTATTATTATGATACAGCATATTACTTTATGGTAATTTTTATTTTTACATATAACTACCTCCATGAATTTGATGAGATGGCAGCAGTGTGTTCAAGTGTGTTCTTCAGAAAAGCAATTGTTGAAAACACGCTTCCGCGGTAGGCCATGGTGTTCCCTGTGTGTCCGTGACTTGCCCATTGGACTCATGACTTTCGCACTGCTGTGGTTTTTCTTTCACACCACGCTGTGGCTTCCAATTGTAAACCTGTTGTCTTCTTTCTCTCTCCTTTCTGCCCCGTGAAAGCACATTTGATTTGTTACAAGTGAGTGACATTTTAAAATGTTCTAAAATTACTGTCTTCCCTATTCTTCCATTCCTGCTACAAAAAAAAAAGAGGAAGGAAGGAAGGAAGGAAGGAAGGAAGGAAGGAAGGAAGGAAGGAAGGAAGGTCCTCTTTGGCAAAGAGCTACTTGGTAAACATTTGAGAAATTATTAATTCCTTTAAAAATTGGATTGGATTGCTAGGGCTTTTTTTTTTTTTTCAGTAACAAAAGACTTGAAAAATTTGAACTGCCAACTTGAAGCACTTTGGGCCTCTCTGCCGTTTTGATATGCTACCCTATGAAGCCCAACCCTCCTTTTTATTAAAAGAGCTGTGCCGTGCATTCTGAGATGTCTGTTAAATAATCTGTGTACCGTTTGGTGTGTTTTGCACATCTCAGGAGACCTTAATGAGTATGTGAAAGGGAGTGTGTTTGTGCACCCAATAGAAAACGGAAATAGGAGCGCTGGAAGGAGACTAGCTGGGGAGAAATGATAAATGCCTGAGCCTTTGATGTTGAAGAATCCAAGTTCAGGGACTATAAATCGAATGGGAATCTGGAGGAGCAGTGATTTGAACACCAGCTGTTCCCAAATGCGTCTCTTTTTCAAAAACTCACCCACTATTGTTAAAATGCACATCTAAAATCTTTCTCAGCCACCACCGAGACTAGAATGGTGGCCCGTAGGAAAGGGTTTTTCTTTTAGGTTGACATAGCTTCGTAAAGTTCTACCCAGGATTCACCACTTGTCCACCAAGTGTACTTGAAGATAAAGTTCGTAACTTGAATGAAAAGGCATAATTCTCACAAAACCATAGCGATCATTTTGGGGAAATGTCTTACCATTTGGAAGGGGTAGCATTCTGAGCTTAGGCTACAGTCAACCACTATTAACGTTTCGCAGCTCATCTGGGGATCTCAAAGTGCTTCCAAAGCGTTAGATGTGCAATTACACAGAGCAGGTCCTGTGTGTGATTCCCTGTGCTTGACAGGGGCAAACAGACGGAGTGACTCACGGTCACCCAGAAACACAGTGGCAGCTACCAGGGACCTATTTTCTATCTGTTGGAGAGACCATCAAGAGAAATCACTACAATGCTATTTTTCTGATGTGTGCTAATAAAGAAAACAAATTCAGCTTGACACCTTGTCCATTTTCATTCGAAGAGTTATGGCTGTTTGGAATCTCAACACCTCCGCCCAAATTGCTGGTATTGAGTTAGGAAGTGGGAGGTGGCCAAATCCACACCACGGCCTTTGCCATTCAAGGCCAATCCAGACATCCACACTTGTTTACAATTTCTTATTGGGTTTTTGTAATTGCTGTAAACTCCAGCATCAGGAACATTGGCTGTTCCAGGCAGTGGAAGGTGCTGAAACGGTTTTTAGTTTTGTTTTGTTATTTTAAAGTCTTTATAAGCACTCTGCACAGTGCTCAGCTCAGTAACGTTCACCACAGTATACAAAGCCCGGCTTCGCAAGATCTGGGAAGCTGGTCCAGTTCCAAGTGTTTTCTCAAACGATGAGACAGAAGGTCTTTGATGCCTGCTTTCTCCATTCCCACAGACCAGTCCCAGATCTAACTAGCTGTGTAGTGTCAGAGCACAGTGGACCCAAGTAGAAGTGGTTGCTTCTTTGTCCGCCCATCCCCCCACCCATTGTCAAAGCCATCCAGTAATGTCCTGTGAGTGAGGGACTCCTTGGCCCATGTTTAAGGCTTGGGGAAGCTAGAAACAAGAACAATGAGCGCAAAAGCCGTGGGAGGCATTGTTCTTTGGGTTAGTTAAAAATGTCAGGAAAGGCATTGCTGTCCTCTGACTTTGGCCAAGAGATAGAAAACCATTGGCCGTTATTCTCTGAAGGTGTTATAGTATTAATGCTATAACTGACACTTTCCCATGGAGTTTTCTGTAGGAGACGTTTCATAAATTATACATATGAGACATTTGATTATTAGATCTCATGTGTTTGTAAAAGGTACTGGCGTCTCCCTGCTTGGCGTCTGTCGCCTTCCCTGGTCTTGCATCAGCAATGCAGAGGGGCTCCACCCCCCCCCCCGTGGTGGCTCCTCCCATACACACCCTGTGTCTTCACTGCTGTTCATAGACTCAACGGTTGATGACTTGCAGAATTTAGAATTCAGCAAAGCCTAAGGGGAACTAAGCCTTCTTGCCGTTGTACGCGGGCAGTCAGAGGCCTCGAAACGCTCCTTGTTGGCTTCGCGTGTGAACACACACCCCTGTGAACACACACACACACCCTGCAAACACACACGCCCTGCGAACGAGGAAGTGTTGGCGAGCGAGGCATCCATGGCTCTAGAAGGCAAAATGGAAGCCTAGCGCTTGGCTGGTCCTTGTATACCTGCCTACCTCCCTGTCCAAAGGCTGACCTTGGTACCTCCATTCCTTTGCTCTCGCCCAAAAGAGGTATCAAACCTGAGACCCGAGCTCTCCTCCAATGCCAGTCCTCTACAGCTCCAGGAAATCCATCACACAGAAAACTCTCGGCAGCCCCAACTCTTCCCTCCCTCTGAGGAACACCCTCTCTTCCTCCTAGCCCTCCCCCATCTCGCTACCTACACCACCACTGTTTCCACATTGGAAGAACAGAATAGCGTGCAGTATTGTGCACGCATGCCCAGTTAGGAATCAAACTGCCCTAGGGTCACCTCCACGTACGTATCAACAGCTACAGATTAAAAGTCCTTAGAGCAGTGACATCCCGTCCCACTATCTGGAGAAGAATTCAGTTTGAGCATCCGAGTTTCAAGGGATCCCGATTCTGCAGGTGTCTTTCTCTGAGCGACTTGAATGTGACCATTCCATTAGGGCCAATGAACTAAGAAGTGCAAGTGGGAATTACTGTACGTTAGGAAGGAGTTTTGCAGCCAAGACTGCCTTGAATAAAATGTTTTTGCACTGAAAAAAAAAAAAAAACCTTTAAATGACTCGGTCTCTGGTTGCTGTAAAGGTCATCCAGGATGGATGTTCTGTTTATATTGTATAGTATTTCATATGAAATAGCTGCAGTTCATGAGACGTCTTCCCTAATGTTCCTGATTTCTAACAGCACATTTGTAACATGGTTTTTATCGTGTCCGTGTACCATATTGTAAATGATGCTTCCTTGTCATGCTTAGTATAATAACTTAAAAGGAAAAAAAAAGGACAGGGATTTTTGTAAGTCTATATTTGAAAGTCCCTCCATATGGTAATATTGTGTTCATGTTGTTTATGTAGTGTTGTGTGAAATATCCATTTTGGATTGTGTTACTTTTTAAGATATTAAATAACATTTGGTTATATGTGTAAGTGGATTTTTTTTTTTTTTGCTACTTGAGGGAAAAAAATCATTTAGATGAGGTCGGGTTTTCACTTTGATTAATGTGATTTTTGTAACAGAGTTCTGTTGCGCATTCTTTATTACAGTTTTTAAATTGAAAACCAAAAATGGAGTTCCTGTATCGAAATTATTTTCCTATGGGTTTTAAAAAGATCACATTTTGGGGTAGGTTTAACACAGCGCAATGGTTAGAGTTGTGTGTGGTCCCCCATTTTTATGAAATTATAGAGCAACATGGTTATTTGGGGGCTTTTTAAAAAAAATCACTCATTTCAAAACAAGTTAAATGTCTCGCAGGTAAATACTGGGATGTTTGCATGTAGTTAGAAGTTAGGGATGCCTGCGTGTTCCAAGGTCTTCAAGATCTAGGCATGGGTTTCTAATCCTAACAGCATTCAAACACCATGTATTGAAAAAAATTTTTCTTTTCAGTTCATGACTAGGGTTGAGGAGATGACCCAAGAGAGTACTTGTTTCACAAACATGAGGACCTGAGTTTAGGTTCCCAGCACCCACATAAACTCTGGGTACGATGGTTCTCCTCTATAGTAGAGGGTCAGAGGCAGAATCCCTGGGTTCACTGGCAAACAGTCAAGCCAGATTGATTGTTGAACTCTGGGTTAAGTGAGAGACACTCTTGAAAAATACAGCAGGGAGGAACTGAGGAAGACATCTCAGGTCAACCTCAAGTCTCCAGATACAAGGACGTCTACACACACATGAATCCATATGCATATATCACACATAGAATTGTGTCTGTATTTAACATTCACAGACTGTCATTCTTTGTCAGTTCCCATTAACAATCACCTACAACTACTTTCAGAGTATTTATGTCACGGTAGTTATTGTGTGCCATCTAGATATGGCTTAAAGGATGTCATCTTTAGACGTGCATAGGCTATACGCAAGCACGGAAGCATTTTCTGCTGCAGTTGAGGATTTGAATATCTGGGGAGGGGATCCTGGAGCCTATGCACTGGGGCTTGAAAAGACGCCTTTACATTCTTTTGAGTCCTCTCCCTGCTGACAGATCTTTGGAAAATGAAGTCTATCTTAAACTAAAAAAATGATGTCCTGTCAAATGGACGATTAAGCTAAGAAGCAGCCTGTAACCCCCGAACACTAGACTGCTAACAATTGAGACCAATTTTCTTGGAAAGGCAAAATCCTAACCCAGACTTCCAAAAAATGTCTTGGACAATAATCTCATCTTTTGAATTAATTTGAAGAGCCCAAGGTGGTGACTTTGAAGGCAAGTCTCATTTTGTTGAGCCTGTCTTGAGCTTGTCTATATATACACTGCACAGCAGAGCTACTCCCTTTTCAGGCGTGAAATGGGGATGAGCCAGCGCATTGTTCCCTGGTGACTTTAGCATCACCAGCTGCCGTGGTCAAGGGGAGGGCACCGTGTGTGCTTTTCAGCAGAATCCAGGGACCTGGATGCTTGGGAGAAATCTGGGAACTTCATAAGAAGATTGAAAGCAGGTTTCTGGCTCCTTTGAGAGAACAGTCACAGTTCGTAAAAGTCCTTTCTTTCCGAAGGAAATGGTATGGTTTCAACTTGCTTTTACATGTTTCAGAGTGGGGTGACCCCCGCCCCCTCCGTAGAGAAAACCCAAATGGAATATAATTGCCTCCTACTCTGTTTGCCGCTACGAAATGGAGAAACAGTGAATAATAAAAAAGGAGTTAGTCACCTGACTTCCATAACGTACTTAACTGTAAAATCTTATCCCTACTATGGGAATACTGGGATTGACTTATACTCCCATTTTCAGACCCCGGGACTCCAGACCTTTCCTGTCAAACAAAGAGTTCATCTTGCAACCTGTGAGACTGTGTGCAGTGGCTATCTGCACACGGCCCCATGCAGTAACAGCAAGAAAAGAGAAGGCATCTCCACTCAGGAGAGGCAGGGTGGAGGTTTTGCTGCATCTTGAAAGGGTCACTGGAAATGCAATCTGATAGGTAAGAAAAGTAAGACAAAGTTAGTTTGGATCCAAAGGGCAAAAATGAATAGGTTGCTTCCTTCTTGGTGATGTCTAGGAGTTTGGGGCTGCATCTACTGCCCCCCTAAAGTGGATGGGCAACATGAATCCAAGGTGAGTCTCAGCCTAATGCATAATTGAGTATTTATTCTCCAGCCTCCAGGTTCCATCAAACAAAGGCCTTCTTGGTCACATCCCTTCATATTTCCTTGTTTCTCTTTATTGCAAAATTCCACACATTATCTTCTATTACCTTGGATTTCTTATACTTTACTATCCTGCCTAAATACATTTTTTTTGTGATTTTTGTCATGCTATTAGCATTTGATCATGGGCCTAGCGATGGCTCAGCAGGTTAGGTCCTTTGTCATTGAGTCTAATGACCTGAGTTTGATCCCTGAGGCCCACACAGGAGGGGAGAATTGACTCATGCAAATGGCCCTCTGATCTCAATACACATGATGTCATGTGCACACACGCACACATACACATGAACATTCAAATGCACAAAAGACATTAGGACTGTTTTTCAAGATTTATTTGTGTGTGTGTGTGTGTGTGTGTGTGTGTGTGTGTGTGCGCGCGCATGCACATGCATGCACCAATGTGCATGTTCCTGTGATAGCCAGAAGAAGACATCAGATACCCTGGTCCTGCAGTTGTGGGTGATTGTTAGCTGTCTGATATAGTGACAGGAACTGAACTCAGGTCTCCTGGGAGAACAGGAAATATTCTCTTCAACTCCCTAAAACAGCTTGAAAAGAAAATAATTTTTTAAAAAAATGTTCTCAATTATTTATAACCACAATGGATTAGTTATATCTTAAACTTCCTATTCATATTCATGGATATAAATAATCCTAGCCCAAGTCCACAGACCGGTGTATTCCAGCACCTCATTTCCGCTCACCTCTGTGTCGGGAGCATTTTGACTGCCAGTTCTCCTATGGGAGAGTCGCTCATGTGTGTTCACTTGGGGTCAGATAAATAACTGGCCATGTTCAGGTATGCACAGATGGGTATGTGGGTGGATTACTGATGGTGATTACTCTCTCCAAGGCTTAGAGAACCCTGGAGAAGAGAGGGCCGAAAGATCAGAAGAGCAGGAGGAGGTCAGAAATGGCTACAAGATGCTCACTTACCATGTATCATGGCTATTGTATCGTACAGGCACACCTGAGATCTCCTGCACTGGGCCAACACAACCTGGGCCTGTGGAGATCCACCGGACACATCCTTAACAAATAAGCAAACAAGGTCTCTATTGCAAAATGCTAAATATATATTTTATGATTATTTGCCTTTTAAGTTTCCAAGAGTAAAAAATGATTTTTTTTTCCTTAGAAAAAAATCTTCCTTTCTTCTTCCTTCCTTTTCTCCCTCCCTCCCTTCCTCCTCTTTCTTCCTCGGCTTCCTTTGCCCATATCACCCCGCCTTCCTTATCCATCCAATCTCTCATCTGTCTGTCTATCATCTATGTGACTGTGTCTGTCTATTTACTATCTATATACATACCCTTCCATCATATTCTTGTATCATCTATTTTTTGTCTATCTACCATTGATCAGTCTATCATCTTTTTTTTCCTCTGCAAAGGCAGTGAAACAAAAGATGCTTGTAATGACCGACTCTCTGAAAGATAGGTCACTTGGGGAAGTTATTCTCCACTTTTAAAATATCTGTGCTTCAAGCCAGCATCTTCCATTCTTTGGCCAACCTCAGTGTGGAACCCTTTTCTCTTCCTCTACGGTGGAATAACAGTTCAGGGGTCGTTGCATGGGGGCACCCGTCTGCCAAGCTCAGCACAGTGCCCCATCATTTATCACTGTGGCAGGACAAGTGAGATGGACTTCTAGCAGACCCGAGAAGACAGTCGTTTCTTTCCCTCTGCGGCCTTCCTGTGCTCTGTGAAGGAAGCTCACGTGAGGCATATGAACTGAATAGCAAAGTCTCCAGAATGGGTAAGTTCAAAGAGTCTCTGGAATAAGGCAGCAGTCTTGGAGAGAGGTGTCCCTTCCATGCCTCCTCAGTCATTAATAACAGCCACCTGAGGTAGACTAGGGAGGCTCCCTCAGGCAAATGAGCATACTAGAGAACGTGTTTTCATTTGACACGTTTTCTTGTGAATTGATGAAACTATAATCACATAGGAAGGCTTCCCTGAGCTCAAGAAGACACTTAGCCGAGATTTTAGATCAGAGCATTTCCATAATAAACAAACAAACAAACAATCCTTTTACTTTGTAGTAGTTTGAACTCATAGAATTGCAAAGAAATTACACGAAGTTCTTCCTTGTCCTGTGCCCGGTTTCCCCTATTAGTTACATCTCATTTTAATATGGTACATGGGTCACTATTAATGAATGAGCACTAAT
>NC_022032.1:20384620-20408825 GCF_000317375.1 Microtus ochrogaster | reverse complement strand
TTCTCCCTCCTTCTGCTCCTCATTTTTTTTTTCTAATCTTAGAGACAAATCTCATTCGAGACCTCTTCCTCTCCAGAACAACGCGTATTGCTTTCACACACTATGACCCGTTTCACAAGGGGACTCCATTCATCCTGCGTTCTCGGTGCCCCATTGAGCGAGGAAAGTTACGGGAGGATTCGCTGTGCAAAAAGTGGACTCAGCGCGCTGGCGGGAAGGGAACCTCGAGCGTGTGGAATACAATCTGAAGGCTGCCGCTGTGTAGCCTTTGGAAATGTGTTCGCTGGGGAGGGCTAAGGAAAGCCAGGAAGGAAGAGCTGGCCTTTGGAATGTCATAAAGTTGTTAAAAGATTCGAAGATGAAGGGGAAATGTCTGGCCCTTGTTAGGACAAACTGGGGTCCTTTTGCTTTAGACCTGTGGGCGTAGTTTCCAGTGTGCGGGGGTGGGTGCAACGCAGGATAGGCAAGGGGCGTGTTAAGGTAAGTGGAGAAGAGCTGCGGGTGTGGCTCCGTGGGTAGAGCACTTGCTTCAGACATGCGCAGACCGCTGTGTTCAATCCCCAGCCCCACACACCTTCATGAGTGTGGATGTAGGGAGAATAGATTAAAAAAAAAAAATTCTAGGAAAACCCACAGAACCAGCTAATTCTGAGAAACTGTTGATTTGTGGAGGGGGAAATGTTGTTAAACGCAAAGCTGGATCATTTGTAGGGGGCTCTGAAGCCCTGCACACTCTGGGTCTTAGATGAGGGGGAGGGGCTTCCCAGTGGCTGCAGTATTTATGAGCTCGGGCACGGCGTGTTTCCTTTTAGCTGTATCTCCCATCTAAAGGCATCTGACTATTGTTTAGGCAAAGTTCCCACAAAAGTATAACAAAAATTTATTCTCTCTCTTGATGTAACCCCCACCCGTCTTCGCCACGCGTTCCTCTTTCTTCTGTTTCTTGTCATTTCTTCCCCCCCTCCCCAAAGTCTTCTGTTCTTTCTCTTTAAGCATCTGTGGGAGGGAGTTTGGCCTCAGGATAATTTTTCACCTTAATGTTCTCATTTCTTTCTGCACATTGCACGCTTTTCAAACAAACCCTTGAAATTTGATTTCTTGATAACCTTTCTGCTATCTTCCTCCAATAGCTGCCCCAACCATATATATATATATATGAATGACTTTGTAGCTATAACAGAGACTTAGAGATTAACTGGGGAGCGGACTATTGTAAAGTACCGTGCTTCCTCTCCAATATTCAGTTTAGCTGAAACTCAACTAATTTTCCTAATTGACAAGCCACCACCTCTATTTGGGTTTGCTCTGGCTCAGATGCTACCAGAAATCTCCAACTGCTTCAGTCTTACTGAGCTCTCAGGGAGGGAACATTTAGAGAGGTTATAAGAATGAAGCCATCTTGGCGGCCCCAGGTTTCAGCCACAATAGCTACTCTCCTACTCTGAAGTTGGTTTTCAGGTCAAGGGACAAGGTCTCCAAAGACAAGTTCCCTGGGGGCGAGGGGTCCTGATTGACATCGGGAAGACAGGCGACAAGGTCCACTCCTCACAGAAGTCTCGTCTCCACGGCAACAGCTCTCCTAGCTTCAGCTGCTGGCCTGCTATGATTTTTCTACTCTAAGGATGTTTATTTTAAAGTCAGAACACTGTGGGCAAAGCAAATGGTGACGAATGTGAGATAATAAGAGAAAGAAGCGCGGGGAACGGCTGACGTCCCGAGTGAACGTGTGCAGTTGACACGAGCGAGGCCATGTCGAAGACCCCCATGCCTCGGACCCATGGGAGCGGCAAAGCCTTCCCCAGGCAGGGCTCAAGGAGATGACAAAGCCTTCCCACTGCTCTGCGTCTAGATGCTGACAGTGTGCAAAATTCAGCAACATCGGCTTCTTCTGGGATGACTGCAAGCTCAGACTGCTTCCCTGCCAGTCTACCTCCCCCTTTCTTCCTGTGCTGGGTTGTAGTAGAGGTCTTTCTATTAGAGGGAGCACAGTCCACCAGATCCCGACTTTTCTCTTTCTCTGTGTGTGTCTGTCTGCCGTTTCTTCCCTCCAGCGTCACCCCAGTCAGGTTCCCAGGCCCAAGTCATGCAGGCAGAGACAAGGAAGGGCTACATGTGACTGACTACCCACACGTGTTTATTTTAATGCCCTCGAGCTCTACAGTACTCGCTTTGGTAAGTCTCTCCTCCACAGATGTTCTGGATGCCCCCCTGCCCGGTGAAGGCTGAACTGGGTTTTCTTAAGTATAAAAAGATTTACTGCAGGTCGGTTGGCACAGGCTTGTGAATACAGCTACTTGGGAAGCTGAGACAGGGGAATTCCTGAAGTTGGGTCTAAGATGCAAACCCCAGGATGTAGTGAGAGACTGTGTCAAAAGAACAGCAGAACAGAGGGGAAAACACCTGAGATTGAGCTCTGTCTTCCATGTTCTCACCCCCACACTGGCACCGCCCCCCCCCCATATCCAGCTGATGTCTAGCTCACTGACAGAGTGCTTCCTGTGGATTCCACCTCCAATAGCACTAAAGAAATAAACAACATTATTATCTTTTTTTCAAGTCGCATATTGATGAGTCTCCTCTTTAGCTGAGCAAACGAATTCACATGGTTTTAATGGAAACTCACCCAGGAGTTTCTGAGTGAGTTAGAGGGGGAGCAGACAGCACTGAAAATAAGTATCACTTATTCTTTTAAAGTCAGAGGAAAAACTGCCATGTGAGAGAGATAAATCATTTATAGCCAATATAAAGCAGGAGATGTTCTCCTGCTATTTCTCTTTTCTGTTTATTTCTTTGCTTGTTTGTTTGATATGGAAGGTCTCTCCACGCTGCCCAAGCTGGCTTTGAGTGTTGAGACTCTCGGTTAAAGTGATTCTCATGACCCAGCAGCCACTTGAGTAGTTGAAACTGAAGTGTGCACCGTGGTGCTAAGGTTGTTTTAGCTTCGCTTAAATACTTAAACTCTCCCTCCCCCCCACAATGACTTGCCCCAGCTAACTCATTTCCCAGAGTCCACGGGAAAATCGCAGACACCCTTCCATACTGGGGAATCTAGTGCTTCCCAGCCAGTACTGTGCTTAGCTCCTTCTTACAGTAATTGTAATACATGGAAAACATGCATTTCAAAAATAGAGCTTACAAATGGTAGGCCACTAACAGGGGTTGCCTTTTAAAATTTCAGGCCTTCTTATAGATGTTTAGAATGGTTCTGAAGGTCTTTTGGGGGGGGGTTTCTGAAACACTATACTAATAAAGGGCATTTTAATTGGACACATTTAAATGTAGGCTGAGTATCCTTTATCCTGATTGCTTGAGTCTCGCAACATAAGAATTTTGGATTTTCAGATTAGGGATGCTATGGTGATTTGAATGAGAATGCCCCGCCCCCCAGACTCACATGCCTTAATACTTGATCCCCAATTGGTGGAACTGTTGGGAAGGATTAGTAGGTGTGGCCTTGTGGGAGGAGGTGTGTCACTGGGGGGTGGGGTTTGAGGTTTCAAAGCCCACGCCTTTCCCAGTGTGCTCTCTCTGCCTGTGGTTCTCTCTCAAGATGTGAGCTCTCAGCCACTGCTCTAGATCCATGTCCACTACCTGCTGCCATGCTCCCTGCCATGACGGTCATGCACTCTAACCTTCCGAAACTGTAAGTCCCAATAAACTCTTTCTTCTATAAGTTGCGTAGACCATAGTGTCTGCACAGCAATAGAAAAGTAACCAAGGCAGAAGTTCAACTTGTAACCTGTGTGCTGCTCTTCTAAATCCAGAATTGAATAATGAGGGCCCTAGGTCCATTAAGGGTGTCTATACAAGTGTAGCTGCATTTATCATAACATAATTTGGATATTCATTATTTTAGAAGGAGTAGTCCAGGCTGGACTTAAACTGGAGATCCTTCTGCCTCAGCCTTGAGAAGGTTGAAACTTTAGGTGTGCACTACCATGCCTTGTCTAACCACTAATTTTGATAAAATGTCTATTTAAGGTAACAAATGTTCAGTGTTTTCCTCCGAAGGAGAGTGAACTTGTAGGTTCTTCAAATACAAAGTTAAAGAGTTGGTAATTACTTCCTAAGGGACTCAGAAGGGAAGGCCAGCCCTGTGAGTGGAAAAGCAGTGATGCAACCATGCTCACTATGCCACGGGAAAGTACACCTGCCTGGATCAGATCCCGGTTTGCAGCTTTTCCACTTGCTTCCCATGTGGGATTTGGCAGCCAGCATCATCCTGGAATATAAGTTTATCCTGGAGTGTTTTAGCCTTGCCTTTAAACCATGGACTGCTTGGACCGCTTGCCACTGAATTCTAGATGCTCTGACATGCTCCGAGTCCAAGTGGAAATGTATATATAGAGCAGATGTATATTGTAGAGTAGACAAAAGGGGAGGGACTAGGAAGTGCTCAGGGGTGGATGCAAATTCCCAAAATGCCCAGTGTATGACTGTGTCTCACTGAAACCAAAGTTTCTCTTAAAAACTACTGTTTCTTTTTTAATCTGAACATGATTGCAGGAAACAGGAAAAAAACAAGAATTAATCATCACGATGTCAACCAAAGAAGATCATAATATTTCAAATGACCATATTTCTTTGAGCATAGTTGGAGCCATGAAGTCCTAACTGTCCTGAAGCCCACCTTTCCCCATACCCATCCCCAGCATTTCTTGTGACCGATGGCAAGTGTTCTGTCGCATTCCTGGCGGTGGCTGCTTCGCTGTCACCTCCTGGGCCAACTTCCTTCTAGGCCTTTGCTAGTGTTTCTTCAAGCGTGTTCCTGATGCTGACTTTTTAGGCTTTGGCCAACATTGTGCTGAGAAAATATGAAAGTGTTCTAGAAGTAGAGTTGCTATGTAAAATGCTGTCCACATGCAGAAGACTTTTTAAACATGTGGCCACAGTACCTAGAATAATTTGTTGTGTTCACCTATATTCTCGCCAACAGTTAAGATTAGCTAATGGACCATAAGCTAGCTTTCATATTGGCGTTTTACCAATCGAATCCATTCATTTACCATTGGCATTTGATGACTGGGCTGTTGTGCACTGTGCAAAATTATTTTGGCTGTTGAGTCTTTACCAGTGAAGGCATCATATCTTTAAGTTTGAATAAATTAGGACATTAACAAAATATTACTTGACTTTTGTACTTCTAAAAGTACCATGAAAAACTGAGCCAAGAATTTCTGGTTATAGATATTTTGAGACAAATTAATTGTTCTTGTATACCCCCTTTCAGCCTAAGCAGCCAGAAAAGCATATTCAAATTCAAAACTGTTTTTACATTTTCATTCTCAAGTGCTCGAGCACAATGCAAAACATGATTTGGTCCCCAGTTTTCTGGGGAGGCATTGACAACACAACCCAGACCTTTTTTATCCTGTCTGTATGGCTTTCTAAGACCTAGAGTGCAGGGTCTTTCTAATTCCCATGAAGATACAACCACTCATGGAAACTGCTTTGCATTTGAGCCCTGAGTGAAACACACGGAGGCTACTTGACAGTGTTTGCCTCTGTGTCCATAATGAAGAAACTCGAGGGTACTTAAACCAAGGAGAGCTTTCTTTGCCATTTTCTTTCACGATAATGGTTGGGCTATAGTGTGTTTAGTAGGTACCAGATTATAAATGGGACCTCCTTGTGAAAAGGGATTGTCAAAAAAAAATTAAAAAAAAAGATGCTCTATGAAGAAGATCAGCTGCTCTGGTTCTCAGGCTGCTCAGAAAGAGCCTGTGCCCCGCAGCAAGCTGCTCTTTGCCGATTAAAAGACAATAGAAAATGTACAGGATACATTAATACACAGTTCTCTGAGTTCTGAGTGCAGTCTTGTAATGGGGTGCACTTTTCCTGAACCAGAAATTGTTAGTAATAAAAGAATATTGAGGGAAAATGTTTAGATTCCCAAAGAATTCTAGAACTTGGAGGAATAGTCCGGGTTCGCGGTTAAAGGTTAATAGCTGAGACTATGCCGTAAGCTGCAATAAAGTGGAAGTTTTAGTTATCTTGCTCCCAATAAACAGTTAGGATTTTGAACACATGAAAGATGGAGACCATTTTTTTTTCATAATTTAAAGTAACAGTTAGATGAATTTCTTGGCAATAAGCAAATGATTGCATTTTAAATCCTTGTAAATATTTCTTTTTTAAGTCATTGAAAAGAACAGATCACTTATTTCGACTGCCTTTTTGACACAGAACCATCTTTTCTGTGTAGACACAGGGGATAAATATTATTGTTCTTGGTAATTACGCTGATGTCATTTCAGGCTGTGAATTCACCGTGTGTATGCACATGGTATTGACTATCCCTTAGAGCAAGCTAAACTTGCAGCTCCTGTCTATACAAAACCATGTCCTGACATCACAGAAATACCTCCAGACACTCCCACAAGATCTTCGAAGAATGAGGGGAAGTAAAAATGATCGAACTATGGTCCCGGGTTTATTGGCAGGTCTAACCCATGGCTCTTCACTCTGTAGCCTGTTTCTGCCAGGGTTTAATTGCATATTAGTCTTCTCTACAGAGAATTCCTGTTAAGCTGTATGCAATCATCAATGTCTACAGATAAGTACCTTGCTCGTTCTCACTTGAGTCTGGAAGCTGTCCTCAACCTAGCTGGCTCGAGGCTCCAAGGCCCTGAAATGTTGTTTAGTTGATTATGTTCAGGGAACAATGGGAGTTTGTTTGCTTGCTGCTTAGACAGTCCCTGAAACGGATGGACTCATGTTTATCTAGAGGGCCACAGTTCCAAGATATGGAAAGGAGAACGCTCCCTCCAGTCTCTAAATTAGAAAAACCTGCTTTCCTTTAGTGGGCATATAGAATGTCTCCGTGTCTGATGAAGACCCAGAAGTCACCCCTTCCCTGCTCTAGCCGAAGTCATATGATGGGGTCCAGATGGTCTATGGAGCTGTCAGTCCCAGACATAATAGATGACATCAGAGAAAACAAGAAGGAACTGAATATTCTCACCCTCTCCTCTCCCTCCCTTTCTCTCCCGCTAGTCTTTTTCTCTCTTCTCCCTTATTCCCCCTCTCTTCTAGTTTTAATAGAAATCACATTTTATGGAATAAGTCACCTGACATTATAGTAACTACAACTGACTTTCAAGGTCAGAAGGACTTTGGCTGGGTGAAAATATTTCAGTTGTCACAAACTTGGGCACAAGGAATCACGGCGTAGGCGTGCTGGTCCCCGCCAACCTAACCTACGGCAGAGCCCTCTACGGTTCTAGTCTCGACCTAACATTGGCTGCTTCACAGGCTTATACCTCCTTGTTTTCAAACGAGAGAAAATTCCAGTGTAGTCTGAATTCTAATTGGTTTTAATAATAAAAACCTGGAGGCTGATATCAAGGCTAATGCTGAAAGGTCCTAGAAGCAGAGCAGTCAGTCACTGTTGGGGTTTTTGTTGTTGTTGTTGTTGTTTTGTTTTGTTTGTTTGTTTACCTCTACTGAACCCTCAGACCAAAGGCTGATTTTGTCCCTATGAATCCTCAGACTTTGAGCTCCTGTCTCCTACCGCCTTATGTTACTCTCTCCATCCAGCCGTATCCCTCCTGTCTCCACCTCCCTAGTGCTGGGATTAAAGACGTGTGATCTCAAGTGCCGGGATCAAAGTTGTGACCACTGTTTCTCTTTTAGACTGGTTTAATTTACTGTAGCCCAGGGTGGCCTCGAACTCACAGAAATCCCTCAGCCTCTGCCTCCAGAGTCCTGGGATTAAAGGTATGTTCCACCACTGCCTGGCTAACTAGTGGCTAGTTCTACGTTCTGATCCTCAGGAAAACCTTATTTGTTACGGCACAGACAAACTATCACCACGTTCCAGAGTAAAGATGTTTCGAAGGAAATGGCCTTACTAATAGTCAAGCCTTCCTCCTTTCTCAGTCTTGTGCTGGGCAGGTTTTGTTTTCTTTTCTTTTTGTGATGAAGGACTGAGAGTTGAGAGTAAAGAAATCACAGAGGTAGGCAGCAGCTGTGCTAGAAATGGGAACCCTAACTGTGGCAACATTCAAATGTGTTTCCTTTAACTCAGGTTGCTTTCAACAAATCCACTGGAAATGTTCACAAGCCATTTAGTCAAATCCAGTTGTAACATACTTTTGTGACCCATCTGTCAACAGCATTGTCTTTTGCTGTTCTGGACTTTGAAGCCTCTACCTCTGTGATAGGGTTTTCTTCTAGCAATTCCAACGTTTCAAGTCTTTCATTCAGACATTGTGCCCATCTGGGATTTATACATAGATATTGTTTTATTTTTCTATTGTGTGAATGTCCATCTTTCTCAGCACTATCTTCCTTCTGTTATATACTTTTGACACTGTTGTCAAGAATCAGATGGCTATAGCTCTGTATGTTTGTATCTGAGTGATGGAGGAGGGTCATCTGTCTATGTGTTACTTTTCATTGGTTAATAAAGAAACTGCGTTGGCCATTTGATAGGACAGACAATTAGGTAGGCAGAGTAAACAGAACAGGATGCTGGGTAGAAAGCAATGAGGCAGACGCCCCAGGCAGACACTATAGCTCTCCTCTCCAAGATGGACGCAGGTTAAGATCCTTCCCAGTATGCCACCACCTCGTGGTGCTACACAGATTAATAAATATGGGTTAAAGCAAGATGTGAGAATTAGCCAATAAGAGGCTGAAACTAATAAGCCAGGCAGTGTTTAAAAGAATACAGTTTCCGTGTAATTATTTTGGGTAAAGCTAGCAGGCGGCCAGGAGCTGGGCGGCGGGAAGTGGCCCGCAGCTCCTTCTACAACTGAGTCTTCTCTTTGATCCCATTTGATGCTATATTGCTATGAACCATGCTGTTTTTCTTACTATGGTCCTGTAGTTGGGGTTTCCATAGCTGGGAAGAAATACCATGAGCACAGCAACTCTTATAAAGGAAAACAGTTAACTGGGGCTGTCTTACAGTTTAGTCCGTTACCATCACAGCAAAAAGAATGATGGTGGGCAAGAAGACATGGTGCTGGAGATGGACTAAGAGTTCTACATCTTGATCTTCAGGCAACAGGAAGTGAACTGTGTCACTGGGCATGGCTTGACCTTATAATAAACCTCAAAGCATGCCCCCATAGTGACACTCTTTCTTTAACAAGGCCACACCTAATCCAACAAGGCCATACCTCCTAGTAGTACTACTCCGGATAGGCCAAGCATTCAAACACATGAGTCTATGGGGCCATACCTATTCAGACCACCACAGTAGAGTAATCTGAAATTAAAGGTTGTGGCAGTTCTAGCATTGTTGTTTTGCTCAGGGTTACCTTCTCTATTTGTAATCCTTTATGTTTCTATATTAATCTTAGGATATTTTCCCTAATCCTATGAAGAGAAGGGTATCATTGGAATTTTGGTGAGGATTGCATTAAATTTGTTAATTACTTTCCAGTATATAGCCATTTGCACATTATTAGTTCTGCCAGCCCATGAGTATAGAGATCTTTCAATTTTTTAGTTTCTTTTGGTTTTCAGTATTTTGTAATTTTCATTTTATAGCCTTGGTTAAATTTACTTCTATATTTCTTTTTGAGTTTATTATAAATGAAATTGTTTGATTAATTTATTTCCAAATCTGCTCACTTTTAGAAGATAATAAATCTATTGAATTTCATAAGTTTTTTTGTATCCTGTTACTTTGATGGATGTGCCTGTCATATCTAAGAGTCTTCTAATTGAGTCTTTTAAATATACAATCATATTATTTGCAGATGGTGATAATATGACTTCTTACTTTCAAATTTGTATCATTTTATTTCTTTTTCTTGCCTTATTGCTCTGGCTAAGATTTCCGAAATATTGATTATAGGTTTGCTTTAAATAACTTTCATTACGTTTCTCTATCATCTTCCTATTCCTAGTTTCTTCTTCAGGGATTTTTATCATGAAGTGATATTTAACTTTGTCAAAATGATTTTCTTCATCTATTGAACTGAAGTTATAAAATTTTCTCCTTGATGCTATTTATGTGTTGCATTAGATTTGATTTTTATATGTTTTACCATCCTTCCATCCTTCAAATTAAAGCAATGTGATTAGGACATATACTAATTTTAATATATTGTTAAACTCAATTTGCAGGAATATCTCTGAGAATTTTTTCATCTATATTCATCAAACTTAGTCTGTATTTTCTCTCTTTTGGTGTGCCCTTGACTGATTTTGGTATTACTTGCTTTATAGAATGAAGCTGAAAACATTATTTCCATTTCTATCATATGGATTTTTTTCTAGGATTGTTTGTATTAGTTTTTTCTTTAAACATCTGGTAGAATCCAGGAATTATGGTAAATACCTATAATCCTATCACTTGAGAGATTAAGATAGGAAGATTGTGAGTTAGAATCTAACCTGGGTTACATCATAGTTTCAAGGCAACCTAGGTTGAATAGTTAGACCCTCCCTCAAAAACAATAAGTAAAATAACATAAAATAAATACATGATAGAATTCATTAGTGAAGCTGTTTGGTTCCAGACTTTTCATTATTAGGAGTTTTTTCATTTTTTTCTTGTATATGTTCATGTACTTAAGTGTATGTGTTTGCCTTGTCTGTGTAGGTGCCCATGGAGACCAAAAGAGGACATCAGATCTCCTTGAACTAGAGTAACAAATGGTTGTGAAATGCCCAGTGTGAGTTCTGGGACCCATATCTGGGTTCCAGCAAGTAGAGTCTGGAACATGCGATCAGAGCAGAAATGCAGGGAATAGGAAACAGAAGTGTGGGCTAGATAGATACATTGTGTCTGCAGACCTATACCTACTAATTAAGCTATTTAACTCAAAATTAAGTGTAGGATTGCAGTCATCATTTTTAATATCCAAAGCTTATTATAAACAGAAATTTTAACCTATAAAATCTTTTCTAAATAAATAGTGAGGTCTAAATTTAGCAACTGTAGTGACATATATTTTAAATTTCTATTTTAGGGTAACTGGCTGAATTTTGTTGGTGCTCAGTTCATATGTTGACCCACTAACCCAGGGCTTCTCAACCTTCCTGTGTAAGCGGTGACACTTATGTTGTGGTGACTGCCAATCATAAAATTATTTTCATTGCGATTTCATAACTGTAATTTTGTTACTGTTATGAATTATAATGTAAATATCTGTTTTCTGATGGGCTTCGAGGGTCGCGACCCACAGTTTAAGAACCCCTGCTCTAATACTTCATATTTCAGAATCAGACTGTAAGTATGTAAAAGAAGGTTTTTTTATAATATTGTCCATAATCCAGCTGAACATGTAGAACTGGTGTTTTCAAGAGAGAGAGTCACACATGGATATACAGAGGAAAGACTGCTTGAAGGCACAGGAGAGAAAACTTGGTGAACTAATTTTGTCCACACTTTATTTTGAACTTCTGGCTTTCCAGAGCTGCAAAGAGATCTATGTTCACAATTGAAGAATATAGTCACAGTTTATTCTCCAGTCTGTGGTACTCTGTAGGTCAGCCCTACTAAACTAATATATCAGACATAGAATGAAGCCCGAATTGGTTGTGATTATGCATTTCACTTTTGCACCTTAAGACAGTTTTCTTGTGGTTTGACGGCATTTTGTAAGGCCTGAAACTCACCGAGTCTGAATCTGGAGGGGCATCAATAGCGGATGTGTAGAAAGCAGCCAGCGGAAGACACGGAGGTGTAGGCTTTCTTGCCGGACGGTGGAGCATCCTGTCTCTTGATGGGTATCTCTAGAGATAATACCTTTGTGCTTTCTGATTCTGCCCTTTCCCTTTCTTCCTGTCTGGGTATCTCTTTACAGAGAGAGTTGTGGGAAATGGCACTTTTTAACTCTTCTTTCAAAAAGCCCGCTTTATCAACATGTTTC
Source organism: Microtus ochrogaster (assembly GCF_000317375.1). Classification (NCBI taxonomy): domain Eukaryota; kingdom Metazoa; phylum Chordata; class Mammalia; order Rodentia; family Cricetidae; genus Microtus; species Microtus ochrogaster. The sequence continues at coordinate 20,396,991 of NC_022032.1, read as the reverse complement.
TCCTACCGGTGGTGGCTAGGAACGCCATTGTCATTTCATGTAATCTGATACTCTCTGTGTGAGTGCACTCTGTCTATGTGAGTGTACCTCTGCAGATCGGTCCTTGGACAAGACAGTGTTAAGCCAGTTGGTATGAATTTAGCCTAGCGCAGCGAGGATGCAGTGGGCTGTGGGGTGCAGTTAGCCAGTGGGGTGTGGCACATTTCTGCTTGCAAATTGTTAACAGGTGAGCAGACGCCATCACCTAGTGATGTATTAAACACTAGCCTATCATCTGATTGATGCAACAGCCAATGAAAAAAAGAATAAATACAGCTGAGATATATGCCCCAAACTGGGCACAGAAAACTGGGGCACAACTGCCAGCGCCATCAGCTAGTCCTTAAACGAAGACACATCATTTCATTCAGAGCCAGAGATGAAACTGAGCGGAAGCGATGAGCAACCTGAGCAGTCAGTAGGCAGCTCTGTTCTTTGTGAGAACAAATGAGGATCTGCCTAGCAGCCTCCAAAGCATCTCCAGGGGCCCGGCATCCTGTCCGCCTTCAGCTCACATTTGCTGGATAAATAGAACGGGGATTTCCCCCACTTAGGGTGGTTAATAGTGACCGTCATCTTTATAGGATGTAGACTCACCTAGGAAACAAACCTTCGGGATGTTTATGGGAAACTCACTAGATTAGGTTCAGTGAGGTAAGAAGTCTATACTGAATGTGGGCAGCGTCATTCCATAGGCCCGAGTCCTTGCCTGAATAAAAAGGGAAGGTGAGCTGAGCACCCCCATCTACCCCTCACTACAGACCCGGTAGGATCTGCTGCCGTCTTTCCCCACCATGAAGGGCTGCGTGCCAATAAAGCCTTTCTCCCCTAAGTCGCTTCCTGTCAAGCCTCAGTCACAGCCATGAGAAAGGAGACAGAGACAAGCATTGCAAAGAGCCATTGCGGGAGAGCATGGAGCACAAAGACTACCATCGTCCTCAAGGCAGCTGAGGTCTCCGTGTTACAATTCATCCTCTGCACTTGGGAGATTTGAGTTGGTAACCTGAGGGCTAAAACAGTGGGGGCTGCATCTTTAAAGCTGTCCCAGGTATCTCAAAAAAAAAAAAGCAGCAACTCTATTTTATTGGAGGGTAACCCCCTGTTACCATGGGCCAACAGCCAGTCTAGCGGCCAGCACCCCCACCTGTGTGCCCTGCATTCAAAGTCAGGTTTCTCTTCCTCTGCAGGAAGTGCCCTCTCCAGAGACCAAGTGGATCCTGTTCCTTCTTTCCCCGCGGGAAGCTGGTGTGAGAACTCTCCAAAGCAAGGCTGCTTTACCCCGCACCTCTCTTCCCTCCATCCATTTCTTTTTCTATGCCTTTGTCCGACTGTCGGTAGCTCGCAGGTGCCAAGTGGTTCCGTGGTTTCCTCTCCCCTCCACTAGCTTTGACCCAGAGTTACCATGGTCCAAACACCAGCCACTGAAGTGGAAACTCAGCTCTATGTTTTACTGCACGTGCTTTGCTTTAAGGACACTGTCTGATCCTGGTCTTGTTTAGGTTTGTCGTTATGCACGCACGGAACATTTTTACGTTCATCTTCCTTTCTGTCCCTTTCCTTTGCTTTACATCAGTCACGCCCTGTTCAAAAGCGCCAGCTTTATTCATGGTCCAGATACAAGGATTTCAAATAGACATGGGCAGTCTCTTTGAAATGGCTTGGGGACTTTCAGTTGGCTGAGTGACAGGAACTATCTTCACTTAATTAGTAAGGTGCTATCGTGGTTTTTGAATAAGGATGAATAGACTATCCTTGAAAGTTCTTGAGAGTTCACATATGTTTTAGGATTGATCTTAGTTTCCTCCTCATCCGGGACTTTAATCGTTTACCATTTCCTGCCGCATTTTTTTTTGTTTTTTTTGTTTTTGTTTTTTTTGTTTTTTTTTTGTTTTTCGAGACAGGGTTTCTCTGTGGTTTTGGAGCCTGTCCTGGAACTAGCTCTTGTAGACCAGCTGGTCTCAAACTCACAGAGATCCGCCGGCCTCTGCCTCCCAAGTGCTGGGATTAAAGGCGTGTGCCACCACCGCCCGGCTCCGCAATTTTATTTTGTGTGTGCGTGTTGGGTGGGGGGGTGGAGGGTGACGGCAGCAGGGACAGTAGCTGAGTGAACAGACAATGTTAGAGAGAGAGGCACGTTCTTCCTTCACCAAAACATAAGGCTAGAGGGGAAATCTGGATTGTAAAGTTTTCCCCTTATCCCTTAAAGGCACAGAAGCCTTGTGGGTCAGCCGCTAAGCTCACTGGCTGCTCTTCCAGAGGACGCTGGCTCCATCCTCAGCACCTACACACAGCAGCTCACAACTGTGTGTTATTTCAGTTCTGGGATATCTTATATTCTCTTCTGGCCTCTGAGGGTGCTGCACCCGGGGACACAGACATACATGCATCAAAAACACTCCTACAAACAGATTTTTAAAAAAGGAATAGGAGCTCCTTACTACAACCAGCTCGGTCACTGCAAGTTCTTGTTCATCGTACCCATCTTGGAACAGTTGTGGCTGCCATTGTAAATAAACCCGTCATCCTTGACTTTCTGCTTATTTTTTAAGCGGAAAACCATGACCTTGGTCCCTCTGAGGGGTTTTTGCTGCCAGCGACTTCTCTCTCTCCTCTGTTAATACCATTCCTCCACGGGTTCTGACATTAATTTCTAAATTAGCCCTGTCTGAACTCGCGTTCCGTGATCTCAGGTATGTAATGGCGCCACGGATTCCTCGCGTTTCCGGTCCTGGTGTCAGGATGAAAAGACAATTTCACACCCTCACTGCGCGGGTCCCTTTTGTCCTCTTTCTCTAAGCCGGGAGCACAGTAATTAATCCTGCTCCCCAAGGGGCCAGAGCCTAGACTCAGACTGTGACATTTTACATATATGGGCAGCGATTCGTGTTCTACCACAGATGTATCAAATGTGGTCTCTTCCACAAGGGACAGGATGGTTAGACAGTTAGACGGTGGGAAGCAAGAACGCAGCTTCACCAGCAAGCAGAAACAAACCAGGATTTTAAATTGAATCATGGGAGATTGTACCACAAGGAAAACCAGAAGCATGAAATATTTAAGGAACAGTTTGGATGGCAAAGTCAGGTTTTGTTCTTGCGGGTCATCCTTCTACAAGCTGCCTCCCAAGGCTCCAAGCTGGTCTAAAGCCAAAGGGAGTTCTGGTGTGGAGAGAGGAAAGGGAAGAACAGATTCTGGGCATGTCTCACAGTGCGTATTTGATAGCACTTTCTGAAGAAACCTTTCTGGGCAGTGGAATGGGCCTGCATCTTCCCTTTTTTCAGGGGTATTTCACTCAAGGTGTGTGTGGGGGGGGAGAGAGGGAGAGGGAGAGGGAGAGAGGGAGAGGGAGAGGGAGAGAGGGAGAGGGAGAGGAAATCACTGATCTGCAAGCGCACGTATGTGGAAACACTTGATCTGGGGTATCTTCCTCCATCTCTTCCTACCTTATAGACCTGGCCTCTTTTGAAACCCAGAGTTCATCCATCCTGGCAGGTGTAGCCTGCTGGTCCTGAGGAACACCCTGCCATTATCTCCTGGGTGACTGCCTAACTTTCACACGGGTGCAGGCGGTCCAAACGCCCGTCTTACCCTTTTCATCTGAGTGTGGGACCGCGTGTTCACCAAGTCGTACTCCTGAAAGCGTTTAATGAGCTCTTGCCTGATAAGCTTTGTTCTGTAGTTTTCTCTGGCTTGTTGCTGCGGCCTGTGTGCAGTCCCCGTTTACATGGGGGTGTGCGGGTGCGGGGGGGGGGTGGTGAGAAGACACAAAGTCAAGGGCACAGACTCCAGGAGATTCCAATACAGAGGCTCTTTATTGTAAACAGGTTGAGAGTTTTTACCGGGTTAGGGAAATGAAGCTGCTGTGGGAATGTTTCTGGTTGGTTCTTTGGAGACTGTCCGTCACTGCTGGTGTGTTGTGATTGGCTAGGAGTGCGTGTCCTTAGTTACCGTGTTTTTGGTCTGCTTACTCCTTGTGGGTCTGCGCTTGCGCTATAGCCCTGCCCCATCGCTCTACAGCTTTTCTTCAGTCAAGACTCCATATGGGATTCCATGTTTCTTTATTAAATCACGCCCCAGCCCCCGCCTTCCTGATATTTCCCATATTGATTTTAATCATTTTCTAACTTGTCTTCTTGAATTTACCAATTACATGGTATATCTGTAACTTTGGAACTGAAAAATCAAGTGAAAAAATGTAAGTGAAAACAGCCCAGTGATGCCTGAAAGAACAGAAAATCTTTGAGTAGTCTTGTTTATTTTATGGGACGTGCAATTGTTATAACTTTATAGTGCAAATATTCTTACTTCACATGTATTGTTATAAAAACGTGTTGGTGCACTTTGGGCGGAATCTGAAGTAGTTCAGGTATCAACTTTCTGATCTGCTGCGCTTAGTGTTGTCCCTTAGGAGGTGAGAGAAGTCGATGGCCAGTTGTATGAGAACTCCTAATCTGAATCAACAGTCTCACATGGAGGAACAGAGGAAGAAATGGAGGGTCCAGGCTTTCATTAGGCTCCACACTTTGGAACACATGTTATTAGACATCCCACTTCCTTGCCACCATCAAAAAGAGGCAGGTGGTTGCACTCTGAGAATGAGGGTACATCCCACATATCAGAGATGTCACTGTGGTTTGCTGGGTGACCCTCAGGGGTCCATATGTTATGGCTAAGTCCTGAGGGTGGCATTGTAGGAAGATGATGGCACCTCTGGGAACGGGCTCCCAGGACAATTATAGACCTCTAGTCTTCTCTCTTCTCTGTCCATTCCTGCTCGGGCTGTACGCTGTTTGCTCCACCATATCTTCTAGTCCCAGCATACAGCCCTCACCAGATGTACAAAGTGATAGAGCCATTATTTCCGAAGCAAGAACCTACAGACCCGAGAGCTAAAGAAGCCTTTTCTATGTATACATTAACTGTCTCGTATGCTTCTTTATAGCAGCACGAAGCAGACTAACACAAGTGCTTTGGTGTATCCCACGCCACTCACTTCTTCTGAAGAGTCCTGTGGAGCTAAATAGAAGCAGCAAGCAGAGCCTATAGACGGTGGAGTTCTTGGAAGGACACTGAGGCAGGGAGGTAAGTGACCTTGGAGTGGCAGAACCCTGATGTAGAGACTGGTGAATGAGTGCCCCCCAGGACACCAGTGAAGACATCTCTAAAACAGTTGCTCTCTAGCCTCTCTGCTAGGGGCGACTGAAGCCAAATTATTCTGTTACTGACTGTCATTACTGTCAACACTCCCCCCAATTTCTAAGATGCAGTTGAGTCAAAGAGCTTATCCCTTAGCATGTGTCAGAAGCCGCAGGGCCTCGGGACTGCGGGAGGTGTTCCTGTCTGTGTGGAACCCCCGCTTCCTGATAGGGAATCATTTGATTTAACTGTCTTGTCTCTAAGGTTGGTTTGTTGGAGGAAGTTCCTCTTTTCCTCATCCACATCACCATGTAGATAGTACGATCTGTCAATCATAGTAGCATCGCCGGAGAGAAACCAAACACAGCACAATGACACTGCAGGGTCGTCCAGGAGTGAGTGACTGAGCTAGCTTTGGTACCCTCATTTCTGGTGAATCCCAAAGCACCGTGCTGTGCTATCCACAGCTATTTTTATAATCACGTGTGTGTCTCACATTGTTGATGTAGGAGATTACTACAGTGATCTGTGGATTGAGGCTGTCAAACAAGAAGTCAAAACACTCTGTGTTTTTAGTAGGCTGTACATCATTCCTCATCCACAGAGGAGACTATCTTCCTTCACCACTGTACACACTTCCAGATTTCGCTTCAAATAGTTGTAGGAGATTTGTACTTTACATTATAAAATATATTCTAAAAAAAACCCCTCTGCACATGTGCGTGCACGCACACAGACACATACACACAGAGATCACATTTTATCATGTCTGGTCTCAAAGGGTGGCTTCATTAAATAGTGTTGGAGATTAGTGTTTAAGAGATTTAGAAAAACTAAAAACAAATTTCTTTATCACTCAGTGAAGATTGTGTTTTCTATTGCAAACTGAATTTATCAGTTTCTGGGTCAGAAATGATCTCACAAAGACTGACCAACCTGTCAGAGAGTTGCCCAGATCAGTCTGTGCGCTTATGGCATTAAGTTAGTGCCCTGTGAGGTGATTGCCCATGGAAAACCTTCACGACCAGTTCCTGCAACGTGTTGCTTCTCAAGAGAGGTGTGTGAGATGGAAGATGCAGATCTAGAATTCTTATAATTTCAGGGTGGGAGACTATTGATTGGTTTTTATAATTGATGGAGAAGAAAAAAAATCTCTTTTTTTCTCCTAAACCAAAGAATTACTTTATAATCTAATTGCAAAGATGAGACATCTTCACAATAGATAAATTAGAAAATGCAGAATATCCAGAACTTAGACAGAAGTAAGGATAGTTAACTCTTGGTCCCTTGTTTTTTTTTTTAAATTTCAAGACTGTACATGACTTCTCCATGCAGCAGACTGGCCACATCTAAACCTTATTTCCTGTCATGGCCCCTTTTTGAGGGAGCTGACTTCTCTACACCAGTACCAGTTGCTGAGAGGTGCCAACAATAGGCCGGTCGCTCTTCTTTCCTCGTTGGGTTCTCACGGTTTCCGATTTCACCTCTCCACTCCATGGTCTGGATTTCCAGTTCTGACATTCTATACAATTAATGTACCGAAAATTCTGGCATTCTTTGTCATTAATACACTGAAATTTTAATGTTCATCTTCTCACTCAGCTTTGCACTAATGCATATCTTACTACCAAATGCCAAGCACATGACCACACCTGTTAACTGGCTCCCCTGACTCTATTTCCTTCCCCCAATCTGTCGGTTGTATTGGCAAGAGTTTATTTTCTCTGGAATTCCTCTTTTAATATTGTTCAGCTCCTGACATTTCTCTGATGTCTACAAGGTCCTAGGGTAACACCTGAACCTAGAAATCAAAATGTTTTGCAATCTTGCCTTATCTGTTCAGTTGACCTTCCCCACTATCATTACCCTGTGAAGAGTTTCCAGTCCTTTACTGTTTGGGCCTAGGCAGTCAAGTTCTAACTAAAGGAATGTGGGTAGAATTAAAGTTTGTCTCTCTGAGGTGTGGCCCTGAAGGCCCCTCAGTGGCTCTCTGCCTTTTCATGTTTCATCACGTCTTTAGGGCATCTTGGACATGAAGTTTCAGAGACAGAAGTTATAAAGTAATGGAGTCTTCACGAGCTAGGGGTCCTGAGTAACATGGTGGTGTAGAACTGCCTATGAATAACATATATGTGCAATACACATATATGCATGTATATACATCTATGTGCATCTATATTCATATATGTGTATATATATGTGGCATAGAGCTGCCTTTGAATAACGTACATGTGTATATACACATATATGCATGCATATATATGTATGTGCACACACTCATGTATGTGTATGTATACACACACACACACACACACACACACACAAACAAACCCACATATATGCTAAAAGTTTTAGACTATTTTTTTACCCTATCCCAGTAAACACCCATGTGAATACACCCCAAGTTCTCCAGATTTTAACTGCAGGCCTCCCAACCAAGCAGAGGAACAAGTAGAACATTCTCATGACAGAATGAACAATGCAATGATTCCTGGATTCTAAGATTTCACCAGTTAAGGTCAAAGTAAAAACTGAGGGCTTGACAGGAACGAGTACATTTAATTTTAGTGAGCAAAGGCATTTAAACACCTTGCCATCTACTATTGTGCCCCTTTAATAAACAAGGGACATATGATGGTGCCTGCCGAAACTGGGAACAAATTCTAAAGTGGAACATGTTTGATTTTATAACAAATTGAACTACCGCATTTGTTCTGATGTTTCTCCCCCATGGTAGTATTTCTCAGGAAACACTCTTTCACAGGGCAATATGGACCCAAGGACCAGAATCTGTAAAATAGAGAAGTAGGTAAGCTGGACTTTTTCGCAGAGATGGAAACCCACCCTGAAAAACCCCCTTGTAGCCTGCCAGTCTTTGAAATTTGTGCTTGCTTGTTTGGTAATTGTTTCCCATCTCTACTTTGTGCTTAATAGGAATGGTGGAGAGGGAGCCCTAAGTTAACGACCGTGGTTGTTGGTTGGGAAGCTTTGCTTGTTAGATGTTTTGTCAGCTTGACACAAGCCAGAGTCTTCTGGAAAGAGGAAACTTCAATACAGAAAATTTCCCATCGTGCTAGGGAAACAGTGGGGCATTTTCTTGACTAATGACTGATGTGGGAGGGCCCAGTGGTGTGGGAGGTCCTTTTGTCTATGTGTTGCTTTCATTGGTTAATAAAGGAACTGCTTTGGGCCTATAGCAGAGCTGCAGGGGAACAGAGCTAGGTGGAGAAAACTAAAGGGAATGCTGGTAGGAAGAAGGCAGAGTCAGAGAGAGATGCCATGGATCCACGGCCAGAGACAGATGTGCTGAAACTTTGCTGGGAGGCCACGATACACAGATTAATGGAGATGGGTTAAATTAAGATGTAAGAGTTAGCCAATAAGAAGTTAGAGCTAATGGGCCAAGCAGTGATTTAATTAATACAGTTTCTGTGTGGTTATTTCGGGGCTAAGCTAGCCTGGCAGCCAGGAACAAACAAGCAGCGGCTCCTTGCAAGAGCCCAGCCCAATGTGGGTGGTGCCTTCCCTAGGCAGGTAGTCCTGGGTTGGAGACAGAGACAGAGACCCACATTGGAGCACCGGACATAATTCTCAAGGTCCAAATCAGGAGCAGAAGGAGAGAGAGCACGAACAAGGAACTCAGGACCGCAAGGGGTGCACCCACACACTGAGACAATGGGGATGTTCTATTGGGAACTCACCAAGGCCAGCTGGCCTGGGTCTGAAAAAGCCTGGGATAAAACCGGACTCTCTGAACATAGCGGACAATGAGGACTACTGAGAACTCAAGAACAATGGCAATGGGTTTCTGATCCTACTGCATGTACTGGCTTTGTAAGAGCCTAGGCAGTTTTGATGTTCGACTTACTAGACCTGGATGGAGGTGGGCGGTCCTTGGACTTCCCACAGGTCAGGGAACCCTGATTGCTCTTCAGGCTGAGGAGGGAGGGGGACTTGATTGGGGAAGGGGGAGGGAAATGGGAGGCGGTGGCGGGGAAGAGACGGAAATCTTTAATAAATAAAAAAAAAAAAGCAGGCTGAGCTAGACATGAGGAGCAAGCCTACAAACAGTATGCCATTACTGCCTCTAGTTTCTTGCCTTGAGTTCTTGCTCGGATTTTCTTTTGTGTTGGGCTGTAAGCTGTAAGAAAGAATAAGCCCTTTTCTCCTCGAGTTGCTTTGGGATGTGTTTAGCACAACAGAAAGAAAACTCAAACAAAAAAGCCTTGCCTTAAACTTGACCTGAAACTCCTGCCATGGATGGTCTACCACCCTTTGGGAACTTGAGAGGAGCAGGCCTTGGTATTGGCACCTTACCTGACACTGGTACTTTCTGCGGCATGGGTGACTCTGTATGTAGTGGAGAAAACCTCAGAGGTGTGCCTTCAAGCTTCTCCTGCCAGAATCACAGCAGGACCTCCTTCAGACATTAGGCGCCTTGTTGTGGTTGCTAAATTTTAGTATGGGAGATGTGTCAACGACGAGAGAGATGTCAAATTCTCCTACGCTTACTGTACCTGGACCTGACTTTTCATGCCTTTGTTTGTTTTATTAAATTGGAAACTCAAAGATCCAGTTCATAATATCTAAAATTGTTATGTCTTGGGACTGGAGAGATGACTCAGTGGTTGTGAGAACTGGATGCTCTTGCAGAGGACCTGGGTTCAGTTTTCAGCACCCACAGAGTACCTACAACTGTCTGTAACTCTAGCTCCTGAGGGGATCCAACACTCTCTTCTGGCTTCAGGGGGTACCAGGCATTCAAGGAGAACACGCAGGCAAAACACTCAAGCACATTAAATTATCAAATTAAATTAAAACCTGTCAGGGGGCCAGAGATATGACTCAGCAGTTAAGAAAACGTACTGGCCTTGCAGGAGACCTGAGTTTCTTTCCTGGCATCCATGTTCACAAATGCCTGACACTCCTGCATTAATGTGTGCATGTCCACACACATACACATAATTAAAAATAAAATAAATACTGAAACACAATCGGAGATACGGTTTAACGTTTAAGTGCACCCGTTGCTCTCACAAAGGACCTGGCTTTGATTCCTAGCACACACATAAAATAAAAATAAATAAACCTAAAAACGTTGTGTGTCCATTTTAGAAAATAACTTTGGTGGCAATAGTATCTTAACTGATAATTTTTTACTTTCAAGGCTTGAAACATGTCACCATGCTGTCCTGACTTAGCGTTGATGATAAGAGCAAAGATGTTACTCTGACATGTTTTGTCTGTGTGTGTGAGTTGGCATTTTCCTCTTATTGCTGTTAACATTGTTCCTTCGCTTTATATTTTATATTTCATATCTTGATTATGATATGTTGCACAGAGGCTCATCTCTGAACATGTGTGCTTTGAGTTCTAATTACTCTTGTGTTTGGATATTTATTTCTCTTTACTCAAAATTTAGGACATGTTTTGCTATATTTGATAGAGTCTCTATGTTTTATGTTTTAGCTCAATTCCTTATAGCCTAGGGATTCTTTTATTTGATCTCCTGATTGTATCTCTGCATTGTTAAGTAATGGGCATGCTCATTTATTTCTCTTAATTGTATTTTGACTATGGCATTTCCTTGACATTGTCCTCCAACCATGCAAATTCTTCTGCTGCTTGGTACTGTTTATTGGTGATACATTATACTACATACTTTATTTGATTTATTGAGTTTTTATATATAAACTTTAAATTTGATTTACTTTTAAAATTTCAATTACCTTTTTGAATTTTTCAATGTTGCTATCTTTTCATCTATATTGCTAAATTTTCTCATCAATTTTGCCAATTTTTTCCCCCTCTGGAAGTTTCCAGGTTTCATCTCTAATTCCTGGATTAAATTAATTTGTGTGTTTGCATCTTCTGTGAAGTGATTGATCATTTTTACTAGTAAACATTTTAAAGTTTTCTCCAGCATTTTACCTACATAGTACCTTTGAATTCAGTCATGGAGACATTAGGATATCCTGGCTCTTCTTGCTTCTTGTGTTTCTGCGTTGTGATTGGTCTATCAGTGGATTGGGTATACCCCATTTTCTGTGGGGCTTTCTTGACTGAGCAGCGAAACAAGGTCAAATAAAAGGAGAAAAGAATAAAAGGAACAGAGAAGAACATTATGGATAGGAAGAGAAAGGGGGGCTATTAGAGAATATTTTAAAAATCCCCCATAGTGAGAAAATATTTTAAAATGAGGTAAATGCAAGGAAAAGAATAAGAGAAGTGAATGTAAAAGATCTTGTAAAACCAAACCAAGAAGACAAAGTAAAAGTTCAACTAAAATTACAGCGAACAGGGAGAAATTTGGGGAAGCATAAGAGGGAAAAAAAATTTAAAGAGAGAATGAACAGGAAAAAAAAATTTTGCTCAATAATTAATACATAAACAAAATCGGATCAACATACAAAAGGAAATAAATATGTAAAACTTTTACAATTTCAATTCAGCAAAATGAAATGTTACTTTTGGATGAGGCTGCGAACTTCCCTTGCCAGGACCCACCCCGTCCAGGTGTGCTTGGCTGGCCTCACTCCTCAGGTGCCTGGAGTTCCTCTTTCTAAGCTCTTCCCAGCGCTCCGCCAGTATCCTCTTCCCAAGTACTTCCCCTCGTCTCTTCAGGTGAAGTCCATTCTTTCTCATCCCTGAACCTGGGTCCATGGAGGAAGCATCTCATCTACCATCTTGCTCAGAAGACCCACATCTGGAATTCTGATAGAGATTAAAAAAAAAAATAGTAGAAAACCACAAAAGCACCAGCTTGTTATTATTAGAAAAAATTTATCTTAAATGCTTTGTTTATTAAATTATTTTATTTTCGATGTTTTTACTGAGGTGAAATTTACATAGCACATGGTAAACTATTCGAAATCGTGCGTTCGTTCATATTCAGAACATTCGCGATGCTGCACAACCATCTCCCCAGATACTTTGTCAGTACCAAAGAAAGACCCTGCATCCATCAAGAGGTTTTTTAACATTCCCTACTCATGCTGCCCCGGGTCCTGTCTGGCTACTTTTATGGATGTACCTACTCTAGATATTTTCTGGGAATAGAATCAACATGTGCCACTTTGTCTTTGACTTCTATTGTTATTTTAAAGAATTGTTTGATACAGTAAGTGGATAAAGTTAAAAATAGTAAGCTTAGTAAGATTACTATGCCTTTAGTTACCTCCACAGTCAATGTGCTT
>NC_022032.1:20378022-20384520 GCF_000317375.1 Microtus ochrogaster | reverse complement strand
TCGGAGGTTTATTTGCTCGCATTTTTTCATGGACTCTGTCCATGATGTCCCAGCACCGTATACTCAGACAGAATATCGTGGTAGTGGAAATACATGGTGGAGGAGGTTCTTCATCTCATGGTGGACAGGAATAGAGGAAAAGAATGAGATTAGGAATCAAATATAGCTTTCAAACTCTTACCTCCATTGACCTACTTCCTTGAGCGAGGCGCTATCACCTGCCTTTTCTGTCCTTTCCCAAAAGAGGCACTAGCTTGGAACCAAGTATTTAATAAATGATCCCACAGAGGGAGGGCATTTTCTATTTTAATCATAATGTTTCCATCCTTTGCTCACAGAGTCTCTTAGCCACTTCATGACCGAAAATGTAGCCATGGCTAATATTTGTTGATGCAATGACAACGTCATTTTGGGTAACGCACAGCTAAGGCTTAGGATCATAGAAATTACAATGGGAAAATTGAAAACCTCCTGCCCTATGTCTGGTTTGGGATATGTCTGGAGAGTATTGTGACTGAACTGCCCAAGGAAGAGAGCCTCCCCCGGCCCCTGTCACCCATGAGTGCCCCCTCACACACACACACACTGGAAGAACATGAAAGTGATCTCTGGCAACTTCTCATCTCATCTCATTGGGTACCACCAGTGATCCTGTGGTTTCAAAAAGCTTTGAGTTCCAGGACTGGCCAAATGGACCCCTTCGACTTTCTCGAAATTGTCATATTTATTTATGTTTCTATTACGTGGGCTCCCTTCTCTGTGTTTCCTCAGCTGCGGTTCTATCATTTATTCTGCCAGGCTCAGCATGTCCTTGACATACCAAGCCATTAACTTCAAATCAGAGATGTTCTGTGGGGTCTCTAAAGTCTTTCCTATGATTATCATCCCCTTCGCTAGCTGAGAATAAAGTCTCTGGCTGCAAGACAAAAAAAATAATTGGTTTGAGTGGTCATAGAAAAGTCCAAACAGGGGACTGTCTTTCTCTCCCCACTTGCAATGATTTATTTTCATGGTTTTATGAGACTTTAATGAGGAAACCTAATCTGTATGTCTGATAATTATCCACCAAATTCCCATTTCCTGTCAGAAAAATCCACACGAAGTAAAACAAAACAAAAAAAATGGCGGAATGGGGAGAGTTTCTGACCTCTGACCTGTGTGGCTGAGGAATGTCTTGTCGCCACACAGTATACGCGGCTAGAGGCATGACTGTGATTTTTCTCATTTACTTCTATTTAACCCAGCTAGCCACATTCAGCTTAGGACAATGGTGAAATAGGACTAAGAGGTAGCTCGCTTGGGCAAGGCAAGTCCAGTTTCCCTCTTTATTGTCTAACATTAATCCAGTATCTTGGCCAGTTCCATGTGTTGGGTGATGCAGTGGGCTGGTCCTTCTGTATGCTGTGAGTATGTATTCCTCTCATTGATTAGTAATAAAAGCTGTTTGATCAATCACCAGGCAGGATACGGTCAGGCTGAACAATGAAACTAAGAACTCGGATGAAGGGGGCAGAGGTGAGGGAGACGTGAGCCAGCCACCCAAGGAACAAGATGCCACAAAACCGATAAAGCCACAGCCACGTGGCAATACATAGATTACTAGTAATGGGTTAATTTAAATATAAGAGCTGATTAGTAATAAGCCTGAGTCATTGGTCAGACTTTTATAATTAATATAAGGCTCTGTGTGGTAATTTGGAAAGCAGCTGCTGGGAATTTGGGAACAGGCAGACAGGAGGCAAAGCTCTTCTTACAGGGTGACAGAGGTACACCTGAACCAAATAAAGTTTGAATTTTGAGGAGTCTACCTCTTTGTTTTCCTTGCTGTACATTGTATCTTCTGCTGGAAAGAAGGATGCTTCTCCGTTGTGGCTGTGCTGAGCATTCTGAGATTCACACAGAGAGCTTTGTCGCTGTCATTGTGGACATCTCTGAGTAGGTGGGGTTCCCGTGAGCCCACTAGGAAGATGGAGACTGGCGAGTGTTTTCATCTTTTTAGAATTTTTACAGAACCACTGTGTGAATTTATTTTCAGTTCTAGCTTAGTGAACAAGGTGAGACTCTTCGCACTTTTCTCTCTAGGTGTGAAATTCACCGTACTTTCGATAACCTACAAGCGTTTCCCTGCCTGTTCTGTCATTTAAAGAGTGGCTTGCTAATCCTTTAATTGCATCTTTCTTGGTATCTAGGCCAGTCATTAAAAGAACTTACACAGTGATTCTGATACCTTGAGTTAAAGAAACACTTTTCAAAACCTGCATTTTTGAAGGGACTGCAGGTAGGTCAGACACAGGGTCCACAGGAAAAAGCCAGGTGATTGGAACTTGCTCCAATCCCTCCGCTCTATCTAGGGGAACATCCCCAATCTAGTCTTCTGCACTGTGACTAGGTAGGGACAGGACTCTGGGGGCTGGAGGCCATGATGCAGTGTAGATTATCATGAGTTCAGAATACCGCTGGGTTTTTATTATCTTCCCAGTTACTGAGCGGCTCCTGCCTTTGACTCACCTGCATTGTAGGTGGGGTTGTATTTGTCAGGCTTTCTGCACTGATGGATGAGTTGGGCCAGACCTGCTTACTCTTCAGCCTTCTTGAGGACCCATGGCAATGAGATCACCTTGCTAAGTGAGCAGTGCAGGCAGATCTTGGCTCACTAGTACTAACCAGAGGACACTTCAGGGTCAAGCATCTTCTAAACTAAGACTCAGACAGTACACTGACCTAGAACAGGGCTCTCTGACAGAATGATAATGCAGATCACAGAAGTAGTTAAAGGTTGATATATTTACTAAAAATGGGTGGATTTAATTTTTAATAGCTCACATAAGACAATTTAAAATTTTTTTATCTCAATATATAGCCAGTATAAAAACACAAAGTAATATGCCTTATATTAAGATATAATGTCAAATATTATATAAAATGATACATAATACAGCAGTGTAACTGTATCTCTAATTAGTGATTTTTTAATGTTTGCTAGCCATGAGTCTACTGAATATACTGTTAGCCTGGCTATGGAAAATTATTTATTTTATTTAAGCACACATCCTCAGATAGTCTACATCTGATGTTCTGGGTACATGAACGACTGTGTGTAGTTATCAGTCACAGTCTGTTCCAGCAAGCCTAGTTTCTCTACCGTATGTTATTATATTTTACCCACTATCCATTCTCTGGCAAAACTTAGAAGAGTTCAAATTCAGGCAACCCCATCACTTCCTTGTCATCTGTCAATTCGTTACAGACCTTCAGACTGTAAAGTTTAAACTGGTTCTCAGAGCTCGGGGCAAATAAAAAACAGCTTATTAAAATTCAGATTTCTGGGCAGAGCTCCAGTCCAGCTGATGTTCAGTTTCAGAAGGCGAGGCTGAGAGAAACAGCTTGTATCCACATCCCCCACCCCCTCGTAAACTCAGTTTGAGAACACTCCCTGGGCCCTCCAATAGCTTAGAGCGTTTCTCCATGGAGGAACTCCTGGATTTTCACTTTCAGTCCGAGCTCTTCTTCTAGCGATATCCAATGCACGCGCAGGACAGACAGGACCTTCCTGGAAGGCGGCGGATCAGCCACTGTCCTACATTTCATTTCACAATTGCCAGGCTCAAGTCCCTTGCAGTCAGAGACCTACATAGCACCCGAAGCAACCGAGAAACAGACCCGCGCTGTATTTCAAAGAGGTGAAACCTCCTTTTGAACCCAGTTCCCTCTGTTTTTGAGAATTCCGAGATAGCTCTCCATATACAATACTTCACACCTGTACAACTAATTTTGACTCCGGGGGTTTAAAATTATTTATAAACATCTCATTAATCTTAATTGCCCTCCTCAAAAAGAGGTAATAAGGGAGAAGGGCTTCGTTTTCTAAGAAGAAAACGGAGGTCCTTGGTCGTTGATTTGCACAGAGAATTTGAGTGTAAGGCAGAGAGTTAAATCGTTTCATCTTCCCATAGTCCACCTGTGCTTTCATGTCTCTGGCCGCTGCAATCGCTTGCGGTCTGCTGTTGTTGAAGCCGATTTGGAAGTGCGCTTTCTGGTGAAAACACTCTGCAGCAGACGCTGTGGGTTGCCCATTTCCTGTTCAGATGAAGAGGGAAGGTAGGATTACTCCGTGGTTGTGAAGGGAGACTTCAGGTGGGAGGTGTGTTCTTCCATTTCATACTTACCCGGAGCACTGTGTCTTCTGGAACACATTCTTCTACAGCTTCCAAATCCCTGGAGCCGGGTGATGCACATTTGAAATGAAAACTGAGGTCTCCCCCTTTCCTGTGCCCTTGCTCCCCCATGGAGCTGACAGGATGATTCATTCCCTGGCTGCAGCAGGCTCAGGGAGGGCTTCTTGTCCCACACAGTGAGGGCCAGGTTGTGTGATTTCTTAACTTGGTCCCAAGGCCATTTCTGCCTATAGACTTGAAGCATCTATCTTCCAGGAGAGGCACAAGTGTGCATAGCCCCCCAGAGAAGACTTTCTGTAAAGAATATTTCAAATCGCTGTCTTAGTGACTGATGAGGCTTCCAAAGATACACTTTAATACATTTATTTTTACATGTGTGTTTTCTTAATATACTCCTGTTCTCCATCTTTTTCATCTAAAGGTCTTATTTTCTTCAAACAGAGTTGCTGTAGAAAATGTTAAAATATTAAAACATTAAAAAGGAAATTTTAAATTGGTTGTAAACCACAACTCTTTGGGTGTATTTCCCCGTTTGCTTTCTTGATTCCTTTCTCCATCCCTCTCTCCCCCTCCCTCCTTTTTCCTTTTTTTCTTCCTCTCTCTCCTTCCATTCTTCCTTCCTTCCTTCCTTCCTTCCTTCCTTCCTTCCTTTCATCATATTTGAATTTACTAATGACTTGAAATCAGCTTTTTCTTCCTAAAGTCCTGGTCTCCTTTAAAGGAAAAACCACAGACTGTCTACCAGGAATGCTAACAGTATACAACTTGTTCTAGGTCTTTTTTTTGTGAACTGAGTTAGAAAATATATACGCTTTAAAATAAAATCCCTATATTTTAAGTCAATCATTTCTACATAAAAATTATCACACAGGGGTTTGGGTATCTTTTATGTTGTATATTTGTATCTCCTTTCTTCTATAATAAAAAAATCCTGTCTCTTAGACACACCTATCAATGGGTATGCTTTATTTCATATTACATGATAGTCTCAAAATAATAGGCCAAATATTTATACCACCAACATAATGACTAAAAATAGACTTTTAATATAATGTATATTTTTATTTTGTCACTTTCTATGAGAAAACATAGACATTATATGCATCATCAAAGTTCATAGCCTTTGTATACTGTGCCATTTTTTTACACAGTGTATATATTTTATGTTCATTATTGTGGTAATATTTCTCTGGTAATTTTTGTGTTTGAATCTTGTTCTCTACTAAATTAATCTGAAAAGACTCAAGGAAACTATATTACCTAAATTTCAGTGGCCATATTTGCGGAAATCAGTTTTGCTAGGTATAAAATCTTTTGCTCACAGTTTCTTTTCTTCAGGGATTTAAATACATTAGTCCAGGTTCTTCTGCCATAAAGTATTGTGTTTTAAAATTGTATCATCATACTTCTTTTTTTTTTTTTACCAAGATTCCAAAGAATTCTTTAAAAGAAAAAACTAGAATGTTTTGCTTTTAGCATTAGTTGTTCTTGCTGCTAGCCCCACGCACACAGAGTATTATATATTCACTCAATATATAATATCAGACTTAGTTTTCTTTTTAGTTTGATAAAAAAACTTCCTTGCTGTACCCTCTTGCATTTACAATATTTAAAGACTGTGTCTACTGGCTGGATAGGGAAATGAAAACAGACTAATAGCATCAATAACTTCCCTGGGTTTGAGTGGGTACTCTAGTTAACAGCCTTCTTGATGTTGTTGCCTGCCATGAGCTTGTTTATTTTTCAGTAAAAAGTTGGTGTGAATGCGCAGTGGCGGCACACACCTTTTATCCCAGCGCTCAGGAGGCAGAGGCAGGTGGATCCCTATGAGTTTGAGGCCAGCCTGGTCTACAAGGTGAGTTCCAGAACAACCAGAGCTGTTACACAGAGAAACCCTGTTTCGGAAAAAAAAAAATGGCGTGGAGAAGTCATGGAGGAATAAAGATGTGATCATATCTTATCTACCCTTACAAGAACCACAGGGCAGTTACTGCTTTCTAAAAGATACCTGTTCCTATCTCAGAGGGTACAATCCAAAGGAAGATGACCAGCCGAGAAAGCCAAAGGCTCAATGTGATCAGAATGATGTCACTTGTCAGTGTCCTTCCAAAAGAGATGTGTGCTGCCTGGGTCCTCCTCCTTCTGCTGCTGCTCTTCACAATGGCATCGATAGATTTTCATTTGAGGTTGCCAAACTGGCAACATACAAACATAAGAGCATGTACTTTCACAATTCTATGCCCAGGATGTCAGAGATGACCTCTTGCAGATGTGTGTACACACAGGGTTGCACATGTGGTGCTTCTGATAGAAACATGCACCC
>NC_022032.1:20371281-20377773 GCF_000317375.1 Microtus ochrogaster | reverse complement strand
ATGATGTATCTTCTGGTAGAAGCATGCACCCCATAGTGTAAGAAGCCCAGGTAATGATGTAGCTTGACCTCTGAGACAAGTCTCAATCTTTGATGGATAAACAATTAATACTTCACATTGGCATTGTCCCCATGTAAGAAACTGAAGTCTTTTCCTCCAACAGGAAAGACTCAAAATATCTCTGTGTGTTTCAGGCTTATATTATTATTGACAAATTTTATGCTACTTTTGAATATTCTTGCCCACATTCTACTTTAGTTTATATAATTAGCAATTACATATAAAACCTCTGAATTCTTGGACAGCATTGACAACTCTTGCCAAATAGGTGCCTTCCCTAGAAGCCATATTCCATCACAGAGAAAGATAAATATGTATATTTATATTTGATGGCATATATTATTGTTATATATAATATATAGGTGGACTGTATATGTGTATACACACATATGTGTTTGTGTATATGTGTCATCTGTGCATATCCCAGGGAATAATAACCATTATTTTCTTTCTTGTGTTTCCTGTGTGTTGAAACAGGTCATGTTGTATAGTCCAGGCTAGTTTAAAAACTCTCTAATCCATCATGGTCATGAACTTTCTGTGGTACAGACTGGCCTTGAATTCATCCTGGCTCAGCATTCTGAGTGCCGCGGGATTATCAACCCATGCCTGAGTCAGCTATCATGACTCACAGAAAAATGTTTCTGAGTAATTACTGTAAATTTTTAAGTAGGCAGAAAAATGGCGATGTGATAAAATCTGTTATGAAGATAAAATTGCCAATAAATTTATAAGCTAACTCTATGCCTCTGAACTAAATCTTTAATTATACTGGAGATTTGTAAAAACCAAGGGTTCAAGTTATAGCATGTTTTTCTTCAATGGCAAAAAAAAAATTAAAGGAGTATTTGAAAAGTTGCTTAACAATGAAAAGAAGAAACTAACAAGCGGTGAGTGGAAGCAGCTTTAATATCTGCTCCTTTTCTTTGGGTCTGGTTTGTCTTAGATTCCTAACATCCTGGAGTTAGACAACATGCTTATTTTCAGCATTAACCTGTTTTTTTTTTTTTAAAAAAATCTTATCTCTAATTTTATTTCTGGTTTTCCAAATTGTGCTTCACCTCACCTTTTATTTTTCCTAAAACAATATCCCTGGGGTTATTGATTCTTATTTTCCATCTGCTCTAGACTTTGTTTCTGAAGTTGTTTTTCTTTATCTCTTAACTCTTTCTTGACTATAACCCTTTGTGCTTTTACTATTTGAATTATATTGTAATTTTCCATCTTGTACAGTATGGTGTTTTCATGTATTTTATCTTATCTTGAGATAGGAATGAATAGTTTTGATTTGTTTTCTAAGCAGGCCTTTCTGGCGTGTTTTCATTTTTGTAAAATTGTTTCTCTGCTCTGGATTTTCCTCTTAAAGCATCTAAGGGGAACTCTCAACACGTATTGCCCACTCTGGCAAGGAGGAACCTAATGAATCTGATCAGTTTCAGGGACTTCCTGAGGCTATTTTGAGTAATTTACCTTCCTGTTTAAAGATACCTGGAGTGTTCAGAACTGTGGCTTCTTGCCTTTTAAGAGTTTCAAGTTCTCAATATGGCGGCTTGCCTTCTAGGTGTTCCGAGGTTTCAATATGGTGGCACACCTTCTGAGTCTTTCAAGATCTCTCTCTGCGGCCGCCTCCAGGACATTCTCTTTCCTTCATCTTTGTTGTTCCTTTCTTCCTTTATTTTGTGTCATCTCCCAGCAGATTTCCCTGAATTTGGGGCTTTGTCCTAGAACCCAACACAGCCTGGTTAGCTGCAGAAGTTCCAAGGGGGCAACCTTCTACTAAGCACATGCTTTCCCCAGAAGCCACGTTTTAGGGGTATCCCAGCCTTCAGAATTTTCTATGAGTCCCTGTACTTGTTCTCCATGGGGCCAGTAAAGGCCCCTGCAGTGTCAGCGATTACCAGCAAGTGGATACATTCTCTCCTCAGTGTTCAAGCCTTGACTAACTGAGATTCCTTTGTTTCTGGACCTCTCACGTGCCTCTTGCTTCCACCTGCTCTTCCCTCACAGAACTAATGTCACACTGGCCTCATGAGTACATGCACTTTCTTTCCAGTCATGCAATTGCCACGTGTGTCCTGCAGTTCTTGGGGCATACTTTGACACCTACTTTCATCGTGAAGTTGGCTGTGCATTGTTAAATCTCCAGATCGATTAAAAATTATTGCATTTCTTTATTCATTGGGGCTGCCAATACATGTTGAAGTCTGAAGACAATCTGTACAAGTAGGTTTTCTCCTTCTACTGTATGAGCCCCAGGGGACCAAACTCAGGTTTGGTCAGACTTTGGGCTCTTACTCACCCAGCCAACTTGACAGCCCCAGGTCAATGCTTTTAATGTAAGGTTTGGGAGATCATTCTTACCTTCCCAGAGTCCTCCAGTTAAATAACTGTATTTTGAAAAATTCATAAAAGTAGCTTTGAACCTGAGGCTGCTACCTAACCGGGCATGGCATTAACTTTGCCCAACTCTTGTTTTATGGCCACTTACTGTTCCTCCTGGGTTCAGAACCCCATTCCCGCCTGTAGTGGTGTCTTAAAGCTCATCTTGTGCCTTAAAGCAAACTCCAGCCATTCTAAGCTACCCACTTGGGTGACCCAGGTATTGCCCAAAGATACCAATCATTATTTTGGTCACTGTTTCGATTACATGATTGTACCCGTTTTGAGAGGTCTCCTTCAACCTCAGTTTCTCCCCCCCCCCATAAACTCTATTAATGTTTGATACATAGCTTAACAGAATATGAGGCTTATATGTTTTGGTAAATCATATCTCATGACAGAAGCAGCCGCACATTTTTCCCATATGGCACACAGGAAAGAGCATTTGGAAATTATTAAGTCCTTGCGTTTCAAGTCTAAGAATGAATGAACAGATGATCTGTTAAATCAGGAAGAACCTGTGTAGTGGTGGAGGAGATAACCAGGGCATGGTGAGCCTTGTCAGCTGTGCTTCCTAGAGCACTGATTAGCGTTGCTGAAAACTGCAGAACAGCCATGGTGAGAGGAGAAGACGGGTACGGGATGCTGGGGAAATCAGCATTTGCTGTTGAAAAATCTAAGCTATGGTGGCATAAGCATATTATGTATGGACAGAATTTGGAGATAAATACTAGAAAAACATGGTTAGCATCTCAAGTTCAAAAGACTGAAAAAAATAGAATTTGGAGTTGCATTATTATTATTATTGTTATTGTTATTTTCTCTTTCATTCTATTTGACCTTGAAAATACGTTCATGGATTACTTCGTGAGTACTTATGAAAACATTTTAAAGCAACATTGGCTTTTCAAGCCCAAGTTGTTATTACACAGAGGACATAATATAAGACCGACAGGGTCATGTTTTCCCTTCTGATGTGTCCTTAGAGGGTGCTCAGTTTCTGCTTTGCAACAGCGCTGACTGCTTCTGCCACAACCATTGAAATAACTTTTGTCAATTTTATACTAATGTCTTACTTGCTTACAATTTTAATCACTCATAAGGTTGTACAATAAAAAGTCCATTAAATATTTATATATGGTAACCTATGTCCTTTATTCACTTGTTTATTGAGGACATTGATGAGTTTCTCCTTTGCTTCATAAGGAGTTTTGATGGTTAGGGAATTCAGTATTTATTATGTTTACTATTTATTTATTTATTTTGTCTTTTTTGCTATTTAGGAATCGATTTAGCTAAGTTTTGCTTAACTCTTCATACATTGGACTTAAAAGTTTTATACCCCTACATATTTGTCTGGTCTCTACTGAGCCTATTCTAGACAATGCTAATTTAATTTACTAGACTTTTATTTAATGCATCATGAGAAATAAAACCCAGGACTTGAGTGTGATGTACCAGTTAGCACTCAACTACTGAGCTGTACAGCAAGGCCATGGATTTAACTTTCTTAATTGAACCGGTGTGTTAAAGCATGTGATAGAATTTCTCCCAAAGAAAAATTTTCAGTCACATCTTGTGGCCCAGAACAAGACCAACTGTCTTTCACCTAAAGCTTTTGTTTTGAGTTATACCAAGGAGGTATTTTCCTGCCTGGCTAGTGAACACCTATGACTAGATTGATGTGTTCAACAGTCCTTGAGGGAGGGCTCAGGTAGCCTCTATTTTACCCTGAGGAGAGTGTTCATCTTCCTTATGATGAGTTTCAAAATGGGAACAGTAACTTGGTTATTACCAAGTTCTCTATAACCGGCACTCTCTTAACTGTCTCTGCTAGACACAAATTCTAATATTAAAACTTTGAATTTAATTTAATTAATATTAAAACTTTTAATGTTCTGTCATGAGTTGTAGGAGGATGTAGTTTATACTGGTTTTCCTTTCTCTTTTTCTTCCCAGGTAGTAGTGTTTTTCTTCCTTCTTGGCACTAGAACCACCTGAGAGATTTTGGAACACTAGTAACACTTGGACCCTCCCTAGACTATTTCAGTCTCTTGCAGACTGGAGCCTGGACATCAGCACTTTGAGGTCATTTCCTCAGTTAATTTTGGACATCCAGTTCCGAAATTCAATGACTAAAATAAAAAAAAAATTAATTTGGTAGGTTATTTCCCTGGCACGCACAAGACCTTGGGTTCAAATCCCATCATTGAGATTTTAAAGGAAAAATTGAATTTGTCATAGTTATTCAATGCCATAAATAAGAAGTACTCATCTCCAGAAGCTTATGTGGGAACCATGTGATCTTTGGGTACCAAAAAGTGATGTAGAGGAGTATGGGCAACTGCTTGGTGGGGGTTGAGCTAAGGGTATGTTTGGTATCGAGAGCTGTTTGCTTCCCCCCTTGGTGTTTTGGGGTCACTATTACAAAATTTTAGGTCATTTATAAAGGATATTATCTATCACTCCCAGTTCTGGAAACAGGGGAGTCTAACATCAAGCCAATGGCAGATTTGGTATTTGGTGATGCCTATTCCCTATAGACAGGGCTTTTTTTTTTTTTAATCTTGATATAGTGGATGGCAATGCTTTATAAAGGTACCAATTCACTTATGAGGAAAAATACCCATGACCAAATCACTTCTTAAAGGCTCCACTTCATACTACCGCCATGTTGGAATTAGGTTCTGTGGTGGGTTAAATGAGAAATGCTCCCTTCAGTAGGGTCGAGCATTTGAGTTCTTGGTTCCCATAGTTGGTGGTGCTATTTAGGGAGGCTTAGGAGGCGCGGTCTGGCTGAAGAAAGCGTGTCACTGGGGTGTAGATTTGAGAACTTGAAGCCTTTGCCCTGCTTCCAGTTTGCCCTCTCTGCTTCCTGCCTGCTGATGAAGCTATGAGCCTCCTGCCCCATCCTTCAGCCTGCTGCTCAGCGTCCCTCGTCTCTCAGCCTTGGTGCAGTCCTACCCTGCTCTGGAACTGTATGCCACGCTATATGTTGCCCTTGGTTACACTACCCCATCACAGCAGCATACAGATTTGAGACGGACACCCTCATGCAGATCTAGTACCGCTCCGATGTGATCATTTACGAGGTGACTTGTAGGAAAA
The DNA here is from genome assembly GCF_000317375.1 of Microtus ochrogaster. Classification (NCBI taxonomy): domain Eukaryota; kingdom Metazoa; phylum Chordata; class Mammalia; order Rodentia; family Cricetidae; genus Microtus; species Microtus ochrogaster. The sequence goes on along the minus strand of NC_022032.1, from coordinate 20,372,226 downwards.
CCAGTGGATTGTCAGGGCTGGGGCAGTATAAGGCCACCCTAGAAGGCTTCCTCTCATTCTCAGAGTTCAGTACCAGCCCTGGTCACTTTCTTGCCATCTCAAGCAAACCCTTCAGCTGCGAAGTTGTCCGTGATAAGCAAGCGACACTGTGAAGTGAAGGAATATGTGGAGGTCTTTGCTAATTTTAGAGTTTTGCATGCACGGAGCCACCTGGATTCTAGAAGGCTGGGATCTCCCAGAGGCCTTCTGCCATTCTGCGCAGCTCCTGGAGTCTACTAGCAAATGCTCCTTGCTCACTGTTCATTGGCGCGTCAACCTCAGTTCACACTGGGGAAATGGCTGGCCTGGGATGAGCATCCGGCTTCTCCCAGACCCTTAGCCCCTTCTCTCTCTCTCTCTCTCTCTCTCTCTCTCTCTCTCTCTCTCTCTCTCTCTTTTTAATTAAACATGAAAGTTGACAAAATTCTATGTATTTATTAAATAGGGCATGATGTTGTAGCATATATACATATATACATGGCGTAATGTTTAAATGACATGAAAGGTCTCAGCACCACATAGCACCTTTAGCAAACGGGCATCTTAACAATTTAAGGCAATAAATGTAAGTTATATTTAAAATTATTTTTGCCATCTCTAGGATACAACTGTAACGATTTCTGCACAAAAGGGGGCATTGGCAGTGGAAGATAGCCCTCGGTTGGTGAGGGTCACACAAATATGACATGCATACAGATCTTACGTGGCAAGACGTTAAAGGGGAGGGAACAGACTGGCCTCTGGGGGGGAGGGAGACAGAGACAGGGAGACAGGGAGACAGAGAGGCAGAGAGGCAGAGACCTGCTTGCCTCTTCAGAAGAACAGTCGGAAGAGAATGAAATAGGAGGAGCTAATCTCTTTTTTTTTCTTTGTTATTTTTTTTTAATTTTTTTTTATTGAGAAAAG
>NC_022032.1:20355573-20370127 GCF_000317375.1 Microtus ochrogaster | reverse complement strand
GGTTAAATATGGTGAAGACAGGAGCTAATTTATCACTCGTCCCTTTCTCCCCAATGCTCCACTTCCTTTACATGACTAATGTGGGGGAGCTACTAAACGGCTGGAAAAGAAACCCCTGCCCTCTGTGTTGTTCCGAGTCACGGTCATTTCTCAAACCCTCCACTTCCTGCAAAGCGTTCTCCGTATCCACATCCTCCCGGGTCTCCGCCTTACCGCATCTCCGAGAAAGCTCTGTCCAAACCCAGATCATCTTCCATCCAGAGTCCCCCTACCCTCTCAGGGCATCCATCCATCCGGTCTGCTCATTCAGAAGACAAATACTGTCGCTTATCAATTGTTGCTAACCAAATAGGAAGATTGCACAGATAGATGGGACACTGGGTAATATTTTAATGCGTGCATCCACGGTGTAACGTTTCAACCTGAATGAACATGTTTTTTTTTGATCCAACATTTATCGTTTCTTTATGGTGAAAACTCAGAATGCTTTGTGAAACTCTTAGAAAACTCAGAATTCTTTCCCTGTGCTTTGCAAAACTCTCAGGACAACGTGGCTCTGTGTGTGGCCCCCACCCCCGCCGTGCACAAGCACACCAGAATGGCACTCCTCTCTGTCGTCAGCATCCACTGACTAGACTTCACCCATCTAATCGACGCCTTAGCCTCTGCTAACCAACACGCTACTCAAAAGTTCCACAGGACTTGTCAACTATTTTGTGGCAGACTTTGCTGAGTGTTGAGGGGAAACCAACCCCAACATGAAAAGACTCTATGCCGTCATTCTTTCTAGCGCACAGCCTAGTCTGGGAAAACAAAATGATTACAAGACAGTGTGGCTTCCTTTGTAATAAACACATGATAAAAGGAATATAAAGGCATAAGGGACTCAGAGGAATCTGGAATTCTACTTTCTTTCCTGTTTGTGCTGTGGAGGGAATTGAACCCAAAGCCTTGTGCAGAGTGAGCAGGCACTCTACCCCACTCCTGGAGAATCAAGGATTTGAAGAAAGGAAAGGAGTTTGCTAAACAGAGTAAGAAGAAACACCCAGGGTCCAAAGACAAGGCAAGCGAGTTGAGGATGGCACACCCAAGGATCAGCTGAAGAATTAGGTTGGCACATGGAAAGATGTAGGGAGAAGATCAATCGCAGGCATTTATTGGCGGTGGAGTTTGTATTTTAATTCTGTAGGAGCGAGAAAGACAAGAGTGTTGTTTAAGAAGGCCAACAGCACAGCCACCCCTGTTTAACAGAGGGAATTATCTTGGCAAGGTAAAGAGCCAACCGAGGGCACAGAAAATGGCAAGAGTTAGATGCCCAAGGAAGCAGCAGATAGACACTGCTAAAAACCCCACTAGCTAGACTCCCTGCTTCCAGCCCTTAGGCCTCGAGGTAGGGTGTCCTGCTGTGTTCCTTGGGCTCACTCTGAGTTTCTCCTCATTTCTCTTAGCAACTGGAGTATTTACTGCCACAACGTCAAGAATTCCCTCTGCCCAAGCATGGAAGGACGCAATGACTGCAGTGTACACCCAGTGTAACAATCCCCAGATGTTTCCGTGTCTCCAGCCCCCCGCACATATCCCGGTGTCTTGGAGGAAGGAGGGCAGCTGACGAAAATGATGAGCTGGATTGACTTGAGGCAATTTGAAGGTCAGGCTAATTTCTTCCAGCTGCCATGACAAATTACCACAAACAGGAGTGCTTAAGCCAATGGGAATGTCTTTTTGCAGGTCTGGAGGCCAGAAGTCTGAAGTCAAGACGGTAGAAGAACCCTGACCCCCTGAAAGGTCCACGGCAGAGTCCTCCCTTCCCACTTCCGAACTAATGGCTGGGATTGCCGGCAATCTGTGGCCAGCTGTGGCTTGCAGCTGCACCTCCTCTCTGTCTCTGTCATCACCTAACCGCTTTCTCTGTATCTCTGAGCCCCAATTTACCTCGCTATATAAGTATACCTGTCAATGGATTAGGGTCTGCCCTAAATCATGATGGCCAACTAAACTGATGACATCTGCAAAACTCTTGTTTCCAAATTAACTCATATCCAGAGGTATCTTTTCGAGGATAAGGTATCTTTTGGAGAAGACAGTCTATCCCCCAAAAAAGGGTATGGGGATTTTGCTATTGTTTTCCTACCAGTTCAGATCTCTTCAGACCATAGAGGGCTGGCCGGACCAGTGCCCACTAAAGAACTTTAAGCAAGTATATTCCAGAGTTACAGATCTCTTTTCTAGAAACTGTATGCACTCCCTCTCCCAGAGTTTGATGACCTAGGACACTGGACACTGTCCTAGGGTCCGATGTGGAAAAGGTAAGAAAGCCACCTCAGACTCTTCTCCAAACAAATGATTTATGCTTCCAATTTGCCAACAGCAAAGTAAACTTTTCTGGATAATTTAATGTAATATAAGAGTCAAGAAAATCAATCTTTTATTATTATGGTTGTTGTTTCTGTTCAAAAGTGAAATGACTGCGTATAACTGGGAAGATGTAATTATATAGAATCAGACTTTGTTTACAAAGGCTTCTGGCAAAAATGTGGAACCTTACTTGAAGTTCCGAGTTCGAGCACACCAGGGATGAGGAGCCTGAAGGAAAAACCGCGTGAGGTGAGCTATGTGACATCACCCTCCAAGGCTCAGGTTACAGGTGCACCTGGGACCCTGATTGTGGAGGGTTACCCAGAGTTCTCCTGAATCACCATGGAGACAGCTGGACCCAGGAGGGATGCTCCTTTGGAATTTGTCTGGAACCTTCCCAGAAGACAGTAAGTAAGCATTCAGAGGACACCGGAGCCACCATATCTTTGTGCTCACTTCTCTCTCTGGAGCCATCTAGTGTGACTCCTCCCCCACTATCATGAACTCTTGGGTTCATGCTACATCTTTCTGTAGCTTTCCAACTCAATGACACATACTATGTCACAGCTAAGGGGGATTTCGTGGGTATCATGCTTTCCATAATAAATTACAAGTGCTAGCCGAATGTTATGCTTACAATAAGAATTCCTGTCCAATTTCTCAGCTGTTACCCCATCATATTATGATTTTGTTACACTATAACCTGCAGATAAAGTTCAATATTCATTAAATGAAATAAGTGGCTGTTGTGGAATATTCCTTTACACGGTGTGAAAATGTGTTGCTATGATTGGTTTAATAAAAAAGCTAAACAGCCAATAGCTAGGCAGGAGGTATAAGGCAGGACTTCTGGACAGAGAGAGCTCTGGGAAGAAGACAGCAGAGCCACCAGCAGATGCAGAAGGAACAGACGTGCAGGAGAGGTAAAAGTCAGCCACTGTGGCAGCTTCAGTGGCTGCAAATCCAGGGATGAGTGGCGATCTTGTGGTCTTGTGGCCTGAGTTGGAGACCAGCTGAAGCGTCTATCTAATTATTCTTTATCAATAAAAACTCAGGAGTTTTTATTGATTATTTTATTTTTTATATTTATTATTTTATATATTTATTTTTTATTGATTATTGGGGTTAGAGCCTGGATGGTTAGAGAGGTGGTGGAACAGTGACCTCCTCTCACTTTCTTTCCTCAACCCAAAAAGTCAAGACCCTTGCTAAGCCCACCCTACTACTTCCTATGCCTCTCTATCTGTTCTCAGTCCTCTAAAAACCTCTATGGTTAATTTTGGTAAGCTAGTAGCTAGCTCTGTCCTCTAATTAAAAGCAAGATTTATTGGTAGCCTCGGGAGAATGCTATGAAAATATCACACATGAAGTAGTCACCATCTTTGGCTGTTGCCCAAATGTATTGAAGGCTTATGGTTTCTACTCATGCTATGAATGGACTATTCCACTTCCTTTTAACAATTTTATTGACATGGGATGGTAAACGTAAGGCATTCGTGAAAAATGGCTATATTTATTCCCCAAGCCATCAAAATTGAGTTCATGTTATTTTTGTATTAATCTACTTACATTCATTTGCATGCCATTAAAACAATTTAATTTCAGTATTTGAAAGTGAATTCAGGAAACCCATGGTGCTTATGTTCAGCACTCATGGAAGGATAATTAATGCACGTGACCATCATGCACACTTCACCAACATGCTATGCAAGAGAGTGAAGATGCATGTGAAGCGGTGGGCAGTCCCCTGGGAGATGCTCTATTCTATTTCCCCTGGGTTATTGCAGTGTGAGAAGTAGGAACACATGGTATATGCTGCAATCAAACATTAAGCTTCATCATTCAAACCCAGACCTCCAGTTATTCTGTAGGCCTGACCGAAACCCTGCCTCTGTGAGCCTCTGATGCCCAGGGTGGGTGAACATGACTACCCAGTGGCTGACCTCCAGAGTGAGCCTGTGATTCATTATATATAGGTAGCATTTCCTATCCTCCTCAGCTCTCTGTAAGTGTCCGGACTCTGCTATCACCGACCTTCCCATGACATGTATCACTGTGACAATTGGGGTTTGAATGTGAAAAGACACCCACAGACTCACGAGTTTAAACACTTAGTTCACAGCAGGTGGTGCTCCTTGGGGATGTCCCAGAACCTTTGGGAACGTTGCCTGGTTGGCAGAAGTGAGTCACTGTGGGGCAGGCCTTTGGGGGATGCAGCCCAGCCTGGCAGCTGATGCTGTTCGCTGATTGCTGCCTACTGTTGGATGCCCAGCTGCCTTACCACACAGCCAACACTGGACAGAGCCCCTCCCGTAGGCACGCCTTCCCGGCCACAGCGCCTGCATTTGTTCCTGGAAGGTAATTTGTCACAATGATGAAGAAAGTAACTCAAAAGGTGACAGAAGCTACTTCTTGACCTTGTCTGTCCAGGCTCCTCATGTGGGAATCTACGATCCCAAAAGACTAGTAATTACAAGTGCCAGTCGTGGTGCACAGAAAGCCGAAGATGACTGGTGGAAAGGTGAAGTGGAGAAAGCAATTCAGAAAACAGTGGGGAAGTTCCTCAGAAGTTTAACATAAAGTTGTCATATAGTATTAGTTATATTCCTGAGGTAACAAAAATATATGAACACAAAACATGTATATGAATATTCAGATCTGTGTTGTTTATTTCTAAACAGTGAGGAAAAATAACATGCTGGCCAATAGATGGATAAATAAATAAAAATAGTATCTATCCATATAACGGGATGTTATTTATAGATGAATGAAGTATGGATTCAATCCACAACCTTTAAAAATTGTATTTAGTGAACGGAGCTATACACCAAAGTATGTTTATAAAATATCCCAAATTGACAAAGTTGTTGGCACAGAAAGCAGCTTAATGTTGGACAGTATGTTGGTTGGTTTTGTGTCAACTTGACACAAGACAGAGTCGTTTTGGAAGAGGGATTTCAATTAAGAAAATGCTTTGGTAAGATTGGCCTATAGGCAAATCTGTCGGGCATTTTCTTGATGAATGAGTGATGTGGGAGGACCCAGCCCACTGTGATGATGTTGCCACCCCTAGGCAGGTGGCTCTGAGATGTGTAAGCAGCACGGTGAGCAAGGCGGTAAGCAGCAGCCCCTCCCCTTCTACTTCAGTTTCTGTCTCCAGGTTCCTGCCTTGTGTTCCTGCTCTACTTACCCCAGGGATGAACTACTAGCTGAAAGTAGAAAGGTAAATAAACCCTTTCCTCCTTGTTGCTTTTGTTCAAGGTGTTTTACCATGACCTTAACTGAAACAGGAAGGGGTAGGGAATGGATGCTAAGCACTGATGGCTGTGGAACTGCGGTGACAAGCCTGGTTGTACAGCACTGTGAATACCCGAAAAGCTACTGCCCTGTGCACTTCAACCAGACGAGTGGTACAGTAAGTGAGTGCACCCTCAATAACTTATTATATTCTTAAGAGCACGAGCAAGGAACTCAGGACCGCGAGGGGCGCACCCACACACTGAGACAATGGGGATGATCTTTCGGGAATTCACCAAGACCAGCTGGCCTGGGTCTGAAAAAGCATGGGATAAAACCGGACTTACATAGCGGACAATGAGGACTACTGAGAACTCAAGAACAATGGCAATGGGTTTTTGATCCTACTGTACATAGTGGCTTTGGGGGAGCCTAGGCAGTTTGGATGCTCACCTTACTAGACCTGGATGGAGGTGGGCGGTCCTTGGACTTCCCACAGGTCAGGGAACCCTGATTGCTCTTCAAGCTGATGAGGGAGAGGGACTTGATCGGAGGAGGGGGAGGGAAATGGGAGGCGGTGGCGGGGAGGAGGCAGAAATCCTTAATAAATAAATAAATTAAAAAAAAAGTTAGTATTTTGTGAAAAGGAGAGCCCTCACAAGTCCCCGCCCTCAGCTGAGGAGCTGTTGGCATCTAGGGGTGGGAGAGTCAGTGTTCGCCAAAGGTGTGGCCCCTGTGACCCATCAAACACAGTCCAGTAGATGACCCACACCTGTGAGTATATGGGCAGCCCAACTGGACTCAGGGTTAAAAACATGGAAAAGAAAAAGGAGATTGTGAATGTTGGAGAGGTAGGGGAGTTAGGGTAGTTTGGGAGGAGTTGAGCCGGCATAGGCAGTGGTTAGGATTAAAGTACATTGTATGCATGTATGAAATTCTCAAAAATTAATAAAATATTGCATTTTAAAAAAAGAAAAATTAATATGCTGAATGCATTTGAAATTGAGTCGCTTACCCAGTTCTCTCTTTCCCTTCTGTGACGGTTTGAAAGAAAATGGCCCACAAAGGGTGTGGCTCTCTCAATTAAACATTTTTCTTTATAAGAGTTGCTGTGGTCATGTTGTGTCTTTACAGCTATAAAAACCCTAACTAAGATAGGTTCCCACCCTCCTTTTTGCCTCCCTCCCTCCCTTTTTCCTCTCTCCTTTCTTCTTTCTTTCCTTCTTTCCTTCCTTCCTTCCTCCCATCTAAGTTATAAACCTGTGATAGAATACATTTAGTCCATGAATTATGGTGTAATGATATTGTCAACTGGGAGATAAGAAGAGACAGCAAGCCAAATGTGGAAAATTCACTTAACTGAAGCAACCCCAGACAAGAAAGAGAGAGTATCAGAAGTTTACGTCTCCCTGTTGACATTTATTCTTTTCATTTAAAATATAAACATTCAAGGCATTGTACTGATGCTATTTTATGATTTCTAAGCAAGACATATTCTCCTTAGCGTAAACTTGAGACCAAGTTTCAAATGTTTAATAACCAGTGGACATTGGTTATGCCCTCCTTTTCTGTAGTGAATAATTTATAGTCGCTGACTTTGGTAAAAAAAAAAAAATCACACTTGGAAATCTCTTGACATTTACACAAACTTGAAACAGAAAATTCCACAAAAGGGCTATGTGTCTTGAACAATGTCCAAGTTGGTTTGATAGCACCGTTGGGATTTTTAGAACCACGAGGAACGGCAGAAGCTGACTTCGTTATTGCTCTTTCCTCCACAAGTTTCTTCCTCCCCAAGAGCCTTCGGACCCTGCCTCCCTCATTGGGTTTTGGAGGGATGGAAGCTTGACCCCCAAAGGGGTTGGTCAGTGGCCAATGTCAGCTGATGATCCCTGGAGAAACTGACTAATTATGAAATGGGTCTCTGGGGATTCAGATGTCCCAGGAATGAATTAAAACCCACGTCTCCTCGGGAAAGCCCCAACTTTCATTATTATGACTTACAAGTGTTGTAAGAATTCCTGTGACTCTGGAAGGGTTTACAAGGTACTATCTGTGGCTGAACGCAGATCAAATATGGGTTTCTAAAGTCATATTAAAAGTGAAGAGAATTGGGCCTTTATAATGTAAGACTTTTCTAGGCTTGTGAGAATTCCCTGGACCTATGGTAGTTTACAGTTAGGTCTTTAGAACTTAATTAAATTGGATTCTGGAGATGAGGCATGTGGGCAGAGAAAGTAGCCCTTAGTCTCGTCTCTAATTTGAAGACCATCCCTCTCATTTCGCTGTGGTAGGTCCGCTTGGTGATCTCCCTCCTGGGATCAGCATTCAAGTCTCAGAAAACTTCAGAAGGATGGATGGATGTTCATATTCCCAGGACATCTTACTTTTACAGACACATTCCTTTTAGAATGTCTAAGCTATAGTGCTGTGAACACACTGTGTCTCATCGCACCTCAGAGGCTAAGCAGGGTTAGGAGTGGGTGGGGAAAATAATCAGAGTTTAAAGCAGAACAAATTTCAGCCAACTAATTATGTCATCAGAATATATGCATTAGTTTCGGGCAAAGAATGTTTTTCCTAAATTTTGTTATTTGACCTCTACTCAAGATTCCTTTGGTATCTCATTCTCATCCGTGTATTCAACATGACTTATTGAGAAATTATACTTTATCAGACAGAGATCTGAAAATTGGTTATATAACTTAAGGGTTTTTAAGGATGAGTGAAGGAAAGAACAGAACAGACCAAGAAAGAAAAATGCAACATTGTGTACAATCTTATTATCCCCTCTTGATTTTAATGATTCACTTTTAATTTAATCACTTGACTGTCTCTCAGAAAGCCCTTCTTCTGTAGAGGAAGTCAAGCCCCGCTTCCTGGAATTCAACAAAACACCATTCTTTGTGGGGGGGGGGGAGAAAACTTTGAACAATAGATGTCTGTTTCCACGGCTCGTATCAGTGTTCTGAAAGCACTAATTTGCTCTCAGCCACACAACAAAGGCTGATTTGCCTCCTTTCCAATTGATTCCATGGCTTGTTGGAGCTTTAAAAACACATCACATAAATCCTTAGATGTCTCTTGTGAGGCTAAATGCGCCAGTTTTCAGCGGTGATCTTTTGCTCTGCACCATCTTCAGCAAACCCGGGAGCTGTTTTGTCAAGGCGAGCACCAGACAAAGGCTTCCTCCTCCTGAGCTCTGATGTTCTGTCTTTTCCCAAGGCAGTGTCACTTAGTGAATCATCTGCTGTCAGTTCATTTCGGATCCTAAGCAACAAGATGTACAACTTACATTGTTACTTCCTCCACTTACAGTGGGGTCACACCCCAATAGAACCACCATGTACCGGAAATATTATTTACTCAAAATGAATTTAATACCCCATCCTACAGAACCTCATAGTGTGGCAACACACAGCGCTCTCAGGTGCGGTGTGTTTACACCCAGGATCACGTGGCTGGGTGGGAGTGGTGGTTCACTGCCGCTTCTGGCCAGCCTTGTGAGACAGTGTCGTATTGCCTAATACTAGGCTGAGAAAATGCTCAAGATCGAAATTCAGATTGCGTTCTATTGAAGGTGTCTTGCTGCCTCACCATAAAAAAGGAAAAAAAAAATCCAAGTTGGGTGGTGGTGGCACAGGCCTTTAATCCCAGCCCTTGGGAGGCAGAGGCAGGCAGATTTCTGCCAGTTGGAGGCCAGCCTGGTCTATGGGGTGAGTCCCAGGACAGGCTCCAAAACTACACAGTGTAATTCTGACTTGAAAAAGCAAAGCAAAACAAACAAAAAGAAAGAAAGAAAGAAAGAAAGAAAGAAAGAAAGAAAGAAAGAAAGAAAGAAAGAAAAGAGAAAAGTGAAACTCATAAGTCTAACTACATATGTAGAGGACTGTATGTGTGCCTCTAATTGTTTAAAAATAAAATCAACTCTTTTTACATTTGTCTTTTGGACTCCTGAAATATGAAGTTGCATTTGATATATCACCATTCCTAGCAGTGAGTTACGATTTCTAATGTTCATACTATTATCACTGAGCCAGCTCTTCCTTCCTAAGCCCATGCTGACATATCAGGTGTTTACCTGCTTTCCACCCCGACCCGGGAGCTAAAGGGTTGCAGTGTCTGTGGGAAATAGGTGGTCAGACTCAGATCAGAGATTGTGTATGAAGTCTCACGGAACCCTGCAAGGTTGCACTCAGTGAAACTGAGAAGCTATTGTGTTCACAGATTTTGAGAGAGGAAATCATGGCTTCCACCGGTTCTATGAGTTGTCTAGTGTTTAGATACCCCCAATTGGTTGATCAGTGATCTCTACTGGCCTATGTGCTTTCTGAGATGGTGTTATAAAAACACCATGCACCATGGCAGAAACAGACAGCATGTATTGCTTTCCTGTAGCTAGACCTCCTCTTTCTGGAATAGAGAAGACAGTGCAGAATTTTGGCTGCAGATCCCCAAATATGAGCCCTTGGATGTAGATTGAACCCAGAAGGCCTGATTGACAGGGCAAGGCACGATGTGGGACCCAGGATGACTACAGGATATCCACTTAAAGTTTGGCTGTTGCTGGGACAGACATCGCTATCTTCTGTAGGATGTGCAAAGAAAGGAGAAAACTGAATAGTCATAAGAATGAAAAGGTAAAAATGTCAAACCTAGGTAAAATAGTTTAAGAAATTTTTTATGTGTACATAATCATCCAAGAATGATGTATTTATAACTTTAATGGCCTTGATTGTGTTAATAAGCTATTATTGATAAAGAAAATGAAAACTGTCCCGTGCTGGTGGCAGGCCTCGCTGCAGCAGTGTTTTGGAATGAGTAATCCGACCAGCTATACAAAGCATAAGAGGAGAATCAAGACCAGGGCACAGCGGTTCAGTGAAACCGATGAAGCCGAGCTGGTCTGACCCTTCAGCATGCACACCACCCTGGACCAGGACCCGTTGTTGGGCAGTGGGGTGATGCCTGCTACATTGCACATAACGTTGTAGACGTCCACAGATCTGATCGGAGCAGCTCTGAAGTTGGACTTGAAATCTAAAAGGCAAAAACAGACAAGCAGGTGGTCATGACTGGTTACTCAGAAAAAGGAAAGTTGACTCAAGGATGGAGAAACTCTGCCCAGGCTCCAGGAAAGTCAGCTCCCTCCCTGTGCCTAAGTGATTCTAAAAGAGGAAGCATCTGTGGACGGTTGTAGGCCATAAAAGAACAAACCTGTTTTTGGAATATTTGTTTACACTGTAAAGATGCGTCTCTGCTAAGGCACCTTCTGATTGGTTTAGTGAAGAGCTAAACGACCAATAGCTATGTGGGAAGGATAGGTAGGACTTCTAGAGAGAGAGAGGAAGGGGAGGAGCAATTACAGGAGACACCACTGAGATGCAGAACAAGACAGACACACAGAATGGGAGAGAGGTAAAAGCCATGTGGTAGAATGTAGGTTAATAAAAATATGAATGAATTTAAGTTCTAAGAGCGAATGGGACAAGCCTAATCTAAGGTCGAGCTTTCATAATTCATAGTAAGTCTCCATGTTATTATTTGGGAGCTGCCCCCCCCCCAAAAAAACCTGTGTACACTCTTCTATCGGACATAGAGATGAGACCCTTCAGAAGACAAGTTAGCAGACAGGCTTCTTTGTACTTCTGTTACAACGAAGCATTCCTGCAAAGGGGGACAGGCCAGCTAAGGCTCTCCATTTCCTTAGAGCATTGGGAAGCCAGTGTGGTCAAAGAAGTCAGACTGCTTTTCTGGGTTCTTTGAAAACATCATGGCTATCTTCTAGGACTTCTGGCTAGCTGGGGCTAGTACCTACGGTGCTTTCCAGAGCACCTATGGCAACTTGAGAATGTCTCTCTCTGCCTGCCACACTAAAGTCACAGTTCTCTATGGCTCATGAAGCCTTCTGGGAACTGACAGCTCACCAGTAATGGCAGTAATATTCTCAATAAATTTATAGAATTAACTATGTATGGGAGCCTTTTGGAAACTGATGAAGTAAGTTAGCCTTAGGGAAAATGAGCTAACTGGTATTGGAGTTGAGATTTCAGGGAAGACTTCAAGTGACCTCTGGAGGTCAGGGCATTGTGCCTCTCCCCAGATCCTGTGCAGGCAGAGGGCATTAAACATAGGTGTGTAAAACAGAAGCTGATCATGCAGAGTGCTGTTCTCCAGGGACACAAAAGGTGATGTTCCAAGCAGTTGGACCAGTGTGCCTGTTGCTTCCCCATGGGACAGCTGATGAAGATGGAGCCCTGTTCCTTTAGACCCCGTGGCTTTCAACCTTCCTAATGCTGCAACCAGTTAATACAGTTCCTCGTGTTGTGGTGTCTTCTAACCATGAAATTACTTTCATTGCTACTTCATAAATGCAATTTTCCTACTGTTGTTAATTTTAATGTAAAATCTGTGGTTTCCTGTGGTCTTAGGTGACCCCTGCGGAAGGGTCATTTGACCCCCAAAGGGGTCATGAACCATAGGTTGAGAACCACCGCATTAGACAGCGATAATCTGAATACAACATAAAGGAGCAACTTTGCGTTTAGGCCCCAAACAAAATGTCTAACTAAATATCCCAAGCTATGCTAAGGTTGAGTTCAGGGTTGAGTTTTGATCCATGAACAGAGGCCTGTGCTTTTAATATCCATCTTAGATTTTTAAAGGAGAAACGGGACCTGAGATTCCCGACTTTCTATTTCAGAAAACAATCATTTCATGTGCTCTGCTAAATGATCAGATACACTAAAATTTAAAAGGCACAAGCAACATATCAGAATCTTCTGGAAGTACAGTACTGACCCCAGTTCTGCTCCTGAAATTATAATTATGGAAGAAAGTTATAGACAGAAGCCCCTGGCACCCAGTGTGTGAGATCTAGGGAAACTTTTCAAGAAATGGGTTTTGCTAACTTTGGAGAATTAAGTTGAATTCAGTGTGAAGAGGTACCAGTGCTCTACAGGGTGTTGGAAATAGCACCTAAATCATAATGTCAGACATAACAGCCATTATTATTAATAAATAAGTACAGTAAGTGGCAGCAAGAAAAAAAAATAGGGTTGAAAAATTATAACCTTATAAATGGCTTAGCAGGTTCATTTTCTTGTGAGAAAGGGAGACTAAGGGTCTGAATTGCTTCAGAGTAAAACTAGTTTTAAAAAATGAGAACTTAAAAAAGCGCAGGAAAATGCAAAGGAGGCCTCTCCAATGTCAAGGCGAATTATATAATAGGATGAGGTGGTGGTGGTGACACCACCGCATGATCACATGACAGCACATGAACCCACCACAGCCTACAGGGATCAATGGAAAGACTGTCCAAGGGTCATGGGAGCAGCTTTCTTCTTTCCTGCTGTTGTGCCATGTGACCTGGATGTGAAGATCACACTGTTCTCCACACGAGGCCAAATCACCATCAGGTGGTGTGTGTGTGTGTGTGTGTGTGGGGAGATGTGAAGGGTCCTTCTCTGACCTTTCAAAAATCTGTGTTTCAAAGACAAAAAGAACAGTGGAGATGAAGTCCTGACAGAGTCCCAGGGAGGATGATCATATTTGAAATCTGACTGAGAAGGCAAAATTGTGCCCAATGCCTCTGCCTGTTCAGCAGGAGAACACCGATTTTTTTTGATCTAGTCGGACTTTTGAGCTCAAGTCAAAGACATGCAAACTTTTAGAAAATTCCCTGGTAGATGACCAACACCTCGTCTGATCTGGAAGTCTTTCACCAAGTTCCACAAGCTCAAGATGATGCTTTGAACCTAGATTTGAATCTAAATTATTCCCACAGGCTTATACATGGGCATTACATTTGGGTATAAAAGGCTCCGTAGGCCCAGCCACCTTCTCCCTTCATCTGTAGCCCTGAGAAGGGCTTGCAGGGTTGTGCCCACTTGCCGATTCCTGCTCCTGCAATCTCAGTTCTCCTGGACAGGACCAGGTAGCTGAAATTAGAAACTGGGATTATCCACAGAGAGGCTCTCTTCAGAATTATTTTCCTTTTTCTCTGATGGGCCAGACTTACTGGACTTACTGGCTTGGAAGGCTGGTATCTGGGCAGCCGCAATGATGCCCAGCTTCCTCCCTAAGGAAGAAGTACAGTGAATCAGGAGGTATGCACCTTTATCTGCAAGTGCAGCTAGATACCTATTAAAGGGCTCGCTCTGAAATACTCTTCTGAGTAAACAGTCTGTGTGTGTAAAGCTGTTTAATCTTTCATGAGAATTGAAGCCTGGAATGCAATGGTTTGCAAGGCTCTCAAGAAAACATTTTGCCATTAGCTCAGCCCATTTTCTTCCAGGGTTGTCTTTCTGTCTGTGAAATACTGAGGGCTTTCCATTTGAAAGGCGCTGATGACAGAGGCGTCTGCTAATGGACAAAACATCCCTGGTGGATTTAACTCTAAGTTAGCGCCAGGCTGGGCATTTCATTTAGAACTCTTGATGTGGGGGTAGAGCGACTTCTGCTTTAAAATACACATGAGACTTGCTTATATACAGTCCAACAGACAACTGTTCGGCGTTCTTTACCTTTCTCCCCTCTTCTGGGGAAGAAAGCGCTGACATTTTTGCCTGAAAATCCTGATGATTGACATTTTCCATGACCTCGGAATGTCTTCTTTCTGATCTACAACAGACCTCAACATAGTCCTGAAAGCTCTGTTCTTAATTCCTCTTGCACTGAAATTCGGCAAGTTCTGGGCTTGGCCAACAGGGAGCTCTCCTAACTTTCATTGGCCAACGACAATGTACTCAGACATCCTCTGGTCTCTTGGACCTGTGTTAGGAACCCAGCCAGCTCTCTATAAATGTTTGCTGTCACTGATCCTGAGGCTGACTTTGGGATTTGAGAATCAAATGTGGGGTCACATGGAGGTCACCAATAGCTCCCCCCCCCCAAATTCAGACTCTTAACAGCTTGGTGTGTGTGTGTGTGTGTGTGTGTGTGTGTGTGTGTGTGTGTGTGT
>NC_022032.1:20339704-20355473 GCF_000317375.1 Microtus ochrogaster | reverse complement strand
GATGAGAAGAGCAGAGCTCACATGACTTTAGTATACAGTTGGAAACGAAAGAGTGGACTTTCTTGAGTAGATACACTTTGATCAGCACACAGAAATGAGCCTTTGGAATACAGACATCAGAGGGAGAATGTTCAATAAAGCAGTGGACAGTAGTGGAAAGGGTGGCTGTGAACTGGCCACCTGATGCCTGCTAGCTGTTGGAGTGACTGCTCCCTTCTTCCTCACCCCTGGATGCCTTTTTTTGAGGCATGGATCTGGCCATATGCTCGTTAGACTACTTGGTAAGTTTTTCCATTGTACAGGTTCATAGTGCCATACCAATCAAGCCAAGTGGCCAAAGAGACTCTCCCCATCTGTCTTTTCTTCCAGTCCCTTGGAATATAATCTGATCAAGGAAAGATCAGCAAATTTACTTCTATATAAATATCTCTTCTTATTCTGGCTCCTTTTCAAAGTCAATGTCAAGGTCATTTCTGAGCCTGCCCTTGAATCCATCCTAGTTTCTAGTTGGACTCTAACTGGACCCCACAGGTAGTGGATATTCTAGACAAAGCAGGGCTATTACTGGGAAGTAATAGCATCAACCTTGAGACTGACAGTTGCCAGCAAATTGGTGTGTTTGATAAGCCTTTCTAGACATCAGATAGCTGTGAAAAAAACCGTCTCAATGAATTAAGTAACAAATGAATCACAGACATGTGGAATACATTTTCGGCACTATACTCAGGATTTAAAATTTACAAGGAAAAGTATTTGGCCACAGTTGCCAAACCAAAGAAGCATCTGAAAGGAAGCCAGCCAAAGATGTTGCATGGAGAGCGGCTGGATCTGCTTAGCTTGGCTCATAAAGAGGGCCCATAAAGGAACCTCTCCAACTTTGTAGGAGTGTGGTTAGTCCCTATTAGAGCTGCTTCCTTGGAATGCTGCCTACCAGGTCCGAAGGCCAGGAAGATGCCTCTCATGTCCATGAGCTCGTTGTCGTATCCATGCCATCCACGTTGCCAGCCTTCCCGCTTGCCACTGCTGTTCACCCAGAACGGAAGCGTCTCTCGATTCTGAAGTCAAGAAAGGCAACGGTATTATATCGCTCCTGGACAATTACAACCAGTTGGGCAAACTGACGCCAGTGTGGAGATTTCCTCCCTAATATCTCTGAGGCCGGGATCATCCAGCTTCAGCTAGACCGCTGCCTACTTCAGGTAGCTCGGATCCTTGGCAGCAGCGTCCTAGATTCCTGACCATCTCTGGTTAAGATGAATCGCATGGTGTAATGAGGTTTGGACCACTAAACACAGCTAGAGACAGAAGGGATGTTAGAAAGTGTCTGCGGTATAAAAGCTGATTTGTTCTTTATCCCAGGTTCCTGTCAGAGAGCTCCTAAGACCCTCGGAATTTCCTGGACGACAGAAGGGACTTTTGTTGTCCTTCATGAGTGCCTTCCTCCCATACTAGAGTCTATGCAAAGATGGCCACTGGACTGGGGGACTAACTAGCCTCAGGAGAGGGTGGTCACCTAAGGAACAAACCTCCTGATTAGAAGGTTTGCGCGTTAGTTCCTGTTCCCCAACCACTGAAGAGAGAGTGAGGTTCCTGGCTTTTGAGTTCCGTGATGTAGCCAATAAAAAAATCTCATTTCCACAAAAATGACGCCCCAGATTTGACCCTGCCAAGCATGGTTCAGACACCTTCCAAGGAATGAAAGTGCTATGCCCCCCACTTCCCACCCATATGTGTCTCCTTGGCTGTAATTACAAGCACAGCACTTCTCTGAGTCCTGGGAAGCCAGAGGGTGAGAACCCTAGCCTAACGAGGTATAGGTGTTGGTCGCCTGGGGACCCAGTCCTTGCACCTGGTAAATGTGTGGAGTCTTGCAGGACTGAACCCTTTATCCTGTGATGTCCGCCGTAACTCCAGGCATTGGTATGGGGCATAAAACTGAATGTTCAGGTACCGAGATATTAAAGGAGTGTTATAAAATATGATGTGTATAGACTCACCTCATTTTGTAGCAAAGCAACCAACGCCCTGCGGGGTCCACTCAGCCCATCCAAGTGCCCCTTCCACAACACACACCATGACATTCTTCTTCCAGCCCTCCCCTCAGGGACAACACTATACTCAGTGCCCCCTGCTCCCTGTTTGTAGCCATTTGCCTCCACAAATCTCCATCAGGGAAAGGGTGTCAGGGCCACCATTTCCGGGTCATTTTAGAGACTGTATTTTCTGGGGTTCCAGAGGCTCAGGTTATGTTGAAAAAGGAGCTTAAAGCTTTTGTGGGTCCCGAAGAGCCCACAGCCTGTCGAACACAACTCTAGCCATTTGTTGTGGACAGACCTTGTGCTTTTGACAATCATATCACCTTCCTGTGAGAATTCATCATGGCAAGTGTTCAAATGCAGGCACAGAACCGAAACAGCACAGAACTGAAACAGCACAATAACCAGCCATTTCTAGGTTGCGTCCCGAAGCTAATGGTATCATGTATGTACTGAGTCAAGCAGCACACCCAGGGCCGATCCTGCTGCTCACAATCATCGTGTATGGAAATCCTATCTTTTATCATTTGTAATTAAAAGCACTAAGGCACACAGAGGTTAAATGAAAGTCTCAGCATCACACAGCTACTAAGAGGTAGTGCCAGGACTGGAGGGCAAGTCTGTCTTCTCAGTCATTATACACATTCTACCATCCCAAAGCCACAGTGCTCCTGGTGAAACTGGACCGTGAAGTGTCTTCTTATGTCTTTACCCACCATGTGGGGTAGAGAGAGGAGAGTCTGGGCTTGGGTTGACTATGGAGTTCAAGTTAGTTTTCTGCTCTCTGATCCCAAGTAAAAGTTCTGTCCCTTCTCTGAACTCCACTTTCCTTGTTAGATGTAGGGATGCTCAACTCTCACCGTGTGGAATTTGGGATTCTAAGATGACTATGAGTTAGGTGCTCAGCAAACGGCTGGTCCGGCCACCAGATGCCACTAGCTATGGGGCGGGGCGCTCTGGTTCTGAGGTTGAAGGTTTCTTCTGCGTATGTAGCCACAGCACATTGCATCCTCATCTATTGTCACCCCGAAAATCGCTCCTGAGCTTTTCTGCTTCTTAAAGGACACTTTATGTTTATTGACTCTCTGTTTCCTGGGCTTTCCATCATGCCTCGACCCTCCTCCTCCAGCTGTGGCTTGTGTTCGTTCCGTGGACATGCTTTTACCGCATCGCCAACTTTTCATGCTGCCTTTCGTGTTTTGTTTGCTAGCCGGCTGTAGTGAGGATCACAACACATTCCAATTTAGCTTCATCAGCTAGCTTAATCTGTTGCTTTTCCCACTTTCTGTCTCCAAGATAGCAAGGCTGGAAGCCCTAAGTGGAACGATTTGATTCTTCAGGTCTTACTTCTGAGGAGTCCTGTAGTATGTCTGTTGCCCACAGCCAAGGAAAAGACAGACAGCCTAACTTAAAAAACTAGACTCTGCAAGGCTACCATTTCTTATTGCACAAATAAATACAACAACAATCTCAGTCCTGATGGTAATTGGGGAATTGTCCAATCACAGATGAATCACTATTGTTTATTAAAGTGACAAGTTGTCTCAGAGAGGAGAAAAAAAACAAAAAATTAGCCGGGCGGTGGTGGCACACGCCTTTAATCCCAGCACTCGGGAGGCAGAGGCAGGCGGATCTTTGTGAGTTCGAGACCAGCCTGGTCTACAAGAGGTAGTTCCAGGACAGGCTCCAAAACCACAGAGAAACCCTGTCTCGAAAAACCAAAAAAAAAAAAATTATTTTTACCCATATAAATAATAATAAAGTAATCATGTAAGGAAGAGCTAATTCTTTTAAAGAACGTGGGTGGACCAGGTGACATGTAAATACACCTTTGATTTAAAAGTGATTTTGGGAATCTTTGTGTTGTGCATGCATCCTCTTCCTGCTGCACACACGGAACTATGCAGTAGGAAGGGTGTATGCCACAGTTCTCTGAGTTCGGAATCCGAAATGGCAGCTTAAGGGGTCTTCTGGCTCCTAATTGAGAAGCTGACCCTATCTGGACCCCTACGGTGGACTGCCACACAGCGCCACCTAGTGACGTGCTGGGGAAGTCAGAGATCTGGCCAAAGGTGGGAAAGGTGTGTGTGTATGACACATGGCTGCAGGAGAGGTGACCACAATGAGGAGGAGGCTGCAGCAAGGAGCCAATCAAGAGGAGCAGATATCCTATAGCTCCTCCTCCATGTCAGAACCTGGGGGACACTGCTGATGCAAGGCCTGACCCTCAGGAGGCTGTCTTGTCCCCTCTTGTGGGGACAAGACTAGATGAAAGTGACAGCCATAGCACACAGTCATAGGGCTTTCTACTCTCGCCTAGGGAAGGGCCAACCCAGCAAGGTCACCAGCTGTCCCAGTTTGCTGCCATGGGGGCTCCAGAGAGTCAAGACTTCAGTTTTAAAACTGGACCAGCCGCAGGCAAACCAGAGCAAGTTGCTGGCTCTGCATTTAACACTGTGTAGAATTCAATGATCTTCACACCATGTGATCTCCCCAGCATTTCTGGCACCTCCCAAGCCCCTGCTGTGCACGTGGGTTGATGCAATGAACAGGAAGGCTCCACTCACCACTCAACAATCTGATCATTCCCAGTGGGAAGGAACTAGAAGCTGACGGCACCATACAAGGGAACCCTAGGAAGAATGGGTAAGGGTTTTGGGTTTGGACTTGGCTTCTTCCCCTGGTGTCTGTGTTCTGCTTCCAGCCTACCGCCACGACACCTATGATGCACCAGACTTTTATTTGGGATGCCAGAGGGAAAATGACAAGATTTGCAGATCAGGACTTTGTTTCAACCATCCTTGGCACTAATAAGGAAAAGTGGCGTTCAAGTCAGAACCTGTAGGTGAGGTTTGCTCAGGCTGTGCTGGGGACTGTTGCTTTAAATCCCACCATGCAGGACTCCTTGGTTTTAGTCTGCAATGAAAGCATGGCTAGAGACCAGGCTGGGAGTGGGGGCGGAGGTGGGAGGAGAGGCGCAAGGATGGGGAAAGGAGGAAGCAGCCTGAGCAGCATGGATTTGTCATTTCCTGTTTGCACACAGGCAGAGCTCTTGTTCTGTTGGGCTCACTTTACTCACCTGCCATTGTGTCTTTGGTGGACATTAGGATGTCTGGTTGTCACCTGTGCACTCCCTTTTCTCCTGACTGACTTCTGAGTCTCAGGGAAGGGTACCTCTGAGGAGGCAGGGAGGCAGAGGGTGAGCAGTTGAGAGGGTAACATCTGGCCTCTGGGTCCCACCCCGAATCACAGACTGACTTCTGATGACTGGGACCGATGCTCCTTCTGGCCAGAGGGCCTGGAGCAGGGCCTCACTGTGTCCTCCTCCTGGTGGATGCTCCTTTGGAGGCCACGGCTGTGGTGGCCAACTTTAGAAGGGAACACTCACTGTCCCTCCTGGTAGCTCAGAAGCCGGGCTGGGCATCGACTACCCTGAGCACGCCCTACATTCCACTCTTGGATGATGTATTCTGTAGGTCCAGGTTCATCAGGGCTTGATCTTCCCCTTTCTGGAGCATAGGACCCCCTGGAAACCATTCATCCAGCATTACCTTAATCGGTAATTCATCATTTACTGAAGACACGCTTTGTTCTTACGACCATCCCAAGGTCAGATCATGTGTTTTCCATGTGGCTCTGGGTACAGCTTGAGAAACCCTTCCCAGAAAGGTCACAAAGCTTCAGGGATGGCATGATCAAGCATAAAACTGGCTTTGACCCAATGGGATATCTGGGCAGCCAGCTTTCTCCAACTGGGCCCCGTTCTCGTTGACTAGTGCCTGAGGAGCCCTGGTTGCTCTGCGTTAACCATCTTCCCTCTCCCACTGTTGCTGCAATTTGGATTCAGATCTGGAAAATCCCCGAAGGCCCATGTGTTAAAGGCTTTCTTTCCAGCCAGTGGTACCATAGGCAAGCGATAGAACCTTTAAGAGGCTCTAGGAGGAGGAAGTTGGATCTTTGGAAGGTTGCCTTTGAAGGTAGTATTTGAACCTTGGCCCCTTCCTTCTCTCTGCTTCACTAGGACCATAAGGCAGATGGTTCTCCCCTGACATGCGCTCCTACTGCGGTATGATGATGCGCTGGCCCCAAACAGGATCAACTGATCATGGAACCGGGAGCCAAAGTCAATCATTTTGTCTTTTCTAACTGATTAACTCGGTTATTCTGCCACAGTAACAGAAAGCAGACTAACAAAACCACGAAGAGTATAAATTTTTTTTCCTCCTCAAGTTATTTAAAAAAAAATATCTCGGTGCTGGACGGGGTAGGAGGATGTTATAGAAATTTAAGCAAAATAAATAAAACGCGAAACTACTTAAGATGCCTTAGAACTCTAATTAAAAAAATCAACGTGCTATCATTTCCCTGCTTCGCGCTTTTCACAGGTACCTTCCTCTTCGGCAAAAAGAGGGCAACAATGTGTCGTCTCAGGATGAGAAGGAGGAGCAACAATGTCCCCGTTGTGGGAGGCACTGCTGGGAAGGCCTGCGAGCTGAGAGCACATGGCGAGTCTCAGATCTGTTTGGAGGTTGAGAAGGAGTTCATTGTCTCCTATCCACCATGTGTTCTGCCGCGGTGTTCTTTCGGCCTCCAACCGAAAGCATTTCTTCCTGAAAAAGGGTGGCTCGGAAGACTCAAGATGCTCCCTATGCTTCCATGGCTAAGAACCTCAGAGAGTTGGAGGATTCACTAAAGATGGCTTACAGAAGCAGGTGATGGTTGCTGGGTCAGAGGAGATTCTGGTGGGGTGGGGGGCGCAGTTGTCTCTGGGTCATCCACGGAGCTCCAGGGACCCAGCGTCTGTGAGTCGTGACTCAAACTGGGGTAGGCTTTCCAGGCATGCAGCTGCCTTGAGTCACCAGGGCTATGTAACAGGTGACCCACGCTGCTGTCAGAACCACCAGTAACCTCGCTGGTTCTTGGAATTATTGATCTGGTCTGTTATCAGTGCCCTGCCTAAGATGAAGAGGCATTTGTGTGCATATGACAAAAGGACACACAGGCCCGTTTGCTTAGCTTGCGTATCACCGCTTTTTAAAAGTGTTGGGCAGGATGCCTTCCCGTTTCAAGACCCTAGGAGCGCCTGGAGAGTAGTGGTCTTAAACTTGCGGTGTGTGTTCACCATACCCAAGAGATATCCTAACAGTTGCTCGGCTTCTGTCTTGACAGGACTTAACTACTCAGCCTTGGTCCCCCAGCCTGAAGAGTTTCCTGCTGCTGCACGCAGGCAGCTTGATCCTTGACATGGAAAATGCCAGACTGCCTAGTGACAGGAATGAAGAGAAGCCGGGGCAGAGTGGAGAGGAACACTAAGTGGTCCAGGGATTTCTCTCTCTCTCTCTCTCTCTCTCTCTCTCTCTCTCTCTCTCTCTCTCTCTCTCTCTCTCTCTCTCTCTCTCTCTCTCTTCTGGGATCACATTTGTTGAATCCTTTTGAGAGGAGGAAGTGGGGATGTCTGTACTCCCAGACAGCTTCCACATGTGACCCCAGTCACTGTGGAGAGCAAGCTGTTTCTAGCATTTCACAGCTGTCTTCCTGAAGCTCCGTTAGTTGGGCCTGGACAATCCACTCTAGCTGCCAGAACCTCTCAGAAATCACGCTTCCCAGATTGTCTTGATTTCCTCAAATATTCTGGAGCTAGGCCTCCCTGCCAGTCAGCCACAGGCTTTAGAACTGAGCCTGACACTGGACTTCAAAGCAAGTCTTTCCTCTGTAGACAGATATTGGCCTCCTGCAGATGTCTGGGCCTGTGCTTGCCCCGCTGGTTTTAACCGACATAGGAATCAGAATGATCAGCACGAAGCACCTTGCTTCACCGTCCTTTTCCAGGCTCTTGCTCCATCTTGTATGTCTTCAGTTCAGTTGACACCTTTCTGGACAGGCCACAGACATTGGCCCTTGAAAGCTGGCTGGGGATTATGTGTTCTGACGTGTCCTGCTCAAGCTGGGGCTCACTAAAGCTAGCATCGCCGCTCATAGTTTTAATCACCTTTCTCGGCTGAACTCTTTTCTACAGCTGTGAGGAATTAGCTGAATTCTAGACTTAGCTTTCCTTTCCTTGGTAATTGTTTGCCAACCAAGACATGAATAGTCTTGGAGTAAACAATGCAACAGTCTAGGTATTTATGAATCTGTCCAAGCCACCCATATATATACCGTGACTCTACTACACCATAGTACATACCCTTCCTGGGTGGGGGCCAAGCTCAAAAGACCTTGTTAAAGACCCATTCTCTAGAAACCTCTACTCTAGACCAGAGAGTCCAGACGCAGGCAAATTTGTGCCCAGCAGAATGATTTGAGGTCTTAGGAAAGGCCCAAATGAGGATAATTAGGATCAAGTAAGTGTATCAAGGGAGAGAGGGGTCATCACTGGCCTTTGAAGGACAGGAAGGACGTTGGAAGAGTTAGGACAACCCAGAGATCCTGTTCACTGCTCATGGGCGCTGATTGAAGGTCCCGGGAATGGCTTAATTCAAGATAGTCATTGAGGTTATCACTGTTGTTGACCAAAACTTTTATAATAAAAAGTCCTTGCTATATTTACAATGTGAAAAAATATTAACTGGCTTAATGTCCCGGGATGTTACTGCAACCTTTTCTGTGCGTAGCTGGAGGCTCACTTAGCTCCTTCAAGACCCTGGTGCGTCAAAGAAAGATTATGATCACGGTTTTTTTTCTCCACACTTGGTATTGCTACTTCAAGGTCTATGAGATGAGCTCATCATTTCCGCATCTGCAAGAAAATGAACGGAGCTGGAAATCACGTTTAGTGAAATAAGCCAGGAGCAGAAAGGCAAGCAGATAGTGTTTTCTCTCATGGGCGGAGCCTAGATTCCTTAGAACGTGGGAACACATCTGTCATGGCACGCGGGTTGACCCCGATGACAAGCATGCTGAAATGATCTTTGGTTCCTTCTCTAGACCGCATCAGGCAGCTGGGGACTCCCGGGAGCGCCTCGGTGGAATTAGCACGTTATACAGTTCATGGCCTGAGAAGGCACTAAGTAAATATTTGTGGAGTTTGATAGGCTGAGATTATTCAGATCCAGGGGCTTCATGGTTAAGAGTGCAAGAACGAACATGGGTTTGGTGGAAACGGCTCTGGGTTATTTCCTGTGTCGTTCTAACTGTGCCACGTCAGGGATATTTGGTAGTACTGGATGTATCTATTTCAAGGCCCTGGAATGGCATCGGACATTGTGACACCCCAGTCTGTCTCCTCTGTTGAAGGAGGAGGTGGCAATATGGCTGCCCGAGGATCCCAGAAGACCATGCGTGAAGGCCAAATTGCTCAGGGCTCTGATGCTCTGCGGGAGAGTGTGACCTCATCCCCTAAGAGAAAGAAATAACACCCACGAATTTTTTTTTTCTAGAGAAACTGGACAGCTCTTAGGGAGAGAGAGGGGATGAGACATGAGTCAAGAACCCTACTTCCTGTCCTGAGGAACCGACACTGGCTGGGAGGACCATGGGCCTTGACCTTATTGGTGACTCATTTTCCTCTGTCTCTTTAGTCCTTTGGAAACATGAACACCTTCAGATTTCCGCTGGCTGAGGAAGGGAGGTCAGACGAAGGGCAGATGTTGGGAACGAGCTTGTGTTGTAAACCATATGGAGCGGAAGTGACCTAAGAAGTCATCGAGCACCTGGGTCGCTCTGGATCTTGGTCCAATTCCTGTGACAAATTGAGTCTGTATCTCTGTCTTTTCAGTGACAGCTCTCCAGACGATGGTGAGAAGGAATGAACTCACTCTCTGCTGTTCTCTTCTTTCTGTGAGAGCTTTAGTGAGAGGCGGGGCTTCCAGGGCAGGGCGGGGCTTCCAGGGCAGCGGCATGTCCAGCAACAAAGCCAGATCCTTTGTGGTTGTGGGGTAGTGTCTGTGGGAACCGTGGCACGAGGAAGCGCTGGGGTTCTCTTTTATCAGCTGCTAGTGAGCATCAAGTTGTCCTCACTCAGATGCTCTTCTAATCACGCCAAAACCAGAACACGGATTACCTTGCCGTCAGAGTGAAACCTGGTGAGACTGCGCTCAGGGCTGAGCTTTTGTCGTCTGCCGATATGGAGTGTAAACCCGTCTGTAAGGCCACAGCACACATCTTGGACAGCTGTGCAGGTTACAGGGCCAAACACGACATCTTTTTCTTCTGACGTGGAGAGAAATTTGCAAATGGACATGTGAGTGGTGAGTAGTTCTGGTCCTGAGTGGACGCGGTGATGACGAATGCAGTTTTCAGGGGACTGGAGGCAAGGGAGGGTAATAGGCAGTCCAGGGTTGCAGAGGAAAGGCCACAGAGGTTCGAAAGACGCCTGTTTTCAGGACTTTGCAGAGAACGACTCCTCGGCGTTAGAGTAGAATCAGCACTTGAGATTTTTTTCATATGATATCCAGAAAATAAAAAGGTGTACGCCCCAGAATAGGAGTAGTGCTCAGATCAAAACGTGAGTGAAGGAGATACCCCAGTTCCTCTCAGGATAGACAGTGACGACTTCCTAGAGAAACACGCGCTCATGTATGATAGACACCATAGACAGTACGAGTAAGATGGATTGTGCTGAGCAGCCCTGAGATAAACCCGTGTTCTACTGTCTGTCCCCGTGTGTCACTCCAGGGCCAACAGTACCCACAATCCAAACTGAGGATAGCCAATTAGTTCAAGACTTTTCTTAGTTGTTATTACTGACCAGTGCTCATTTTTGCCCGGATATATTTATTGTTTGATAAAAAGGTTAAATAGTTTTAAGTACACATCATACAAACATTGGGAAAGCAGTCGTTCAAAATGCACGGTGCAGGCGTGACCAACAAGAACTGGTGAGCACATTTCCCTGTTCCGTGCAGAGCGACCTCTCTTTAACGCCACAGGTCTCCTTAACAATTACAGCTTCTCTTGGTTGTAGCACGAAACTTTCCAGTGCTCTCCTTTCCCTCCAAACTGTACATTTTGTATTTCTTTCTGCACTTTGCTTTTTGTCATTACAGACTTATATAAATATCAGAAACAATGAAGAGAGAGAGAGAGAGAGAGAGAGAGAGAGAGAGAGAGAGAGAGAGAGAGAGAGAGAGAGAGAACTAGTGTGCAGTTCCATAATAGTTAGGTCAACATGGCAGGTCAACACACATCTTTCAGATGCTAATCTTATATTTTCATGTCCGATTTATCTTACTCTTATTTCTGTCTTTACTTATTCTAGAGGTTTTATTTATTTTGTCCTTTGACAATTGTGTTATGTACACATGCATTCTGGTTACTCTTGCCCCCACCATCTCATCTCTTATCTCCTACCCATCCTGATTTCTTTTAATTTCTTTCTTTCTTTCTTCTTCTTCTTCTTCTTTAAAATAACTTTTTGTTTTACTTATTTATTTATTTTTGGTTATCCAAGGACAGGGTTTCTCTGTGTGACAGCCCTGGCTGTCCTGGAACTCACTCTGTAAACCAGGCTGGCCTCGAACTAACAGAGATCCTTCTGCCTCTGCCTCCCAAGTCCTGGCATTAAAAGGCGTGCGCCACCACTCTTGTTTTACGTATCTGTAATACCTCAAGCCCCCCTCTTGAAGTAGTTCTTCTTTCTTTCTCCCTTCCTCCTTTCCTTTCTTCCTCCCCCACCTTTCTTTTTTTTTTTTTTCCAGACAGGGTCTCATGTATCTGGAGCTTCCTGTATGGTTAAGGATGACCTTAAACTTCTGATCTCCCTTGCTTCCACCTCTGTGTGCTGGGATTACTGGTATGTGCCCAAACGGCCAGTTTATGTGGTCCCTGGGATGGACCCCAGGACTTGCATGATAGAGCAAGCAGTCTATAAGCTGAGCTACATCCCCACCCCTAATTATATATTTTTAAAACTGTTCTTGTAGTTGTCCATGGTCTGGTTTCTTTTTTATGGGGTTTTCTTTGTTCTTAAGCCCACATCATGAAATACTTGGGCATCTTTGCTAACTGGTGACTCTTAGTTTTTAATAACTTAAATTAATGTGTGTGATACATACAAAAGTAATATACAATATAATCTATATAACCACATAACAGAAGATACTAATTTCCAGTTTCGTTCAGGGAAGCATGACTCAGGTTCCCTTAGGATGTGGGGGGAGATGGGTGGGCCCAAAGCCAGGGACAGGAGGAAGCTTTGGCAGGTAGTCGCAGGCTTCCTAGAGTGGATTGTCGGTCTCCTGGGAAATGAAGCCATGCCCCAGGCTCTCTTCCTGCTGTTTCGTTTTGAGGCCCCCGTCTCTTAACCCCAGTTTCTGCATCTCTTCAGTCCTGTGACTGTGGTTCTTTACCTGGCAGTGCAGCACACCCCAGTGGCAAATCTCACCCCGGGCAGGGATTTTTTAGTCACATCAACCAGTTAGTCGGTCGATGAGATCAAAGAGGAAGTTGCTAATGGTTTCTAGACAGGGGCAGAAACTTCACTATGAGAGCTTCTCGGGTATATGGGTTTCTTTTAAGACCTCGTCTTCATAATTACACACCTTTCCTTACAGAGCCCTCCCCACCTGCATTCCCTAATCTTCAGGGTCCCGCATACTGGCTTCCACCCGTGGTTCTGAAATACAGACACCTATCCCATAATGGTAGGTGATACGTAATGAAAAGTCACCCCATTTCTTTCCTGCTTTGGGGTGTTTCGAGTGGATACGCAAGTTGGAGCTGCAGCAACTCTTTTGTGATCTTGAGAAGAAAAGCAGAATTCTGTAGAGCTAAAACAGGAACTTGATTTTACCATTTCTGGATTAAGCGACCATAGAGCCCATTGTCTCCAGATGCTCACTTAAACGAGATGGCCAATCATTATCGAATCCATTGTCCATGTGGTCTGTGACCCAGACTTGGTGGCACAAGCCTTAATCTCAGCACTCGGGAGGCTGAGGCAAGAGGATAGTGAATTTGAGTCCAGTCTTGGCTATATGGTAAACTCCCATAGTAAAGCTATATGGGGGAACATAGCAATACTTTGTTTCAAGAAGCCAAAAATAGTAAGGCAGATAGCTCATGGCTTATAACCCAGCACTTTTTAACCAGCACCCTCAGGTCCCCCAGCATTGTTTTCATCCTTCAAGAAGACAGACATCTTTTTCCTGAATGTACAACACCCGGATACCATATTTTCTTTATGGGAAGAACCCTCTGCCAAAATGAAAGAAATCTCCTTCCACCGTCAGAGGATTGCCATTCCCAGCTGGAATGACTTCATAAGGCTTGTCCACCCCTGAGGGGACTCAAGGCATTTCCCACTGGAATTGTGATGGCATCCCACTGGGTGTCCACCTCCTCCTCTGGCTTTGTCATCTCCCTACTTGTTTCTACCAAATCGCTAAACCACCCCGTAGCCCGAGGATCTCCCCACCTCCCTTGCTGTAACCCCTCAGCCTGTCAGCACGTGAACTAAAGAGGTCTCGGGTGTCCAGGGTCACGCTCACACACTGATGGTGGCCCCCTACGGATTAATCCTCACGATGGGCTGGACCTCCAGAACTTCAGAACGACTTCACCAGAATCTTATAAAGATGAAGATGTTTTGAAACAAGAGTAAACAAACTAAAAAGTAGGTTCTTTGCTGTGACTTGGGAGGTCTTTCTTGATGTCCGTGGGCCTCTAACCTGGTGACCCGTGTGCTCCACTAAGCCTGAGAAACAATTGTGTTTGTGTATCACAGACCCCACATGTGGCATGAATCAAACTGATTGTATTCTTATTATCATTTTGTATTGCTTTCGTGTGTGACAGAGAGGGGCCGGGAGAGAGAGGAGAAAATGATAATGACACACGCCCAAAGCATAGCTTAAAATATTCTCTCTCAGCCCATGTGAACTCCGGACATTTGTTGACCTAAACAGTCACATTTTCTTTTCTGGAAGTGGCAGTGTTAGAAGAAGTCTCTTGAACCCTTTTTGTCTCTAGATATCTTTTAAAAGTTGGAGCTCAGGTTGGCCTGGAACTTACAATCCTCCTTTCTCTGCTTCCGTCCTAGAAACCCCGTAAACAGCATGACACCAGAAGCCAGATTCAGTCTCAGAAGAGCCTAACTGGCCTCTGCCTTCCGCTGCCAGTGGTTTCAACCAGATCTGCCTGGCTTTCAGTTCATGGTGACCAAACGTTTCTCTCTGTGAATGCCCAGGAATGACCCAGTATTGCTCAAAAACTGAAGTTGGTGTCACAGAGTCCTGTGATTTCATGCCCTGCTGGTTGGTCGCACACTCTCTTGGCCCAATGCCTGATTCCGCGGGTGAGGAACCTATGACCTCTAGTCTATTGTTTTCTGTTCTTGAGTCCTAGTTAACACTGGCTTCAGCTTTCTATTCCTTTTACCCTGCAGCCTGTTTTAAGCACAACCCACTTTCAAACTCACATCTGAAGCACTGCTCTTGTCTAGACGGGACTGTACTCTCAGGATGATCACAGGTTTCTCTGGAAGGTAGGATATTCATAGATCATGCATTCCCCTCAGCCTAGAGCCCAGAAGGACAAGGAGGAGGAAATCAGGCAGGCCTGAGGCAAATTAGGGCTCAGAGAAAAAGTGAAAGACAATCTCGGCTGTAAAAACCAGCTGGTAACTTGGGGGCCTGGGTTCATGCAGCTCTACTTTCTAGACATTTCTCTCCTGGTAGAAGCAACAGAGGGCTCTCCTAGCTTTCTGTTGCCCTGGAGCAATGGCTTCGGATCACAGTAATATTTCTGCTTTAAGCTACACAGGTTGTATAGAAGCTTGAGTAATTTAGTTAAGGCCAATTTATTACAACACAGGGGATCTGGAGCCATGAAGTCTCAATCTCGACTGTCGGTTTGTGCCTGAAGCTTGTGTTCACCTAGACGGCCGGTCCAGCCTTTTGATTTTCTAAACAAGGAAGCGGTGCAGCAAAGGACTCCGAGAGAACAGAGCTCAATAATTGCTACTTACCCATGGGCTGTGGATAGAGTTTGAACAATGAGAGGAATGCCATAGATTTTATAATTACCTCCGTTATGAACCACCCTTCATCAGCCACCAAAGTCAAAGGAGAGACGAATTTCCCTTTCTTATAATAGAACCTGCTGGGTATTGCTTCTTTCTCATACACGGTCATGTGTTCCACTGTACTGAGTTTGTGGTATATCTGCAAAGAAAACCAAAAATGAGCTGTTTGAACACTCATGCTAGATCTGTGAGATAGATTATAAACACACATGTGCGTGCACACACAACACACACGCACACAGAGTTTAGCTACATAAAATAAATACTTTTTTTTTCTTGTGATAGGATTTCTATGTAGCCCTAGCTGGTCTGGAACTCACAATATAGACCAGGCTGGCCTTGAGCTTACAGAGCTCAGCATGTCTCTGCCTCCCCAGTGCTGAGATTAACGGTGTGTGCTATGAGAGACTTTTGTATAGCTTGCAAATCAAGCTGGCTTTATCCAGGAAGTCTAACGATCCATATGCTCTCTGACATAAGAGATGGACCCCCTAGGGACTGTAATGAAAAGCTCTCATGTATGCGAACCTGTAGATGTATGCGCAGAATAGCCCAGGCACACAGCAGAAGCAGAAGAGCAAAGAGATAATGGGGAGAGATAAAGACATACCGGTGTAGTTTCAGGGCAAGACATGACAAAGTATAGTAAAGACAGACATGGCATCCTCAAAGACACTTGGAAGACGCGAGACCTCAGCCGGAGCAAAAATAATGTGCCATTGTAGAAAACACCACAGAGATTCTTTTTTTTTTTTTTTTTTTTTTTTTTTTT
>NC_022032.1:20336828-20339604 GCF_000317375.1 Microtus ochrogaster | reverse complement strand
CTCTTGTAGACCAGGCTGGTCTCGAACTCACAGAGATCCACCTGCCTCTGCCTCCCGAGTGCTGGGATTAAAGGCGTGTGCCACCATCGCCCGGCCACCACAGAGATTCTTATCATGTAAAACTCAAATAACCACACAACCATACCATAAGTAATGGTGTCTTCTTAGTGGTTTTTTTGGAGAGAGTAGAAAGCTCATGGGATCCGGGAAAGACTTTCAGAAAGGGTCATAGGTCAAGACAACATTCTACTTCTATTAATTACGAGGTGAGCACGGCAATGTTATCCTATACTACTTAGAAGGATAATGTATTTTAGTGTGTGTGTGTGTATGTATGTATGTATGTATGTATGTATATATAACATGTACACACACTATATATATTCTTTTGTAAATAATCAGTGACTGGTGAACATATTACAAAACTTACCAAAATCCAAAATTCTATGTACTAAAATTAAGAGGCAGTTGTCAAAGTGGCCTGGCTGATGTTAAATATCATTAAAATGGCCAAAAGATTAGTGCTCTTTAACTCGACATCAAGATGATGTCCTGCCCATATGTGAATTTTAAAATCACCAGGAATTGCTTACTAATCCCATTGCCAATTCCATAATGAAGACATAAAGTCTAAACACACTTTCAATATTTAGCAGAAGCTCAAATATTGGTGACTAAAATTAAAAAGCAACCTGCTGGTGCTGGTTTGCTGGCCACTAGCCAAATCAGATATGTATTCCTTAATAATAAAATTGTGTTTATTCACTCATGACTTAAAAATAGTCTTTGGGCTGCTGAGTAGAAACTTGTTCACAGTTCCATGAATTAATCTCCTCTGTTTGATTAAAAACAACGTATGCAGAATGCAGAATTATTTTTGAATAAGCGGAAAATCTGCTGACATACACCAGGTCTTGCAGATTGCTGTGTCCATCACATGACACAACTGTCACCAAACACAGCCCCCACTTTTGATCCCCTACCAACTGCTATTGGCTGCTGGCAGGGCTTGGGATGCACGTCCTGCTGGAAGATGCTCTTCCCGGCTCATGAGTGGTAATGCCCAAGCGTTCTGGAGGAGTCTCATGCCTACGTGCCAAATTGGAGACAAAGATGATCTTCGCTGCCAGGAAGACAGAGTTGCTTCCCAGGAACCTGCCAACATGTAACATATTCTTTCCGTTTTCATATTTAGGGGGTTTGCTGGGATGCTGTGTAAACTTCGTTTCCTGGCAACGGAGCTTGAGAAAACAGAAAGGGGGAGGTATTTCCCTCGTGAGTGGGGGAAAGGCTGAGAGCAGTGTGGTATTGTTGACGGGGGACCTCAAATGAGGGCAGGCAAGGCAGTGGTGGGACTGCCTAGGAGGCAAAGGGCCAGAGTCTAGCTCCCGTCAGGACCCTTTGACTAAAGGCAACTGTTCTGTCGCTGTTAGGATGAAGGAAAGCAGCAGTTCCCAGACACCTCCTGACTCCCCTGTTGCTGGCATTGCCCACCCCCTCAGAAAGATAGATACTTCCTGGCCCATGTCAGCTCCCTGGGGATGGACAGGCACCGCATCTATGCACCGGGAGGTGATGAACCAACATGAACACGAGGTTGCCAGCCAAGAATGTCACCCATTCCTCCTCATTCTTACCACCTGCCACCATCCCTAACTATTGTTGTTTTCTGAAAGGGTGAGCATGAGGTACTGAGTTCCTGAAAGGGAGTTTGGGTCCTCGCCTGCACACTGTGGGAACTTGACCACACCCTCATCCGATGAGGAAACTTCTCATTGGATGGTGAGCTCCGTGAGTGTGAGTGGCTCATACGTTGTCTTGGCTGTGATCTCAGCCTGGTCTTGTGTACTCCCACGGGCTTTAGGACGGCGCACACTGCCATGCACATGTGCAGATGGCAGAGGGGCCAGACTTGTCAATGCCTTGTATGCAGTCGATAACAGAGCTGGGATCAGAACCTAAGGGGTGGGGCTGTGAAGTCAGGGGCTGACCCACACTGCACACACGGGGCCTATGCTGTCTTCTTTGGTCAGTTTTATATCTCTAGCCCCCTGGTGAAAGGGAAACGGGTGCAGATCAGAGTGGCAGCTTCAGTCTGAAGAGTCTGCCTCTGACAGCCTCCTCAGGAGTTTGTCCCATAATAGCCCTAATAAGGGCATGCTGACACGTGCCGTGTTTGCAAAGTATGGGGCATCATCTATTTCACTTAATTTTTATGAGATTCAGGAGAGGTAGATGCTGTTATAGAGTACAACAAGCACAGAGAATGAATGACCTTTAGAAAGGTCACTTGGTAAGTGGATGACAGCTGATTCCAACGTCTGTGCTCCTAGCCCTGTTGCACAGTTCGTTAAGAAAAGTCTAGGAGGAATGACAAGGCACAAACAAGGGACCGATGGGTCCACATCACCTCCCCTCCACCACCGTGTGTCTTGCCTCAGAGTGTTTGCCAGGGGCTGGCCACAGGCTCACAACAGGCCCTCGGTCCTTCACTTGCTGCAGGTCATCGAGGCTGACATACTTGCTCAGCTCAATCACTTTATCCATCCAGAAGATGTCTGTCATCCCATGGTCTGAGAAAATGATGACATTTAGGTCATTCTGCAGGCCTCGTTCCTGTGGGGTGGACACAAGACGTCATCACATTCACTGGAGAAAGGTCCTTTCATGCAAAAATCCTGGTAAAGAGGCATTTTAAAGCTATTGGATAAAGGAGAATGGAGATTGTTAAAGTCGGAACCCACATTTAACCCCTATGTACAGGTTAATAGACTTA
>NC_022032.1:20331927-20336177 GCF_000317375.1 Microtus ochrogaster | reverse complement strand
CAGGCAAAAACACACATTAGATGAGTTAAACCCCACTGGCCATCCATGGTATAAGGAGTCTCTTTGGTGTCCAAAAATTACAAAGTGGAGAAAAGAGAGCCTCACACTGGCCTAGTAAAGAAATTGTTGGAGGACGTATGAAGGAGTGGCAGTCAGGGAGATGACATGACAGGGAAACAGGCCAGATTAGTTGCCCTTGCTTTGGGTCACCTGGATCCACTGGATCATATACTTCAGCACCGTGTCCACAGCTTTGAGGGCATCTTTTCGCTGAGGTGACGAGGGTCCATAGTGGTGGCCTTCCACATCAATGCGCTCATGGTATATGGCTGCCAGATCAGCTCGGCCGCTCCTGGAGGGAACAGAGTGAGATAGTCACAGTTGAAGGAATCCTCTGGGGGCTGCTCCCTAGGGATCCACTGACCCTCGTGAAGGTGTGAGAGTCCCCAAGTGAACCAGTCCAGTAGATGAGTCAAAACCCATATATCCACATAAATAAGGTGAGTCGACATTGAACAGATTGCTGGCAAGATTTGGAGAGTGTGTCTACTGGTCACCCCTTCTTCTGGCCATATGGTCTTGCTTTTCCTGTCCACAAATTGAAAATTGAAAGATGTAGTATGAGGAGGAGCATGGTCCATATAACTCCCTTCTCATAACTGGAAAGTCAAGAGACTGGAGGTGTTGCTTTCGATGACAACCGTAAAATTATTAGTGGACTTTAAGGGAGTCCCAATAATATGCTAGATTGTGGGTCTTTCTGTAGCTGTGGATAGAGTAACCCTTAGGGTTTGTCATTGCAGACACACCCACCCCAGCCATGTGTTCTATGGGGACCTGTGACAGGTTAGCTCTGGGATAGACACAGAGTAAACCCTAAAAGTAACTGTCCTTTAAGGAACTCCCACACTCCCCCAGGGTCAGCATTGATGGTGAAAATCCAAACCATTTCGCCTCCAGTGCTGGTCTAAGAAGCTAGCAATATCTATAGACATGGTCAGCTTATGAGAAGAAGGAAGAGGAGTCCAGGAAATGTTCTCTCCTTCCTCCACATAACACTTTCCACTGTGACTTCCCCTCCCCAAGCTCTGGCTTTGCCTTTCTTCCCGTCAAGCACCCAACATAGATGGGAGCGATGTTGATAGCAGTAAAGATGGTATGCCGGCATCCAGAACTGACAGATGAGCCAATGGAAAAGAAGTGGAAGGTATTTCTTTCCGCTTGGATCTGTACAAGAGGTAGTATTAATATCCTTGTTCCTTGTCATATTTTCTTATTTCTCTTTTTTTTAAAAAAAAACCCTCTATTTTGGGCACATCTGTACAAAGCACATAGACACAGACACACAGGCACATATTCAAACATCATGTTTTCCCTCGATACGGTCTTCCCAGCATGAGCAATGGGAGAGTGTGATTTCAGGGCTGCGAGGGCCTCGGGTTTTGCTCTCCTCTAGCAGACAGCATCCTCATAATACATGGAGAGCTTGATTTACCTGGTCAGAGCCACACGGTAGCCACTCTTCCTTAAGATCTGTGGCAATATTGTCTCCTGCTGGAGGCTTCCTGCCGTGTTCTGAGGCTAGATCAGGTGGCCTTGGGAAATGGCAGTGTTCTCCCATGACTGTATGCTCACTTCCGGGCACTTTTATCCCTACTTTTCTTTCTCTAAACTAAGAGATTCTTTCACCTCGGGAATGATGACTCATTCTCCATGGTATCTCAACTCAAGCCTAGAATTTGGCAGACAGTAAACATTCTACAGCTGTCAACTAAGTGGATAATAACAAGAGCCCACTAAATGGGCTTTTGCCTATGACCAGGTTCTCTGCTGCAGCATTTACAAAGAGCCCATGATGAAGGGGAACTATTCCACCCAGCCCAGGGGAACTTTGGAAATCTTTGCTCTGTTGTGTGACACCTTTCAACTCCCAGAAGCTGGCTGTGAGGAAGGGCATCCTTGACATCCTTGACAAGGAGATCCATCCTTGTCACCTAGGTGCTCTGTGTTATGGGTTGACTTTGTTTCCAGGCCTGGAGCTATAGGGACAATTGTACTCACAAAAGAGCTTTTACAGATGTGCACATGGAGATGCAGGCTTCAGAGGGTTCTAGAAGTTTCCCGCTCCCTGGCAGGTCTCTGTGACATAGCTGGAATGTGGAAATGTAGACTGGGCCTTTGAAAGTCCATCCATATCTACTCTGTCTTCTCAGCCAGGGAAGAGATTCCAGAGGGTTCTCTGCCTGGCACCCCTTTGTAAGGTCACATACCCTTTAGTGACGTCATTAGGGTCTCCTGAGCACTCCGGGGTGCACATCATCAACAGCTCTGAGGGAACATTGGTTGCAGGTGAAGTGACATCGTTTGTCTTTTAGAACAAAACAAATCGACCCTTCGTTTAAAAACCCCATCACCAGCCTCTTCCGCAGTGTGGACTGGGTTGTACCTATACATAGTGAGGTACAAAAGGTCCCTCTAGGGCCCAGCAAGTGTGTGGGTGGTGGGGATAAGTCCATATTAGGCAATATGATTTCTATCCATATGCTGAAACTTGTTCCTGGCCCATACCTGGAAGAGCTCTGGGCTCTCCCTTCCTCACTACATCTGAACACAACGGACACTTCCATAAAACCTGTCCGGGAGATAAGCCTCCACATTTATCTGCTTTATGTACTGGCCTCTTAGGCATCCAGATGTAGGCTGGTTCATGCACTATATCAACTGTTTAGGTGTCCACACTTCCAGCACAGGCCCTAGATACGGGTGGGAAATCCCACTTAATGCATTGGTGACTTAATAAAGTGAGGTTTACTGTGGCCTTGGAGTTTAATGAAATCCACCCAGGCCTCCCCATTTTAATACCCGCTGTATGGTAATGTATCCATAATGCACTCTAGTGTAGGTTGGTTTCTCCAAGGCTGTTTATCACATCTGAAAATCTCCATGCGGTCAGAAAGCTGGAGTGTGTCACAATTTACCCGATGGCATTGTTTCAGGAAGCTGTCAAGCTCCGATGCCAGGAACACTTGATTTGGGATGCTTGTGTTACAGGGAATACACACGTGAGAGGTTGCTGTGTTAGGGTTTCATTGATTCATTAGGGACCCAAGTCTCCCAGGGCTGACAGTTCTGGCCTGTTTGGAGTTGAGCAGATAAATTCTTGGTAGCCAGCTGTTTCCTATGTGGGTCTGGTCTGTATCACAGGTCAGCTCATTTGTTATGAGGTTGGGTAGGACAAGTTGGATGGAAATGCCTGCCTGTCTGCTATTGACCATTTATAGCTTGGAGGTTCAGGAACCTTGCCAGAAGGACATGTGGCCATCAAACCCAGTTCCCAGAAAGCTGCAGGGGGCTTCCAATCCTAGGGTTTCAGGGACACCCAAGTCTCCTATCACCCTATAATTCTGTCTAGATTGCTTTGCAGTATAAAGAGTTCATAATGTCATATGCATTTTTCTTACTGAAGTAGGTTAGGAAGAGAGGAGAATTGGGCAGAGGGAAATGGAAACAATTTAAAAGTATAGCTAGTCACTGACTGTTAAAAAAGATGACATAATATTTAGGAAAAAGGGCTGAGAGGGTCAGTCTACCCAAAGGGTCAGTATCAACTTGGGGCACTATCCAATACTCTTGCTTCAAGGTCACCAGATTACATTCATGGCTATCATACGGATTCTGTAAACTTAGCAGCTAGTGAGCAGAAAAAAAATGATAATATAAAATTTGAATTTGGGGAAAACCCTGAAATTACAGTTTGGTTATCCCAATGTTATTGATATTTTTACATGCATCAATACCCACACTCATCATTCTCCAGCTTCGTCGGCTTTTATTTTGTGTTTCTCATCTTCCCCTTCTAACCACCTTGATATCCCCATTCCCTCACCACTAAACTGATCTGAATCTTGGCAGAATTCCCTAAATGATGGGGTATGGACATGGCAGACTTAATTGTGAGAATTACCTTTGGATAGGAGCACAAATACAGCTTCAGATCCTGATTTCTCTTCTCAATAAATAACATGTCTCAGATGGATGGTAAACCATCTCTAAACCGCAGTTTCCCTGTCTGGGAAACCTACCTGCAGTGATTTGAACGGGAAATGTCCCCTATAGTCTCACGAATTTGAACCCATGGCCCCCAGCTGATGGTGCTGTTCAGGGAGGTTTAGGTGGTGTGTGGAGGAAGGGTGTCACCTGTTTTCAGTCTTCTCTCTCTCTCTCTCTCTCTCTCTCTCTCTCTCTCTCTC
>NC_022032.1:20316963-20331472 GCF_000317375.1 Microtus ochrogaster | reverse complement strand
AGGGAGGGGAGGGAGGGAGGGAGGGAGGGAGGGAAATGCCTCCTTCCGGTTGTGCCTTCATCACTTTGACTGAGTGTGCGGGTCTTAGCAGGGAGGAGCATTTAAGCCCCACTGAGCCGCAGCAAGCTTCTCCACTCTTCTTAGTTTGCCCATAGAGAGCAGGGTCCCAGCCAAGACACCTGAGCCGACTTCCTTTCCTAGGTGGCAGCAATTCTCTACTTGTCCATCTGTTCCTTTATTAACATCAGCAGTGACTGGGGTTCTGAGATTCGGGGTACCCGATGGGAACCTAAATCGCGCCACAGCTCTGTCTAAACACACCTGCCCCAAGAATCAGATCCCTTCTGCCATATGCACAAGTTCATGGACAAGTTCTTACCCTGAACATTCTAGAGTGTTTCAGCCTGGCTAAGACTGGGTGACCACTTCATTCCTGAAGAGGACGGTTCGATTTTTGCTTGAGTAACAGTATTGTCCTACAAACATCAGTCTTTGGTTTGCTTTGTAAGAAGGGAAGTGAGAGATGAGGAAGTGCTTCCTTGTTTCTCCTGGGGGAGGGAGGACCGTGGTCACCCCCACTACCTTCCCCAGGCAGTGACCCCTGGCCTTTCCTTTCTCTCTCGTTCCTAATGCTCGCTAGCTTAGAGATGATGAGCAGGAGGCTGTATTTCCACCCTTCTTTGTCAGCCCATAAACAGAATGGACCTGGATCATGTTAGAAATGATCTTTCTACCTGCTATATAAAGAAGCTGCTTCTAGCTGCCCTGTTAACTTTGGCATTATGAAGACCCCCCCCACCCCCACCCCAAGACAATTGCATTAGTATTGCTCCAGGTCCATGCTGCCAAAATCCAGACGTATCATCTAGGTTGCAGATTTGCGAATGACAGTGCGTGGCAGCAGTTCTCAGCCTTTCGTCATAACCCTCTGGGGTGCATATCAGATATCCTGCATATCAGATACTTACATTATGATTCATAACAGTAGCAAAATTACAGTTATGAAGTAGCAATGAAATAATTTTATGGTTGGAGGTCACCACAACATCAAAAGCTATATGAAAGGGTTGCGGCATTAGGAAGGTTGAGAAACACTTGACTACGGAGTTCAAGGTCACGCACCTAGACTACCTGCACATGAATGGCCTTGAGTTGGGCAATGCACAGCCCCAGATACCATCTGGAAGCCTAACCTGAGGACAATGCTATGGACTTGCACTTCTTTGTGGCCTTTTGTTTCTAGAGAAGCCCAACTCCTTTGCCAAATATAAACATACACCCCACCACTACCACCAGGAACGAGAGTAACAATCAGAAAATCTTCCCTGTTTCCAAGAAGAGATACAGCTCCAAGAGTTCTGTTACCTTCATCATGTTGCTTGAAAAATAAAAAAAAAAAAAAAAAAACAAAGAGGAAGAAACCCACAAAGACAACACTTCCCTAAAGGAAATAGAGTCTAATTTTTATTCCTCTAGCTTCTGGTGCTATGAAGATAAGAATGTCTGCTCAAATTGATGAGCACTAGCCTGGAGGTCTCGTGGCACTCCTTGCTATTTTGCTGTGACCAGCAGATTGGGTCCAGAGAAAGTCCATTCAGTTCCAAGCACAAGATAAATGTGAGAGCTATACAAACGTTCTCATAAGCAGGTTGTCAGACCACTTGCAGGTATTTCTGTGACAGTTACAACCCAAACTCTCAGATCGCTCATAGCAGTAGGATATATGGATGGACTGTGTTTGGGTCTGGGATACATTGGAAGCAGCACTGAGGAGACATGGAGGATTCCAAAGTTCCAGCGCTGTTCATCTGCCATGCACGCTACGACAGTCTGCTTTGTGTTAACCAGACTGCAGCCCAGTATACCAGCTCTGCCTGCACATGGCTCTCCAGCCCTCGTGGGCAAGAAAAAGAAAGGCAGATGAGGTAGCAGGAGGCAGCATCATAGAACACACACAACACACATGATATATAAAACTGTATGAAGAACATCTGATAACGTTAACTCTGCCCCCTTTTAAATACAACCAGAATCAAATGACATGGACAAGTTTGTTTCTTCTTGATGTTTAGTATTTTGAAGTCATTTTCTCTTTAACATGTCAGCCATGCTAAACCATTGTGTGACCTAAAGACCCCCCTCTTTATAGGTTTCACGCAGGTAGTTCGATCTGAAAATCAGCACGGGGTGGGGTCCTGCTTTCTCCTTTGTTAACCCTGTGGGAGTGGCAACCACTCACTCTGAAGGGTGGGGCAGAAAAAGAAGTGAAAGCGTGGCATCTGTCATCTGTCACTTCTGTACCACGGGGCTATCATAAACCACGAGGAAGACCCTGCTGCTTAGCAGACTCTTGGGTTACTGGAGGTAATCTCCCCCAGCTGCTCACCTCTGTACCTGAGGCACCTTAGAATTCAATACATAGTTGATCTCCTGGGTGAAAAGATAATCGTCACCCTAGCCGGCCTCCATTGTTTGGTGCCAGCGATTCATGCCCTGGGTTTAGGAAGGGTGATCGCTCAGTGCCTCGCTGGTAACCATGCTCTTTCAAAATGATCAAGCTCCTGTCCCAGCCTTACATACTGTGATTCTCTCGCTGCCATCTGTCTTGACCCCACCCAGGAAACCCATTCAGCCAACAAGATGACCTCAAAGGACCTCAAGTCCAGCTCCAGGAATAGGCGACCCCAACACCCTCCGGCTCCTTCTCGCTGATTTCTACAGCACTCTCCCTGCTGGATCTCCATCTGGGTGACCTGACTGCTTCCAGTTGATTTGAGGCTTTATTTTTGACTTGGTAATCAGTTCCCTGACAGAGCTAAAGTGTTTTTCCGGGACGAGGAACTCAGCCTTGCATGTTTCAGACTCTATGTCACTGTTCCGGGAGCAAGGGAGAAACAAAACAAAAACTAAACAAAATCAAAACCTTTTCCTTGTTCTGATTTGCTAATGTGCTTTGTGCATTTTAAACAAGAGTATGGGAACGGTGATTTCCCCCAAACACATCTGCTCACAGAGCCTTCCTGTATGCAAAAGCACATTGATGTCTTTGCAATGTACCTGCTCAGAAAATCATCATCATGAAAATTTTGATAGCTATATGGTTTCCCTGTAGTCTAATAACATAAAAAAAAAGGTCCTCGTGCCCTGGGGAATTCTCTAACATTTCATTCTCCGTGGGCAAACAGTGCGACTGCTCAGAGCTACAATCCGCTAGTACACCGCAGAACAATCTCTACATAAAACTCTCTGAGCCATTATGACACCTAGATCCAGCTCTCTTAAACCACTTTAAGACCGCTATTCGTCCAGGAAACAAGGAAGAGAGAATGGAGAGATGGCCCAGTGGTCAAGAGAGCTTGCTGCTTTTTCAGAGGACCAGAGTTTGGTGCTTGGCACCCATGTCAGGTGACTCACAACTGCCTGCAACTTCGGTTACATGGGACCTAACTCTTCTACTCTCTGCAAACACCTACATCCATCCTACCTTTGCACGAGCATATGCGTGCACATGTGTACACACACACACACACACACACACACACAATCTTCTGAAAAACAAAGAACAATGTTAGGGCTAAAAATTTGGGACACTTACTTTAACGAGTCAAGAGCATCACTGACTGCATTGGCAAAATTGATATCCGTTGGGACGTTTTTATATTCTAGGCAGTAAGTTGGTCTGACACCAAGAATCTCAACTTCACAGCCTATCAAGAAAGAAGAAGAAAAACAGTTATTGTCTCGAATATTTAAAGTA
Organism: Microtus ochrogaster; assembly: GCF_000317375.1. Taxonomy (NCBI): domain Eukaryota; kingdom Metazoa; phylum Chordata; class Mammalia; order Rodentia; family Cricetidae; genus Microtus; species Microtus ochrogaster. The sequence continues at coordinate 20,327,715 of NC_022032.1, read as the reverse complement.
GGGCTATGAGCCTATTCCATAAAACAAACATCAGTCAAAATATTTTTGTACCTTTTCATAAACTAAAATAATTGATTCCTGATAGGTGACATAGTTAATTGTATTTTTGCTTTACTGGAGTAGTTTCTTAAATACCATTCCAATGTAATACTGGAGCCCCATGACAGAAACTGCCACAAATTGGACAATAGAAACAAAATATAAATTAGTGTACCAAAATATTTCAATTAATTTTCTTCTCTAGATTTTCTGTTAACTACCATCTTCTAGTCTAATGTATCCTTCCCTACTCAAGAGACATGTGAAGGACAGCATCTTGTGGCCAGGGAATTATAAAATAATATTTCACTGTCCTGATATAAAGACTAACTGGACTATAGAGTTGTAACAGCAAGCCAGTTTCACCGAGCGAGCTAAAGCAACGGTTTTGTGCTAGCTTCTTCCAAAAGGCAATGAAAGTCAAAAGCTGGGTGTGAATCTGTTCAAGTTTTCTACCCCAGACTCTTAGACACGGAGACATAGTTGTCCTCGGGAGGGGACACTTAATCAGGATATCAGAACAGAGAGGCGGGGCGGGGGGGGTCAATCTCAGTTTACACTTGTTGAGCAAATATTTATTGGCACTAACTATGAACGAGTGGCTCTGACAGGCAGAGTAAACAAACATGAATCAGTCAGGGTTTCCTTCTCAAAGCAGGCCAGAGTCTAGTCTCAGGGGAGAGGGCAAACCTGTGCTGTGTGAGGTCTGAAGTGAGCTGCCCACTTCCCGGGTCATGTCGAAACGCAGCAAGGCTATGGGGGATGGAGGGAAGAGATGGAGGCAGGAGGAGATTGGGTACCAAGGCAAAGAAAGTAGTGTGAACCAGAGTTCAGGGAACGTCTAAACAGTTAAGAACCATGAAATGCTGGACCAGGGAAACCAGGACCGCAGATGTGGCTCTTGATTACAGCCTGGGGGAAACACCTTCCAAGTGGAAGTAAGTAAAAGTGGGAGGTGGAGAATGTGGGGGACAAAGACGTCTGCCAGGAAACCGGTTGGCAAGCACTTTGGAGCACAGCTGCCAGGTGATGCAAAAGATAGCAGAGCAGCTCCTAGGAAGACTCCCTCATTAGCATATCATCATTTGATTGGAATAGTCTGTGGGAGACCCTGTCTATGTCTGCCCGAGATCTTGGGATCCTGGAGGCCCAGGTTTAGCTAAGACAAATGAGTGAGGACTAAGAAGTGGGCAGTGCTCCTTCCCCGGACATGCTTACTAAGAAGATTAATAAGTGGTGAGGCCCAGGAAGGAATCTGCTCGTGGTTTCCAGAATAGTCAGAAATGCAAGGGGAATGTTGACCACGTATTGCCTTGGATACCTGTGTTTTGTCTGTCAACAGTTATTTGTAAATTTTGATTGTAGTCTCAAAGTCATTTGTCTTGGATGCAGCCTTTGTTTAGGGCCAGAAACACAGCAGACATCATGTGCCCTTTCAGAGTTCAGCCACTACCTGCAGTGTGGCCAGGTGTCTCTTGTCGCATTTCCAGTATGTGGGAATAGGAATTTTGAAGTAAGGAGATCCTGAGCATTCTCTCACAGATAAACAAGTGGCATGGTTTTTGTTCTTGTCAGGTTAGTGCAAACCACAGTTTGGTTTTGATGTATAATCAACAATAAGTATATTTGCTAAAATTATCAAGCATGTGTTCTCTTGACGCTTTCATTTGTTTAAAATTAACTGGAGAGATGGCTCAGTGGTTAAGAGCACTGACTGCTCTTCCAGGGGTTTTAAGTTCAATTCCCAGCAACCACAAGGTGGCTCACAACCATCTACAATGAAATCTGGTGCCCTCTTCTGGCCTGTAGACATACATGCAGGCAGAAAACTATATACATAATAAATAAAATCTTTTTTTTTAAAAATTAAACTGAGCTTAACACTGATGTAGTAATATCCTTCACCTGAGAATTTAACTTTTGGCCTAGGTTAAAATAGGATACAAACTGGGTTGTTGTTTTTTTTCCTGGTATCTAGTCTTCTGTAGTAAGTACAGGCAATATGTAGGAAAGGAGAGATATTATTACACTGTTACAGAATTTTTAATATTAAAAAGTATGCACATATATCTCAGAGATACTTATGTGTAGGTTTATTTCCAGACCATCATAATAAGTAAAATATCTCAATAAGGCAAAACACAGGCATTTTTGGATCTTGTTTGCCTACAAAAGTTGCATTGCATCATACTATGGTTGGATTCAGTGTAGCATTATTTATAAAAGCAGGACTTTCAGCTTAAAACTATTTTTCTGAAAGTGATCACAATCACATGAAGTTTTAGAAAATGGTGCAATGGGTTAAATACCACAAAAATGAAGTAGCTGTGAACCAGAATATGATGAAGTGCGTGTGCATGCACGCATGTGCGCGCACACACACACACACACACATACAAATAGTAGGACCATAGTAGCATCTTACAAAAGTCTTTGGGAGTGACAGGAGAATACAGATAAATTCTACCCAAGAGCACAGACTCTACACTGAGTGTCATGTGATGTATATCAAATAAAACAGAATACTATGGAACAACAAATGATAAAGGGATGTGTGGTGGAGTATTTGTACATCGTGTAAAGAGACATTGCTGTGACTGGTTTAATAGAGAGCTGAATGGCCAATAGCTAGACAGGAGGTGTAGGCAGGACTTCCAAGCAGAGAGAGAGGAAGTGGGAGATGAACCAAGGAGCACAAGGGACACCAGGAGACATGGAGAAGCATGGGTGGTATATGACAGAACATAGATTAATAGAAATGGGTTATCTGAAGTTGTAAGAGCTAGTTAAGAACAAGCCTAAGCTAAGGCCAAGCATTCATAGTTAAGAATAAAGCTCGTGTTGTTATTTTGGAGCTGGCTGATAGACGGGGAAAGATTCATTAGAGGGATGGGCAAGTCTTACAACAAGAGTGGGAGGGTAATGATAGAGCCAGTCTATAAAATTGTTCCTTGGTGATATGGGTTCAATGTGAGGTATCCCCACGAAGGCTTATGAATTATTTGGGGAGTTACTAAGGTTTGAGGAGGTCCTGGAACTTCTAGATGGTGAGGTCTAGAAAAAGGAGGTGAATCACTGAGGGCAGGTTCTTAGGGGTCTCTTGTCCTCGCCCCTTCCTGGCCCTTCTCTTTCAGTTGCCAGGAGTTGCGATGCTTTTCTGACTCATCTTCCCACCATCACCATACAGTTCCCAAGAGCATGGAACCACGAGGCCATGGACTGAACCCTCAGAAACCACGAGCCATGGTTTCGGAGCCATAGGCTGATAAATAGCACTAAACCATGAAATAGTCAAGTATAATTAAACCCAAGAAAAATATTATATATATGAAAGTATTTTATTTAAAACGAGTTGTATATTTAAAATTTTTAAATAGGGCAATCTAAATCTAAAGCTCTAAATTTCAACAAAAACTGGGGTGCGTGCCAGGGAAGGAAAGAAAGTCTTGTGCTTACAGAGGGAGGGAAAGGTTAATTAAGATACATCTCATGTAGACATTCCTTTAAAAGATACAGACATGCAAAGGAGTGCTGCATGAATAACTACTAAATCACTAAAAGGAAAAAAAATAAAGTATCAAATTTTAACCAATTATCAAAGTTCATAAAAGTAAAAAAAAGAAAAAGAAAAAGAAAAAAAGAAAAGAGGATTCAAGAAGTCATAATGACAAATAAGTACAAAAGCAAGGATTTTAGTTTTCAGACAAACATGAAAGGCATGTAAAGCTGGAAGGAGCCACGACTCCACACAGACATGTGTTTAGATTACTGCTTATGTGTCATGGACATGCACACACCGAGGAATCTTGGTGATGTAAGTATAAGGCTTTGACTTTAATGGAAACTGGCTCGAGACACAATGAATAATCTGCCATGATGACTCATAGCTGCAACCCTATACTTGGAAGACTGAAGCAGAAGGGTCAGAGGTTAAATTCAGCCTTGGTGATTGGCTATACAATGTTCGTGGCTAGACTGTTACCAGAGGCCCTGTATCAATTACTTAAAAAAACAAACATACAGATAAAATGAATAAATAGAGAAGATTTATGGAGAATTTGGGTGTTGGTATCAATGGGATGAACTAAATAAATCTGAATGTTTTTATCTTATGCGCATAGGATGTGAATTTTTAAAGACAACTTTAAGGCAAACTGGGCATATTCTGATCCATAAATAAAATCTCAATAGTTTCCCCCAAAGCAGAAAAGTTCCAAGCACAATGCATACAATCTGACTACAGGTAATAGCATTGGAAATTTAATCATAATAGTTAACTAAAAATAAACCTAACCACTTACAAATTTGAAAGAAAACTGTTATGTAAATGGACACACCGAGAAAATGAAAACTTCTTTGACAGGCTAGTTATTAACGACAGTGAAAATTCCATACTTCACAACTTCACATTTTCACTTAGGCCAGAAGAAAATCAGGAATGTTTCCTTCATTGCTGTGATTTACTGCTCTTAACATGCTTTTCATCAAATGAAAAATAGAAGTGAATAAATCTGGAAATCAGGAATTGTGCCCAAGAGTCTTTACTAAACTTTTACAGGGCTGAGAGATGGATCAAACATTAAAATGCTGGGCACGCAAATGCAGACTCCTGAGTTCAGATCCCTAGCCTATGTAACTGCCCGACGGTCAGGGCAACCTGCCTTTAATTCAGGTCATCAGAAGTGGAGACAAGGGAGCCCCCGGGGTAAGCTGGCTAGATTAACTAACCATATGGGTGAGCTTTAGGTCCAACTGAGAGACCCTGCCTCAAAAACTAAGAAAGTAGAGAGCAATTGAGGGGCCCCTGATTGTGAAAGTACACCAGTTCCGTTCCACGCTGTACTCCCTATGTGCTATGAAAACTAGGCTGAAAATTTAAAAACATACAAACAGACAGAGACAGACAGACAGAGGGGCAAGGGGAACATCCTTGAAGCAAGAATGCCAATAATGCCCACTTTATTATGCTCAGGGGAAGTTTATATAGAGCTCTGGTCACGCCCCAGCTCTCGGGATCTTTCAGCTGCAGACTCAACAGAACCCATTCCCCTGCCATCAGGGTCTGGAGCTCAGAGCAGCTGCAGGCTGCTCAGACCAGAGGAAAACAAGTTGTTTACAGGAAATTCAGGGTCTGGTGGTCTGCAGTCCTCAAGACCTAACATCAGCCTCCAACTTCCAGATACACACATGCACACATGTGCAAATGTGCATACATGCATGCACACTTATAGGAAATTTTATTCTATGACATAGTATAGTGGTGTGAACATTCACAGTAGGAGCAAAGGTATCTCCAAACTGTGAGCAATGGGCACTAATACTTATTCTATGTTTACCTCTTTGAATACTTTTAAAAAGTTGATTAGCAAGCCACAAGTATACATTATTGTTCACTATGGGGTCCTGACAGATGTTGGAACAATGTTAATGATTGCACCGTCTTAATGATTGCACCGTCTTATCCAGAGGATACCAGACCTCTATACCAGAAACCACAGAGAATATAGAAATTCATACACAAAACTGATCAACAACGTATATCAGATTATGTTGCCTAGTGATGTTGCAGTCACCTTAGTTTGTGTTAATACACTGAATGATGTCCACACAATGAGATTGCCTAATACCACACACATTCTTCGAGATGTATTCTGTCTTCGGATGTCCTGTAGATAGATTAGATAGATAAAAGATAGATGGCAAATAGATAGATCGATAGGTGGATGACAGACAGACGGGCAGATAAATAGGCCTATGATATTTGATCTCTAGATTAGTCATGGTAAGAGATAAAAGCAACAATAAAATAGAAGAATTATAACAATATTCTATAGTAAAATTCATATGACTATGGTCTCTTAAAGTATCCTTTTCACTTAAAGGGAGTCCTTCCTAGCTTTTCTTCTGCCTAGATCATCATTTAAAAGAAGTACTTCCTATTTTTCCTGTATCTCGCGCCATTACTCTAGTGCCTCGGCTTCTTTACTAAATAAAGTAGAAGTTGCTTGATTAAGCAACAACTCACCTGGGAGCCAAGTTGGCTTCCAAGTGATTATTTGGTGGGTAACAGTGTGAATACAGCTAGGCAAAGGGGTGGTGTTCGTCCTGGGGGGGGGGAGGTTAGCTCACACGTGCTGTGTATATTAAAACTCAATCATCGTTTCTTCTGCAGTTTCTATTTTCACGTCGCAGTTGTCAAGTAGCTCAAAGCATGGGAAGGAGCGCTCCGTAGATCACGCACCTCAGAGTGGAGTCTTCGGCCACTTCCATGCACTGCGGGGAAAGGTTACAAAGCAGCATACTCTGACCATGTCTAGGACGGCCCTGCCAGTCCTAACAAGCCACTTCTAGAAACACAGCGCAAGCATACAAAGTCAGAAAGCCCGAAAGAGCATTTTACGCATAACAAAAGAGGGGAAATAAACGCGATACAATGGCCGCAGGAATGCGTGGTCGTGGCTGCTTGGATAAACCATTTTTGTAGTGATCCAAACTGAAATCACCTGGAACGTCCCTCCCGCGGCCCATCTTTGACTCTAGGAGGAAAGCTATCAGCTGCTGCTTCTTCAGGAAGGGATGGTCATGTGACCCAGCCCTGACCCCCGGGGGGGGGGGTCTACTCTGAGGAGCACAAGGTGGGAAGCTTTGCTTCCATAGGAAAGATAAAGAGGCATTGCGGGGGCTCTCTCCCTCCTTTGGCACAGAATGTAGGTTGCGAAGATAGAATCCCGGACTCAAGGCAGCCATCTTGAAAAGAATGAGACAAGACCCAGGAAGATTCCAAAGTCAATATCTTAAAGCAAAGCAAAAAGTCCCAGGGTACCCGCGCTCTGAAAACCGCACTGATAAGCATCAGAGCCATGTGCAATTCTTCTCATGTGGTCCAAACAAGTCCCTTTGTTGCCGACTCTTAGCCTGTTTTCCATTAGTCATAACAGACATCTCCTAATTTGCGATATAAAGGGGCCCTAGATATCCTAAATATTTTCATATGGCTCATTCAAATCGGCCTCGCTTTTATAAAACAAGTGTCTGTTGTGTTTGTCAGAAGGAGCCAAAAGCTGATGCTTTAGCGATAACTTTCCAACTTCTTCCTAATATACCAATCAGGACACAAAAGCTCCATTATGCGAAGGCTTTATTTACCCATCTACAGCTGCTGGACCCTCGCTTATTGCCAGCTTTGAAATGGTATGGATTATGCAGACATAAATATTTTCACATATGCCTTTTGGTTCATTTAGGGGTGTGTTCCTGTTGGGATGTGTCATGAACAGAACTGTTAGGACTGGGCATTACATACAGTTAAAAAGCTGTCGTGTGGCTTTGCTCGCATCGGCATTTCCTGGAATGTCATTGTTCCATTTTTTTTTTTTTTTAAAGACAGGGTTTCTCTGTGTAGCTTTGAAGCCTGTCCTGGCACTAGCTGTATAGACCACGCTGGCCTCAAACACACAGAGATCCACCTGCCTCTACCCCCGAGCACTGGGATTAAAGGCATGTGCCAACACTCATTGTTCTACTCTTATCAACATTTGGATTTGCAATTTCTTTTTTAAAACAGCCATTTTTTTTTTCCATTTTAGTGTGTGTAGTTAACCAGGAGTAAATTCTGTCAAAGTTTTGCGTGGACTCTTTCCTCCCTCCCCCCACAGCAACCAGCCTCGTGAGTCCCCCTGAAGTCAAGTTTGCCTGCGGCACGTGAAGCTGGGGCCTAGCGAATGGCCCATAGTCGCTAGCCGAAGCGCTGACGACATACAAATATTCCTGGCTGAAAGAGCAAAGTCAAACAAGGAATTTTACAAAGAAAGAGGGTTTAGAATCTATCCTGGAGGTGTTGGCTTTGTTTTGGGAAGCTCGCCTCTTCCAGCCAGAGCCCACACCACCAGCAGGGTCCAGAGGGACCAGGGGTGCTGAAAACCGCTTTGGACTCTCAGTACCTTACTTGCTAAAGGGCTGGAAATCAGGGTAGATCTAGCAAAAGCAGTGGCACTAGCAGGGGCTGTGTTGAAAACCCTGTTCAAGCGCTGGGGGCTCAGAATTCGGCACTCAGCAGCATCTGCCCTGGCGCTCAAGGGAGCATCAGCGAGGTGACTTTGTCAACAGGGCTCTGCCTCATCTGTGACTCTGCAGCCCGAAACCTATTGGGAATCTTATTCTTGGAAAACCCAGAGCAAGTGTTGCTTGAACTATGCATTGCAACCTGCCCAACAGTGTACTGCTAGACTGCAGAAGGAAACCGAATCCGAGTGCCGGATGCAGTGAGCTGAATCTGAGCCGAGACAGAATCCACACAGGCTCCAACTGCATTCCCAACAACAGGAAGTACCCAGCACTGGAAACCAAGCTTCTGACAAGCCCAGTGTGGCGCATGCCTTTAATCCCAGCACTAATGACTCTACATGTGAAAGTCCAAATGCAAAAACACAGGGAACGTGAATAACTGAGCAACATGTCTCCTCCAAAATTGCCAACTCCACAGTAATGACCGCCCAAGAAGAGCGATGCACAATTCTAGGCAAGAATTCCAAAGGATGCTTATAAATATGTCAGAGACGTGAAAGAGGACACAAATGAACTCTGAATGAATTCTAAGAGCATATAAAATATCTTAAAAAAAAGTCAACACAGGATATGAAAATGGAATTCAATTAAGAGAGAAATACTAAAGAAAAACCAAATTGAAATGTTGTAAATAAATTCCATTGAAAAATTTCTATAACTAAATAAAAAGTTTATTAGAAAGATTAATAATAGAACAGATTAAGGGGAAGATAGAATACTAGGGCTTGAAGACAAGGGAAAGGGATTATCTTTTATCAGTAACAAAAATAATTAATAAAAACATGCTTTAAGCCTGGAGGTGGTGGTACACTCCTTTTTAAGCCCAGCACTCAGGAGGAAGAGGCAGGCAGGTGGATGTCTGTGAGTTCAAGGCCAGACTGGTCTACAAAGCAAATTCCAGGACAGCCAGGACTGTTATACCGAGAAACCCTGTCTCGAAAAACCAAGAAACAAATGAACAAAACACAGCAACAACAAAAACAAACAAACAAACAAAAAACCAACACCAACAACAAAAAATATGCTTTAAAAAACAGAAAATATATGGGACCCCATGAGAAGACCAGATCTATGAATCATGAGGCTAGCAGGAGGGAACGCTTTCATGCTAAAGTGACATAAAACATTTCAATAAAACCACAGCATAAAATTTTCCAACTAAGGGAAGAGATGCTCAAGTACTCGAGGCTTTAAGCACAAGTGCCTAAGATCAGAAAAGGAAACTCCATGCCATATAGTTAGAACATAAAATGAACAAAATAAAGGAAATACATTGAGCACTGCGGGAGAGAAACATCCAGGTCTCATGTGAAGTCAGACTCATCAGAATAACAGCTGATTCTGCATCAGAAACTTTCAAAAGTTCCTGGAAAAACTTAGAACATTTTTCAAACTCTGAAAGACAACCCATGCCAACTCATACTATTACATCCGCTAAAGTTCTTTGTCCTAACTGAAGGGGAAAGAAAAACTTTCCATGATTAGAAACAGGCTGAAGAATTTATGACTACAAAGCTGGCTCCAGAGAAGGCGTTAGAAAGAATCCTTTAGACGGAAGGGAAAGGTACATATACCCAGGAAGCTACAGAAAAAGATAAACCATGTTGGGGCAGTAGTGAAGCAAACGAGGAACAGGAAAACATTAAAAAAAACCCACAAAAAACAAAAACCAAAATTAATGTACATATGTCAATAGTATTCTTGATGTTAATATCAACTCCCCAGTCAGGGGCACAAACTGGATAGAAGAAACAAGACTCATCAATATATGGCTTCTGATATGAAAGATGGGTGCTACTTACTATGAAAAGATGGAAAAATGTTTTTAAACAAATGGAGAAACTCCCTCGAGGCCACCCCGAAAAGTGTTTACTGTTCTAATGTTTGACAAAATAAACTTCAATCCAAAATTCATCAGGAGAACTAAAGATCATTGCATGCTTATTAAGAGACCAAAACAGGAAGAGGACATTAAAATTCTAAGCATAAACACACCAACCATGGATGCATTCAATTTCCTAAAGCAAACAGTACTAGACATGAAGTCACAGGTTGACCCTAACACAATATCAAAGGGCAGTTTTAATAACACTCTCCAAATTAAAACAGAGAAACATTGGAGTTAAATGATATCACAGACTGGGTGAACCTAGTAGACATCTACAGAACTTTCTGTGCAAACCCTGTAGAATACACGCTCATCTCAACAGCTGGTGGTATTTCTTTAAAATAAATGCTATAATAGAACACAAAACAAGTCTTAAAGATACAGAAGAAATAAAATATTTTTCTTCTGTCTGACCACAATGGAATAAGTCTATAAACCATCAGCAAGAGAACTTACAGAAAATACACAAATTAATGGAGACCAAGCAACATACTGTTAAATGATAATTTGTTTGGTGAAGAAAATCAAGAAGGAAAAATTTTAAATCCTAGAATAGAATGAAAGTAGAAGCAACATACCAGGACCTGTGGGACACTGGGAAAGCAGTCCTAGGAGGGCGGTTAACAACTACACGTGCCTATGCTTAAAAACTCATAGAAACTTCTGGTAATAATAAAATGACACATGCTAGGGCCTTAGAAACACAGAAACCAAAGCAAGAGCAGAAGGTCAAAAATAAGAGCAGGGGCCGGGCAGTGGTG